>NC_092153.1:7901498-8011498 GCF_045791955.1 Oncorhynchus clarkii lewisi | reverse complement strand
CTCAACTAGCCTACCTGGTTAAATAAAGGTGTTCTCAACTAACCTACCTGGTTAAATAAAGGTGAAATAAAAAATAAATAAAAAAAAAACAGCAGGTTTTTATTTATTTTTACTATTTTCTACATTGTAGAATAATAGTGAAGACGTCAGAACTGTGAAATAACACATAAGGAATCATGTAGTAACCAAACAAAAACGTGTTAAAGAAATCAAAATATATGTTATTTTTGAGATTCTTCCAAGTAGCCACCCTTTGCCTTGATGACAGCTTTCCACACTCTTGGCATTCTCTCAACCAGCTTCATGAGGTAGTCACCTGGAATTTCAATTAACAGGTGTGCCTTGTTAAAAGTTGTATGGAATGTCTTTCCTTCTTAATGAGTTTGAGCCAATCAGTTGTGTTATGACCAAGTCCATATTATGGCAAGAACAGCTCAAATAAGCAAAGAGAAACGACAGGCCATCATTACTTTAAGACATGAAGGTCAGTCCATCATTACTTTAAGACATGAAGGTCAGTCCATCATTACTTTAAGACATGAAGGTCAGTCCATCATTACTTTAAGACATGAAGGACAGTCCATCATTACTTTAAGACATGAAGGTCAGTCCATCATTACTTTAAGACATGAAGGACAGTCCATCATTACTTTAAGACATGAAGGTCAGTCCATCATTAGTTTAAGACATGAAGGTCAGTCCATCATTACTTTAAGACATGAAGGTCAGCCCATCATTACTATAAGACATGAAGGTCAGTCAATACGGAACATTTCAAGAACTTCAAGAAAGTTTCTTCAAGTGCAGTCACAAAAACCATCAAGCGCCATGATGAAACTGGCTCTCATGAGGACCGCCACAGGAAATGAAGACCCAGAGTTAACTCTGCTGCAGAGGATAAGTTCATTAGAGTTACCAGCCTCAGAAATTGCAGCCCACATAAATGCTTCACAGAGTTCAAGTAACAGACACATCTCAACATCAACTGTTCACAGGAGACTGCGTGAATCAGGCCTTCACGGTCAAATTGCTGTAAAGAAACCACTACTAAAAGACACCAATAAGAAGAAGAGACTTGCTTGGATGAAGAAACCCGAGCAGTGGACATTAGACCGGTGGAAACCTGTCCTTTCGTCTGATGAGCCCAAACACTACTACATGGAAAGGATCTGACACAGGGTTGGGTGGTCGTATAACGTTATGATTCTGACAGACCAGACCAGGGTGGTCGTATAACGTTATGATTCTGACAGACCAGGGTGGTAGTATAACGTTATGATTCTGACAGACCAGGGTGGTAGTATAACGTTATGATTCTGACAGACCAGGGTGGAAGTATAACGTTATGATTCTGACAGACCAGACCAGGGTGGTAGTATAACGTTATGATTCTGACAGACCAGACCAGGGTGGTATTATAAAGTTATGATTCTGACAGACCAGACCAGGGTGGTCGTATAACGTTATGATTCTGACAGACCAGGGTGGTAGTATAACGTTATGATTCTGACAGACCAGGGTGGTAGTATAACGTTATGATTCTGACAGACCAGGGTGGTCGTATAACGTTATGATTCTGACAGACCAGGGTGGTAGTATAACATTATGATTCTGACAGACAAGACCAGGGTGGTAGTATAATGTTATGATTCTGACAGACCAGGGTGGTAGTATAACGTTATGATTCTGACAGACCAGACCAGGGTGGTAGTATAACGTTATGGTTCTGACAGACCAGACCAGGGTGGTAGTATAACGTTATGATTCTGACAGACCAGACCAGGGTGGTAGTATAACGTTATGATTCTGACAGACCAGACCAGGGTGGTAGTATAACGTTATGATTCTGACAGACCAGGGTGGTAGTATAACGTTATGATTCTGACAGACCAGACCAGGGTGGTAGTATAACGTTATGATTCTGACAGACCAGACCAGGGTGGTAGTATAACGTTATGATTCTGACAGACCAGACCAGGGTGGTAGTATAACATTATGATTCTGACAGATCAGGGTGGTAGTATAACGTTATGATTCTGACAGACCAGACCAGGGTGGTAGTATAACGTTATGATTCTGACAGACCAGGGTGGTAGTATAACGTTATGATTCTGACAGACCAGACCAGGGTGGTAGTATAACGTTATGATTCTGACAGACCAGGGTGGTAGTATAACGTTATGATTCTGACAGACCAGACCAGGGTGGTAGTATAACGTTATGATTCTGACAGACCAGGGTGGTCGTATAATGTTATGATTCTGACAGACCAGACCAGGGTGGTAGTATAACGTTATGATTCTGACAGACCAGACCAGGGTGGTCGTATAACGTTATGATTCTGACAGACCAGACCAGGGTGGTAGTATAACGTTATGATTCTGACAGACCAGACCAGGGTGGTCGTATAACGTTATGATTCTGACAGACCAGACCAGGGTGGTAGTATAACGTTATGATTCTGACAGACCAGGGTGGTAGTATAACGTTATGATTCTGACAGACCAGGGTGGTAGTATAACGTTGTGATTCTGACAGACCAGACCAGGGTGGTAGTATAACGTTATGATTCTGACAGACCAGACCAGGGTGGTAGTATAACGTTATGAATCTGACAGACCAGACCAGGGTGGTAGTATAACGTTATGATTCTGACAAACCAGACCAGGGTGGTAGTATAACGTTATGATTCTGACAGACCAGACCAGGGTGGTAGTATAACGTTATGAATCTGACAGACCAGACCAGGGTGGTAGTATAACGTTATGATTCTGACAAACCAGACCAGGGTGGTAGTATAACGTTATGATTCTGACAGACCAGGGTGGTAGTATAACGTTATGATTCTGACAGACCAGGGTGGTAGTATAACGTTATGATTCTGACAGACCAGACCAGGGTGGTAGTATAACGTTGTGATTCTGACAGACCAGGGTGGTAGTATAACGTTATGATTCTGACAGACCAGGGTGGTAGTATAACGTTATGATTCTGACAGACCAGGGTGGTAGTATAACGTTATGATTCTGACAGACCAGACCAGGGTGGTAGTATAACGTTATGATTCTGACAGACCAGGGTGGTAGTATAACGTTATGATTCTGACAGACCAGGGTGGTAGTATAACGTTATGATTCTGATAGACCAGACCAGGGTGGTAGTATAACGTTATGATTCTGACAGACCAGGGTGGTAGTATAACGTTATGATTCTGACAGACCAGGGTGGTAGTATAACGTTATGATTCTGACAGACCAGACCAGGGTGGTAGTATAACGTTATGATTCTGACAGACCAGGGTGGTCGTATAACGTTATGATTCTGACAGACCAGGGTGGTAGTATAACGTTATGATTCTGACAGACCAGGGTGGTAGTATAACGTTATGATTCTGACAGACCAGGGTGGTAGTATAACGTTATGATTCTGACAGACCAGACCAGGGTGGTAGTATAACGTTATGATTCTGACAGACCAGACCAGGGTGGTAGTATAACGTTATGATTCTGACAGACCAGGGTGGTAGTATAACGTTATGATTCTGACAGACCAGGGTGGTAGTATAACGTTATGATTCTGACAGACCAGACCAGGGTGGTAGTATAACGTAGTGATTCTGACAGACCAGACCAGGGTGGTAGTATAACGTTGTGATTCTGACAGACCAGACCAGGGTGGTAGTATAACGTTGTGATTCTGACAGACCAGGGTGGTCGTATAACGTTATGATTCTGACAGACCAGACCAGGGTGGTCGTATAAAGTTATGATTCTGACAGACCAGGGTGGTAGTATAACGTTGTGATTCTGACTAGTTGCAGTGTCTCACAAACCAGCCATGCATCCTAAATGGCACCCTATTCCCTATATAGTGCATTGGGACCTGGTCAAAAGTAGTGCACTATGTAGGGAATAGGGTGCCATTTGGTCTAAAGTAGTGCACTATGTAGGGAATAGGGTGCCATTTGGTCTAAAGTAGTGCACTATGTAGGGAATAGGGTGCCATTTGGTCTAAAGTAGTGCACTATGTAGGGAATAGGGTGTCATTTGGGATCTACAGTCAGACGGGAGGAGAATGTGCCATGAAATGAGTTTGTGAAGCTAACCGTGGAGCTGAGGGTCGTTGCTGTGATACCTGATTATTGCATGTAGAGTCTATCCAGCTGGAGGCTCATCTACTGTCTGGCTCATTCAGCAGGATTCAAGTCTGGATGGGCCGCTTCCCAAATGGTGCTCTATTCCCTATACCGCACTTCTTATTACCACGGCCCATAGGATGCCTTTTGGGACGCAAACGACCTCTCTGCCACAACAACATTTAATTAACACGCGAGAATGAGGAAGAGGGGGCGGATGAGAGGAGGAGAGGAGAAGGATGAGGAAGAGAGGAGGAGGAAGAGGGGAGGAGGAGAGGAGGAGGATGAGAGGAGGAGGAGAGGAGGAGAAGGAGGAGGAGGATGAGGGGTGTTGTGAAGCACCAGGAAGAGGAGATGAAGGAGGAGGAAAAGGGGAGAAAGAGGAGGAAGAGAGGAGGAAGAGAGGAGGAGGAGGATGAGAAGAGGAGAGGAGGAGGAGGAGGAGGAGAGGAGGTAGAGAGGAGGAAGAGAGGACGATGAGAGGAGGAGGAGGAGAGGAGGTAGAGAGGAGGAAGAGAGGACGATGAGAGGACGATGAGAGGAGGAGGAGGAGGATGAGAGGAGGAGGAGAGGAGGAGAAGGAGGATGAGAGGAGGAAGAGAGGAGGAGGAGGAGGATGAGAGGAGGAGAGGAGGAGGAGGAGGAGGAGAAGAGGATGAGAGGAGGAAGAGAAGAGGATGAGAGGAGGAGGAGGAGAGGAGGAGGAGAGGAGGGAGAGGAGGAGGAGAGGAGGAAGAGGAGGATGAGAGGAGGAAGAGGAGGCTGAGAGGAGGATGGGAGTCTGAAACAGTCTTGTCAGAGTGACTCATCAGCGAGTGTTTACTTGACTTTATCTCTTTATCTGGTGAGGAGCTGAAAGGCCTCAGGTTCAGTTGATCCTGAAATATTTATACAACACAAACATGTCTCACTTCTGGAAAAGAGTAGAGGTGTTAAGGAGAACACAATCTGTTCAAATAAAACTCTGAACTCCTCTGGGTTGGGCTTTGGGTGGGAATATGGAGACGCTGTTTACAAAAGACATACCGTCTTAAAATATCTTTTCACACTAAGTTGGAGGAGGAGGAGGAGGAAGAGAGGAGGACGAGAGGACTAGGTTGGAGGAGGAGGAGGAAGAAGAGAGGAGGACGAGAGGACTAGGTTGGAGGAGGAGGAAGAGAGGAGGACGAGGTTGTTTAAGAACTATACAAAGTATTACACCACAAGAATATTAAGTATATCTGTGTATCTGTCTGTCTGTCTGATAGTATTACGGACCTGTGTGGTGGTAGAGAGCAGTATATCTGTCTGTATGATAGTATAATGGACCTGTGTGGTGGTAGCCAGCAGTATATCTGTCTGTCTGATAGTATAATGGACCTGTGTGGAGGTAGACAGCAGTATATCTGTCTGTCTGATAGTATAATGGACCTGTGTGGAGGTAGACAGCAGTATATCTGTCTGTCTGATAGTATAATGGACCTGTGTGGAGGTAGACAGCAGTATATCTGTCTGTCTGATAGTATAATGGACCTGTGTGGAGGTAGACAGCAGTATATATGTCTGTCTGTCTGTCTGATAGTATAATGGACCTGTGTGGAGGTAGACAGCAGTATATCTGTCTGTCTGATAGTATAATGGACCTGTGTGGAGGTAGACAGCAGTATATCTGTCTGTCTGATAGTATAATGGACCTGTGTGGAGGTAGACAGCAGTATGTCTGTCTGTCTGATAGTATAATGAACCTGTGTGGAGGTAGACAGCAGTATATCTGTCTGTCTGATAGTATAATGGACCTGTGTGGAGGTAGACAGCAGTATATCTGTCTGTCTGTCTGATAGTATAATGGACCTGTGTGGTGGTAGACAGCAGTATATCTGTCTGTCTGTCTGTCTGATAGTATAATGGACCTGTGTGGTGGTAGACAGCAGTATATATGTCTGTCTGATAGTATAATGGACCTGTGTGGAGGTAGACAGCAGTATATCTGTCTGTCTGATAGTATAATGGACCTGTGTGGTGGTAGACAGCAGTATATCTGTCTGTCTGTCTGTCTGATAGTATAATGGACCTGTGTGGTGGTAGACAGCAGTATATCTGTCTGTCTGATAGTATAATGGACCTGTGTGGAGGTAGACAGCAGTATATCTGTCTGTCTGTCTGATAGTATAATGGACCTGTGTGGAGGTAGACAGCAGTATATCTGTCTGTCTGATAGTATAATGGACCTGTGTGGTGGTAGACAGCAGTATATCTGTCTGTCTGATAGTATAATGGACCTGTGTGGAGGTAGACAGCAGTATATCTGTCTGTCTGTCTGTCTGATAGTATAATGGACCTGTGTGGTGGTAGACAGCAGTATATCTGTCTGTCTGATAGTATAATGGACCTGTGTGGTTGTAGACAGCAGTATATCTGTCTGTCTGATAGTATAATGGACCTGTGTGGAGGTAGACAGCAGTATATCTGTCTGTCTGATAGTATAATGGACCTGTGTGGAGGTAGACAGCAGTATATCTGTCTGTCTGATAGTATAATGGACCTGTGTGGTGGTAGACAGCAGTATGTCTGTCTGTCTGATAGTATAATGGACCTGTGTGGAGGTAGACAGCAGTATATCTGTCTGTCTGTCTGTCTGATAGTATAATGGACCTGTGTGGAGGTAGACAGCAGTATATCTGTCTGTCTGATAGTATAATGGACCTGTGTGGTGGTAGACAGCAGTATATCTGTCTGTCTGTCTGTCTGTCTGTCTAATAGTATAATGGACCTGTGTGGTGGTAGACAGCAGTATATCTGTCTGTCTGATAGTATAATGGACCTGTGTGGAGGTAGACAGCAGTATATCTGTCTGTCTGTCTGTCTGATAGTATAATGGACCTGTGTGGAGGTAGACAGCAGTATATCTGTCTGTCTGATAGTATAATGGACTTGTGTGGTGGTAGACAGCAGTATATCTGTCTGTCTGATAGTATAATGGACCTGTGTGGAGGTAGACAGCAGATTGTCTGTCTGTCTGATAGTATAATGGACCTGTGTGGTGGTAGACAGCAGTATATCTGTCTGTCTGATAGTATAATGGACCTGTGTGGTGGTAGACAGCAGTATATCTGTCTGTCTGATAGTATAATGGACCTGTGTGGAGGTAGACAGCAGTATATCTGTCTGTCTGATAGTATAATGGACCTGTGTGGAGGTAGACAGCAGTATATCTGTCTGTCTGATAGTATAATGGACCTGTGTGGTGGTAGACAGCAGTATATCTGTCTGTCTGATAGTATAATGGACCTGTGTGGTGGTAGACAGCAGTATATCTGTCTGTCTGTCTGATAGTATAATGGACCTGTGTGGAGGTAGACAGCAGTATATCTGTCTGTCTGATAGTATAATGGACCTGTGTGGTGGTAGACAGCAGTATATCTGTCTGTCTGATAGTATAATGGACCTGTGTGGAGGTAGACAGCAGTATATCTGTCTGTCTGATAGTATAATGGACCTGTGTGGTGGTAGACAGCAGTATATCTGTCTGTCTGATAGTATAATGGACCTGTGTGGAGGTAGACAGCAGTATATCTGTCTGTCTGATAGTATAATGGACCTGTGTGGAGGTAGACAGCAGTATATATGTCTGTCTGTCTGTCTGATAGTATAATGGACCTGTGTGGAGGTAGACAGCAGTATATCTGTCTGTCTGATAGTATAATGGACCTGTGTGGAGGTAGACAGCAGTATATCTGTCTGTCTGATAGTATAATGGACCTGTGTGGAGGTAGACAGCAGTATGTCTGTCTGTCTGATAGTATAATGAACCTGTGTGGAGGTAGACAGCAGTATATCTGTCTGTCTGATAGTATAATGGACCTGTGTGGAGGTAGACAGCAGTATATCTGTCTGTCTGTCTGATAGTATAATGGACCTGTGTGGTGGTAGACAGCAGTATATCTGTCTGTCTGTCTGTCTGATAGTATAATGGACCTGTGTGGTGGTAGACAGCAGTATATATGTCTGTCTGATAGTATAATGGACCTGTGTGGAGGTAGACAGCAGTATATCTGTCTGTCTGATAGTATAATGGACCTGTGTGGTGGTAGACAGCAGTATATCTGTCTGTCTGTCTGTCTGATAGTATAATGGACCTGTGTGGTGGTAGACAGCAGTATATCTGTCTGTCTGATAGTATAATGGACCTGTGTGGAGGTAGACAGCAGTATATCTGTCTGTCTGTCTGATAGTATAATGGACCTGTGTGGAGGTAGACAGCAGTATATCTGTCTGTCTGATAGTATAATGGACCTGTGTGGTGGTAGACAGCAGTATATCTGTCTGTCTGATAGTATAATGGACCTGTGTGGAGGTAGACAGCAGTATATCTGTCTGTCTGTCTGTCTGATAGTATAATGGACCTGTGTGGTGGTAGACAGCAGTATATCTGTCTGTCTGATAGTATAATGGACCTGTGTGGTTGTAGACAGCAGTATATCTGTCTGTCTGATAGTATAATGGACCTGTGTGGAGGTAGACAGCAGTATATCTGTCTGTCTGATAGTATAATGGACCTGTGTGGAGGTAGACAGCAGTATATCTGTCTGTCTGATAGTATAATGGACCTGTGTGGAGGTAGACAGCAGTATATCTGTCTGTCTGTCTGTCTGTCTGTCTAATAGTATAATGGACCTGTGTGGTGGTAGACAGCAGTATATCTGTCTGTCTGATAGTATAATGGACCTGTGTGGAGGTAGACAGCAGTATATCTGTCTGTCTGTCTGTCTGATAGTATAATGGACCTGTGTGGAGGTAGACAGCAGTATATCTGTCTGTCTGATAGTATAATGGACTTGTGTGGTGGTAGACAGCAGTATATCTGTCTGTCTGATAGTATAATGGACCTGTGTGGAGGTAGACAGCAGATTGTCTGTCTGTCTGATAGTATAATGGACCTGTGTGGTGGTAGACAGCAGTATATCTGTCTGTCTGATAGTATAATGGACCTGTGTGGTGGTAGACAGCAGTATATCTGTCTGTCTGATAGTATAATGGACCTGTGTGGAGGTAGACAGCAGTATATCTGTCTGTCTGATAGTATAATGGACCTGTGTGGAGGTAGACAGCAGTATATCTGTCTGTCTGATAGTATAATGGACCTGTGTGGTGGTAGACAGCAGTATATCTGTCTGTCTGATAGTATAATGGACCTGTGTGGTGGTAGACAGCAGTATATCTGTCTGTCTGTCTGATAGTATAATGGACCTGTGTGGAGGTAGACAGCAGTATATCTGTCTGTCTGATAGTATAATGGACCTGTGTGGTGGTAGACAGCAGTATATCTGTCTGTCTGATAGTATAATGGACCTGTGTGGAGGTAGACAGCAGTATATCTGTCTGTCTGATAGTATAATGGACCTGTGTGGAGGTAGACAGCAGTATACAGTGCCTTGCGAAAGTATTCGGCCCCCTTGAACTTTGCGACCTTTTGCCACATTTCAGGCTTTAAACATAAAGATATAAAACTGTATTTTTTGTGAAGAATCAACAACAAGTGGGACACAATCATGAAGTGGAACGACATTTATTGGATATTTCAAACTTTTTTAACAAATCAAAAACTGAAAAATTGGGCGTGCAAAATTATTATTGTGTGTGTGGTGTGTGTGTGTGTGTGGTGGCGTGTTGTGTGTGTTGTGTGTGTGTGTGTGTGTGTGTGTGTGTGTGTGTGTGCGTGGCGTGGCGTGGGCGTGGGCGTGGGCGTGGGCGTGTGCGTGTGTGTGTGTGCAGGGCTGCATAACGTCCAGAAGGTGATATCTCCCCACCAGGCTTCCTGTCAGACTCTAATGGTGTCTGTGTTCCATTAAATACATCATCCATTCCTGTGTTGTTGACCCGTCTACCTCTGTTACCAGGATACGTCTGCACAGAATGTAGGACACGGCCCAAACGGATCCCGATTCACTTCAGAGTGCACTACTTTTGTCCAGGGACAAGAAGTGCACTAGTAAGGGGATATGTTGACATTTGGGCTGCAAACCTACGACACCCTGCGAGAGGCGAGCCAGGACCCCCACCATTAATGCAGAACAGAAAGAGACTGGACCCCTACTACACACAGCTGAATAAGGACCCCTACTACACACAGCTGAATAAGGACCCTACTACACACAGCTGAATAAGGACCCCTACTACACACAGCTGAATAAGACCCCTACTACACACAGACCCCTACTACACACAGCTGAATAAGGACCCCTACTACACACAGCTGAATAAGGACCCCTACTACACACAGCTGAATAAGGACCCCTACTACACACAGCTGAATAAGACCCCTACTACACACAGCTGAATAAGACCCCTACTACACACAGCTGAATAAGGACCCCTACTACACACAGCTGAATAAGACCCTACTACACACAGCTGAATAAGACCCTACTACACACAGCTGAATAAGACCCCTACTACACACAGCTGAATAAGGACCCCTACTACACACAGCTGAATAAGACCCCTACTACACACAGCTGAATAAGGACCCCTACTACACACAGCTGAATAAGACCCCTACTACACACAGCTGAATAACACAGACCCCTACTACACACAGCTGAATAAGGACCCTACTACACACAGCTGAATAAGGACCCCTACTACACACAGCTGAATAAGGACCCCTACTACACACAGCTGAATAAGACCCCTACTACACACAGCTGAATAAGACCCCTACTACACACAGACCCCTACTACACACAGCTGAATAAGACCCCTACTACACACAGCTGAATAAGACCCCTACTACACACAGCTGAATAAGGACCCCTACTACACACAGCTGAATAAGACCCCTACTACACACAGCTGAATAAGACCCCTACTACACACAGACCCCTACTACACACAGCTGAATAAGACCCCTACTACACACAGCTGAATAAGACCCCTACTACACACAGCTGAATAAGACCCCTACTACACACAGCTGAATAAGGACCCCTACTACACACAGCTGAATAAGACCCTACTACACACAGCTGAATAAGACCCCTACTACACACAGCTGAATAAGACCCCTACTACACACAGCTGAATAAGACCCTACTACACACAGCTGAATAAGGACCCCTACTACACACAGCTGAATAAGGACCCCTACTACACACAGCTGAATAAGACCCCTACTACACACAGCTGAATAAGGACCCCTACTACACACAGCTGAATAAGGACCCCTACTACACACAGACCCTACTACACACAGACCCCTACTACACACAGACCCCTACTACACACAGCTGAATAAGGACCCTACTACACACAGCTGAATAAGACCCCTACTACACACAGCTGAATAAGACCCCTACTACACACAGCTGAATAAGGACCCCTACTACACACAGCTGAATAAGACCCCTACTACACACAGCTGAATAAGACCCCTACTACACACAGCTGAATAAGACCCCTACTACACACAGCTGAATAAGACCCCTACTACACACAGCTGAATAAGACCCCTACTACAAACAGCTGAATAAGACCCCTAATACACACAGCTGAATAAGACCCCTACTACACACAGCTGAATAAGACCCCTACTACACACAGCTGAATAAGGACCCCTACTACACACAGCTGAATAAGACCCCTACTACACACAGCTGAATAAGACCCTACTACACACAGACCCCTACTACACACAGCTGAATAAGACCCCTACTACACACAGCTGAATAAGACCCCTACTACACACAGAATAAGACCCCTACTACACACAGACCCCTACTACACACAGCTGAATAAGACCCTACTACACACAGCTGAATAAGACCCCTACTACACACAGCTGAATAAGGACCCCTACTACACACAGCTGAATAAGGACCCCTACTACACACAGCTGAATAAGACCCCTACTACACACAGCTGAATAAGGACCCTACTACACACAGACCCCTACTACACACAGCTGAATAAGACCCCTACTACACACAGCTGAATAAGACCCCTACTACACACAGCTGAATAAGACCCCTACTACACACAGCTGAATAAGGACCCCTACTACACACAGACCCCTACTACACACAGCTGAATAAGGACCCCTACTACACACAGACCCCTACTACACACAGCTGAATAAGGACCCCTACTACACACAGACCCCTACTACACACAGCTGAATAAGACCCCTAATACACACAGCTGAATAAGACCCCTACTACACACAGACCCTACTACACACAGCTGAATAAGGACCCCTACTACACACAGCTGAATAAGACCCTACTACACACAGCTGAATAAGACCCCTACTACACACAGCTGAATAAGACCCCTACTACACACAGCTGAATAAGACCCTACTACACACAGCTGAATAAGACCCCTACTACACACAGCTGAATAAGACCCCTACTACACACAGCTGAATAAGACCCCTACTACACACAGCTGAATAAGGACCCCTACAACACACAGCTGGATAAGACCCCTACTACACACAGACCCCTACTACACACAGCTGAATAAGGACCCTACTACACACAGCTGAATAAGGACCCCTACTACACACAGCTGAATAAGACCCTACTACACACAGCTGGATAAGGACCCCTACTACACACAGACCCCTACTACACACAGCTGAATAAGGACCCCTACTACACACAGCTGAATAAGGACCCCTACTACACACAGACCCCTACTACACACAGCTGAATAAGGACCCTACTACACACAGCTGAATAAGGACCCCTACTACACACAGACCCCTACTACACACAGCTGAATAAGACCCCTACTACACACAGCTGAATAAGGACCCTACTACACACAGCTGAATAAGGACCCCTACTACACACAGACCCCTACTACACACAGCTGAATAAGACCCCTACTACACACAGCAGAATAAGACCCCTACTACACACAGCTGAATAAGGACCCCTACTACACACAGCTGAATAAGGACCCCTACTACACACAGCTGAATAAGGACCCTACTACACACAGCTGAATAAGGACCCCTACTACACACAGACCCCTACTACACACAGCTGAATAAGACCCCTACTACACACAGCTGAATAAGACCCCTACTACACACAGCTGAATAAGACCCCTACTACACACAGCTGAATAAGACCCCTACTACACACAGCTGAATAAGACCCCTACTACACACAGCTGAATAAGGACCCTACTACACACAGCTGAATAAGGACCCCTACTACACACAGCTGAATAAGGAGCCCTACTACACACAGCTGAATAAGACCCCTACTACACACAGCTGAATAAGACCCCTACTACACACAGCTGAATAAGACCCCTACTACACACAGCTGAATAAGACCCTACTACACACAGCTGAATAAGGACCCTACTACACACAGACCCCTACTACACACAGCTGAATAAGGACCCTACTACACACAGCTGAATAAGGACCCCTACTACACACAGCTGAATAAGGACCCCTACTACACACAGCTGAATAAGACCCTACTACACACAGCTGAATAAGGACCCCTACTACACACAGCTGAATAAGGACCCTACTACACACAGCTGAATAAGGACCCTACTACACACAGCTGAATAAGACCCTACTACACACAGACCCCTACTACACACAGCTGAATAAGAACCCTACTACACACAGCTGAATAAGACCCCTACTACACACAGCTGAATAAGACCCCTACTACACACAGCTGAATAAGACCCTACTACACACAGCTGAATAAGGACCCCTACTACACACAGCTGAATAAGGACCCCTACTACACACAGCTGAATAAGGACCCCTACTACACACAGCTGAATAAGACCCTACTACACACAGCTGAATAAGGACCCCTACTACACACAGCTGAATAAGGACCCTACTACACACAGCTGAATAAGGACCCTACTACACACAGCTGAATAAGACCCTACTACACACAGACCCCTACTACACACAGCTGAATAAGAACCCTACTACACACAGCTGAATAAGACCCCTACTACACACAGCTGAATAAGACCCCTACTACACACAGCTGAATAAGACCCTACTACACACAGCTGAATAAGGACCCCTACTACACACAGCTGAATAAGGACCCCTACTACACACAGCTGAATAAGGACCCCTACTACACACAGCTGAATAAGACCCTACTACACACAGCTGAATAAGGACCCCTACTACACACAGCTGAATAAGGACCCCTACTACACACAGCTGAATAAGGACCCCTACTACACACAGCTGAATAAGACCCTACTACACACAGCTGAATAAGACCCCTACTACACACAGCTGAATAAGACCCCTACTACACACAGCTGAATAAGACCCCTACTACACACAGCTGAATAGGACCCCTACTACACACAGCTGAATAAGACCCTACTACACACAGCTGAATAAGGACCCCTACTACACACAGACCCCTACTACACACAGCTGAATAAGGACCCCTACTACACACAGCTGAATAAGACCCCTACTACACACAGCTGAATAAGGACCCCTACTACACACAGCTGAATAAGACCCTACTACACACAGCTGAATAAGGACCCTACTACACACAGACCCCTACTACACACAGACCCCTACTACACACAGCTGAATAAGGACCCTACTACACACAGCTGAATAAGGACCCCTACTACACACAGCTGAATAAGACCCCTACTACACACAGCTGAATAAGGACCCTACTACACACAGCTGAATAAGGACCCCTACTACACACAGCTGAATAAGACCCCTACTACACACAGCTGAATAAGACCCCTACTACACACAGCTGAATAAGACCCCTACTACACACAGACCCCTACTACACACAGACCCCTACTACACACAGACCCCTACTACACACAGCTGAATAAGGACCCCTACTACACACAGCTGAATAAGACCCCTACTACACACAGCTGAATAAGACCCCTACTACACACAGCTGAATAAGGACCCCTACTACACACAGCTGAATAAGACCCCTACTACACACAGCTGAATAAGGACCCTACTACACACAGCTGAATAAGGACCCCTACTACACACAGCTGAATAAGACCCCTACTACACACAGACCCTACTACACACAGACCCCTACTACACACAGACCCCTACTACACACAGCTGAATAAGGACCCTACTACACACAGCTGAATAAGACCCCTACTACACACAGACCCCTACTACACACAGCTGAATAAGGACCCCTACTACACACAGCTGAATAAGACCCCTACTACACACAGCTGAATAAGGACCCCTACTACACACAGCTGAATAAGGACCCCTACTACACACAGCTGAATAAGGACCCCTACTACACACAGCTGAATAAGGACCCCTACTACACACAGCTGAATAAGGACCCCTACTACACACAGCTGAATAAGGACCCCTACTACACACAGCTGAATAAGGACCCCTACTACACACAGCTGAATAAGACCCTACTACACACAGCTGAATAAGGACCCCTACTACACACAGCTGAATAAGACCCCACTACACACAGCTGAATAAGGACCCCTAATACACACAGCTGAATAAGACCCTACTACACACAGCTGAATAAGGACCCCTACTACACACAGCTGAATAAGGACCCTACTACACACAGCTGAATAAGGACCCTACTACACACAGCTGAATAAGACCCTACTACACACAGACCCCTACTACACACAGCTGAATAAGAACCCTACTACACACAGCTGAATAAGGACCCTACTACACACAGACCCCTACTACACACAGCTGAATAAGGACCCTACTACACACAGCTGAATAAGGACCCCTACTACACACAGCTGAATAAGGACCCCTACTACACACAGCTGAATAAGACCCTACTACACACAGCTGAATAAGGACCCCTACTACACACAGCTGAATAAGGACCCTACTACACACAGCTGAATAAGGACCCTACTACACACAGCTGAATAAGACCCTACTACACACAGACCCCTACTACACACAGCTGAATAAGAACCCTACTACACACAGCTGAATAAGGACCCCTACTACACACAGCTGAATAAGACCCTACTACACACAGCTGAATAAGGACCCCTACTACACACAGCTGAATAAGGACCCTACTACACACAGCTGAATAAGGACCCTACTACACACAGCTGAATAAGACCCTACTACACACAGACCCCTACTACACACAGCTGAATAAGAACCCTACTACACACAGCTGAATAAGACCCCTACTACACACAGCTGAATAAGACCCCTACTACACACAGCTGAATAAGACCCTACTACACACAGCTGAATAAGGACCCCTACTACACACAGCTGAATAAGGACCCCTACTACACACAGCTGAATAAGGACCCCTACTACACACAGCTGAATAAGACCCTACTACACACAGCTGAATAAGGACCCCTACTACACACAGCTGAATAAGGACCCCTACTACACACAGCTGAATAAGGACCCCTACTACACACAGCTGAATAAGACCCTACTACACACAGCTGAATAAGACCCCTACTACACACAGCTGAATAAGACCCCTACTACACACAGCTGAATAAGACCCCTACTACACACAGCTGAATAAGACCCCTACTACACACAGCTGAATAAGGACCCCTACTACACACAGCTGAATAAGACCCTACTACACACAGCTGAATAAGGACCCCTACTACACACAGACCCCTACTACACACAGCTGAATAAGGACCCCTACTACACACAGCTGAATAAGACCCCTACTACACACAGCTGAATAAGGACCCCTACTACACACAGCTGAATAAGACCCTACTACACACAGCTGAATAAGGACCCTACTACACACAGACCCCTACTACACACAGACCCCTACTACACACAGCTGAATAAGGACCCTACTACACACAGCTGAATAAGGACCCCTACTACACACAGCTGAATAAGACCCCTACTACACACAGCTGAATAAGGACCCTACTACACACAGCTGAATAAGGACCCCTACTACACACAGCTGAATAAGACCCCTACTACACACAGACCCTACTACACACAGACCCCTACTACACACAGACCCCTACTACACACAGCTGAATAAGGACCCTACTACACACAGCTGAATAAGACCCCTACTACACACAGACCCCTACTACACACAGCTGAATAAGGACCCCTACTACACACAGCTGAATAAGACCCCTACTACACACAGCTGAATAAGGACCCCTACTACACACAGCTGAATAAGGACCCCTACTACACACAGCTGAATAAGGACCCCTACTACACACAGCTGAATAAGGACCCCTACTACACACAGCTGAATAAGGACCCCTACTACACACAGCTGAATAAGGACCCCTACTACACACAGCTGAATAAGGACCCCTACTACACACAGCTGAATAAGACCCTACTACACACAGCTGAATAAGGACCCCTACTACACACAGCTGAATAAGACCCCACTACACACAGCTGAATAAGGACCCCTAATACACACAGCTGAATAAGACCCTACTACACACAGCTGAATAAGGACCCCTACTACACACAGCTGAATAAGGACCCTACTACACACAGCTGAATAAGGACCCTACTACACACAGCTGAATAAGACCCTACTACACACAGACCCCTACTACACACAGCTGAATAAGAACCCTACTACACACAGCTGAATAAGGACCCTACTACACACAGACCCCTACTACACACAGCTGAATAAGGACCCTACTACACACAGCTGAATAAGGACCCCTACTACACACAGCTGAATAAGGACCCCTACTACACACAGCTGAATAAGACCCTACTACACACAGCTGAATAAGGACCCCTACTACACACAGCTGAATAAGGACCCTACTACACACAGCTGAATAAGGACCCTACTACACACAGCTGAATAAGACCCTACTACACACAGACCCCTACTACACACAGCTGAATAAGAACCCTACTACACACAGCTGAATAAGACCCCTACTACACACAGCTGAATAAGACCCCTACTACACACAGCTGAATAAGACCCTACTACACACAGCTGAATAAGGACCCCTACTACACACAGCTGAATAAGGACCCCTACTACACACAGCTGAATAAGGACCCCTACTACACACAGCTGAATAAGACCCTACTACACACAGCTGAATAAGGACCCCTACTACACACAGCTGAATAAGGACCCCTACTACACACAGCTGAATAAGGACCCCTACTACACACAGCTGAATAAGACCCTACTACACACAGCTGAATAAGACCCCTACTACACACAGCTGAATAAGACCCCTACTACACACAGCTGAATAAGACCCCTACTACACACAGCTGAATAAGGACCCCTACTACACACAGCTGAATAAGACCCTACTACACACAGCTGAATAAGGACCCCTACTACACACAGACCCCTACTACACACAGCTGAATAAGGACCCCTACTACACACAGCTGAATAAGACCCCTACTACACACAGCTGAATAAGGACCCCTACTACACACAGCTGAATAAGACCCTACTACACACAGCTGAATAAGGACCCTACTACACACAGACCCCTACTACACACAGACCCCTACTACACACAGCTGAATAAGGACCCTACTACACACAGCTGAATAAGGACCCCTACTACACACAGCTGAATAAGACCCCTACTACACACAGCTGAATAAGGACCCCTACTACACACAGCTGAATAAGGACCCTACTACACACAGCTGAATAAGGACCCCTACTACACACAGCTGAATAAGACCCCTACTACACACAGCTGAATAAGACCCCTACTACACACAGCTGAATAAGACCCCTACTACACACAGACCCCTACTACACACAGACCCCTACTACACACAGACCCCTACTACACACAGCTGAATAAGGACCCCTACTACACACAGCTGAATAAGACCCCTACTACACACAGCTGAATAAGACCCCTACTACACACAGCTGAATAAGGACCCCTACTACACACAGCTGAATAAGACCCCTACTACACACAGCTGAATAAGGACCCTACTACACACAGCTGAATAAGGACCCCTACTACACACAGCTGAATAAGACCCCTACTACACACAGACCCTACTACACACAGACCCCTACTACACACAGACCCCTACTACACACAGCTGAATAAGGACCCTACTACACACAGCTGAATAAGACCCCTACTACACACAGACCCCTACTACACACAGCTGAATAAGGACCCCTACTACACACAGCTGAATAAGGACCCCTACTACACACAGCTGAATAAGGACCCTACTACACACAGCTGAATAAGGACCCCTACTACACACAGCTGAATAAGGACCCCTACTACACACAGCTGAATAAGGACCCCTACTACACACAGCTGAATAAGGACCCCTACTACACACAGCTGAATAAGGACCCCTACTACACACAGCTGAATAAGACCCTACTACACACAGCTGAATAAGGACCCCTACTACACACAGCTGAATAAGACCCCACTACACACAGCTGAATAAGGACCCCTAATACACACAGCTGAATAAGACCCTACTACACACAGCTGAATAAGGACCCCTACTACACACAGCTGAATAAGACCCTACTACACACAGCTGAATAAGGACCCCTACTACACACAGCTGAATAAGACCCTACTACACACAGACCCCTACTACACACAGCTGAATAAGGACCCCTACTACACACAGCTGAATAAGACCCCTACTACACACAGCTGAATAAGACCCTACTACACACAGCTGAATAAGGACCCCTACTACACACAGCTGAATAAGACCCCTACTACACACAGCTGAATAAGACCCTACTACACACAGCTGAATAAGGACCCCTACTACACACAGCTGAATAAGACCCCTACTACACACAGCTGAATAAGGACCCCTACTACACACAGCTGAATAAGACCCTACTACACACAGCTGAATAAGGACCCCTACTACACACAGCTGAATAAGACCCTACTACACACAGCTGAATAAGGACCCCTAATACACACAGCTGAATAAGACCCTACTACACACAGCTGAATAAGACCCCTACTACACACAGCTGAATAAGGACCCTACTACACACAGCTGAATAAGGACCCTACTACACACAGCTGAATAAGACCCCTACTACACACAGCTGAATAAGACCCCTACTACACACAGCTGAATAAGGACCCCTACTACACACAGACCCCTACTACACACAGCTGAATAAGGACCCCTACTACACACAGCTGAATAAGACCCTACTACACACAGCTGAATAAGGACCCCTACTACACACAGACCCCTACTACACACAGCTGAATAAGGACCCTACTACACACAGCTGAATAAGGACCCCTACTACACACAGCTGAATAAGGACCCCTACTACACACAGCTGAATAAGGACCCCTACTACACACAGCTGAATAAGGACCCCTACTACACACAGCTGAATAAGGACCCCTACTACACACAGCTGAATAAGGACCCCTACTACACACAGCTGAATAAGACCCTACTACACACAGCTGAATAAGGACCCCTACTACACACAGCTGAATAAGACCCCTACTACACACAGCTGAATAAGGACCCCTACTACACACAGCTGAATAAGACCCTACTACACAGTGTGTCTCAGTCCTCTAGGTCTTTGTCCTAGGAGGTATTAATGGTCAGACCTGGACCACCGATTAGGAACGCCAGACGATCTGGAAATAGCCGCTCCCAAGTGCACGCGCACACACACGCGCGCACGCGCACACACACACACACTAAGAGCGCTGGTGGATCAGGGAATAGCCACGCCATAATGACAGCCAGTGATCAACACCAGAATAATGTGTGAAGAGGGAGTAAGATAGACAAGTCCAACACCAGACTAATGTGTGAAGAGGGAGTAAGATAGACAAGTCCAACACCAGACTAATGTGTGAAGAGGGAGTGAGATAGACAAGTCCAACGCCAGACTTACGTGTGAAGAGGGAGTGAGATAGACAAGTCCAACACCAGACTAATGTGTGAAGAGGGAGTGAGATAGACAAGTCCAACACCAGACTTACGTGTGAAGAGGGAGTGAGATAGACAAGTCCAACACCAGACTAATGTGTGAAGAGGGAGTGAGATAGACAAGTCCAACACCAGACTAATGTGTGAAGAGGGAGTGAGATAGAGCAAGTCCAACACCAGACTAACGTGTGAAGAGGGAGTGAGATAGACAAGTCCAACACCAGACTAATGTGTGAAGAGGGAGTGAGATAGAGCAAGTCCAACACCAGACTAACGTGTGAAGAGGGAGTGATATAGAGCAAGTCCAACACCAGACTAACGTGTGAAGAGGGAGTGAGATAGAGCAAGTCCAACGCCAGCCCTCGCTAATCAACGACTGTTCATTTCCACCAACCACATTTCCATAAATAGGACACTTAATATCATGTGATTGGATAATTACCAGCCCCTGTTAACATGAGTTGACAGGAAGGGAGGAAGAGATGGATAGGGGATGGAGAGGGAGGGAGGAAGAGAAGGATAGGAGATGGAGAGGAAGGGAGGAAGAGATGGATAGGAGATGGAGAGGGAGGGAGGGAGGAAGAGATGAATAGGAGATGGAGAGGGATGGAGGTGAGGAAGAGATGGATAGGAGATGGAGAGGGATGGAGGTGAGGAAGAGATGGATAGGAGATGGAGAGGGAGGGAGGAAGAGATGGATAGGAGATGGAGAGGAGGGAGGAAGAGATGGATAGGAGATGGAGAGGGAGGGAGGAAGAGATGGATAGGGGATGGAGAGGGAGGGAGGAAGAGATGGATAGGGGATGGAGAGGGAGGGAGGAAGAGATGGATAGGAGATGGAGAGGGAGGGAGGGAGGAAGAGATGGATAGGATATGGAGAGGGAGGGAGGAAGAGATGGATAGGAGATGGAGAGGGAGGGAGGAAGAGAAGGATAGGAGATGGAGAGGAAGGGAGGAAGAGATGGATAGGAGATGGAGAGGGAGGGAGGGAGGAAGAGATGAATATGAGATGGAGAGGGATGAAGGTGAGGAAGAGATGGATAGGAGATGGCGAGGGATGGAGGTGAGGAAGAGATGGATAGGAGATGGAGAGGAGGTAGGAAGAGATGGATAGGAGATGGAGAGGGAGGGAGGAAGAGAAGGATAGGAGATGGAGAGGAAGGGAGGAAGAGATGGATAGGAGATGGAGATGGAGGGAGGGAGGAAGAGATGGATAGGAGATGTAGAGGGAGGGAGGGAGGAAGAGATGAATATGAGATGGAGAGGGATGGAGGTGAGGAAGAGATGGATAGGAGATGGAGAGGGATGGAGGTGAGGAAGAGATGGATAGGATATGGAGAGGGATGGAGGTGAGGAAGAGATGGATAGGAGATGGAGAGGAGGTAGGAAGAGATGGATAGGAGATGGAGAGGGAGGGAGGAAGAGAAGGATAGGAGATGGAGAGGAAGGGAGGAAGAGATGGATAGGAGATGGAGAGGGAGGGAGGGAGGAAGAGATGGATAGGATATGGAGAGGGAGGGAGGAAGAGATGGATAGGAGATGGAGAGGGAGGGAGGAAGAGAAGGATAGGAGATGGAGAGGAAGGGAGGAAGAGATGGATAGGAGATGGAGAGGGAGGGAGGGAGGAAGAGATGAATATGAGATGGAGAGGGATGGAGGTGAGGAAGAGATGGATAGGAGATGGAGAGGGATGGAGGTGAGGAAGAGATGGATAGGAGATGGAGAGGGATGGAGGTGAGGAAGAGATGGATAGGAGATGGAGAGGAGGTAGGAAGAGATGGATAGGAGATGGAGAGGGAGGGAGGAAGAGAAGGATAGGAGATGGAGAGGAAGGGAGGAAGAGATGGATAGGAGATGGAGAGGGAGGGAGGGAGGAAGAGATGGATAGGATATGGAGAGGGAGGGAGGAAGAGATGGATAGGAGATGGAGAGGGAGGGAGGAAGAGAAGGATAGGAGATGGAGAGGAAGGGAGGAAGAGATGGATAGGAGATGGAGAGGGAGGGAGGGAGGAAGAGATGAATATGAGATGGAGAGGGATGGAGGTGAGGAAGAGATGGATAGGAGATGGAGAGGGATGGAGGTGAGGAAGAGATGGATAGGAGATGGAGAGGGATGGAGGTGAGGAAGAGATGGATAGGAGATGGAGAGGAGGTAGGAAGAGATGGATAGGAGATGGAGAGGAAGGAAGGAAGAGATGGATAGGAGATGGAGAGGGAGGGAGGAAGAGATGAATAGGAGATGGAGAGGGATGGAGGTGAGGAAGAGATGGATAGGAGATGGAGAGGGATGGAGGTGAGGAAGAGATGGATAGGAGATGGAGAGGGAGGGAGGAAGAGATGGATAGGAGATGGAGAGGAGGGAGGAAGAGATGGAGAGGGAGGGAGAGGTGGATAGGAGATGGAGAGGGAGGGAGGAAGAGATGGATAGGAGATGGAGAGGGAGGGAGGAAGAGATGGATAGGGGATGGAGAGGGAGGGAGGAAGAGATGGATAGGAGATGGAGAGGGAGGGAGGGAGGAAGAGATGGATAGGATATGGAGAGGGAGGGAGGAAGAGATGGATAGGAGATGGAGAGGGAGGGAGGAAGAGAAGGATAGGAGATGGAGAGGAAGGGAGGAAGAGATGGATAGGAGATGGAGAGGGATGGAGGTGAGGAAGAGATGGATAGGAGATGGAGAGGGAGGGAGGAAGAGATGGATAGGGGATGGAGAGGGAGGGAGGAAGAGATGGATAGGAGATGGAGAGGGAGGGAGGGAGGAAGAGATGGATAGGATATGGAGAGGGAGGGAGGAAGAGATGGATAGGAGATGGAGAGGGAGGGAGGAAGAGAAGGATAGGAGATGGAGAGGAAGGGAGGAAGAGATGGATAGGAGATGGAGAGGGATGGAGGTGAGGAAGAGATGGATAGGAGATGGAGAGGGATGGAGGTGAGGAAGAGATGGATAGGAGATGGAGAGGGATGGAGGTGAGGAAGAGATGGATAGGAGATGGAGAGGAGGTAGGAAGAGATGGATAGGAGATGGAGAGGGAGGGAGGAAGAGATGGATAGGGGATGGAGAGGGAGGGAGGAAGAGAAGGATAGGATATGGAGAGGAAGGGAGGAAGAGATGGATAGGAGATGGAGAGGGAGGGAGGGAGGAAGAGATGAATAGGAGAAGGAGAGGGATGGAGGTGAGGAAGAGATGGATAGGAGATGGAGAGGGATGGAGGTGAGGAAGAGATGGATAGGAGATGGAGAGGGAGGGAGGAAGAGATGGATAGGAGATGGAGAGGAGGGAGGAAGAGATGGATAGGAGATGGAGAGGGAGGGAGAGGTGGATAGGAGATGGAGAGGGAGGGAGGAAGAGATGGATAGGAGATGGAGAGGGAGGGAGGAAGAGAAGGATAGGAGATGGAGAGGGAGGGAGGGAGGAAGAGATGGATAGGATATGGAGAGGGAGGGAGGAAGAGATGGATAGGAGATGGAGAGGGAGGGAGGAAGAGAAGGATAGGAGATGGAGAGGAAGGGAGGAAGAGATGGATAGGAGATGGAGAGGGAGGGAGGGAGGAAGAGATGAATATGAGATGGAGAGGGATGAAGGTGAGGAAGAGATGGATAGGAGATGGAGAGGGATGGAGGTGAGGAAGAGATGGATAGGAGATGGAGAGGGATGGAGGTGAGGAAGAGATGGATAGGAGATGGAGAGGGATGGAGGTGAGGAAGAGATGGATAGGAGATGGAGAGGAGGTAGGAAGAGATGGATAGGAGATGGAGAGGGAGGTAGGAAGAGATGGATAGGAGATGGAGAGGGAGGGAGGAAGAGAAGGATAGGAGATTGAGAGGAAGGGAGGAAGAGATGGATAGGAGATGGAGAGGGAGGGAGGGAGGAAGAGATGGATAGGAGATGGAGAGGGAGGGAGGGAGGAAGAGATGAATATGAGATGGAGAGGGATGGAGGTGAGGAAGAGATGGATAGGAGATGGAGAGGGATGGAGGTGAGGAAGAGATGGATAGGAGATGGAGAGGGATGGAGGTGAGGAAGAGATGGATAGGAGATGGAGAGGAGGTAGGAAGAGATGGATAGGAGATGGAGAGGGAGGGAGGAAGAGAAGGATAGGAGATGGAGAGGAAGGGAGGAAGAGATGGATAGGAGATGGAGAGGGAGGGAGGGAGGAAGAGATGGATAGGATATGGAGAGGGAGGGAGGAAGAGATGGATAGGAGATGGAGAGGGAGGGAGGAAGAGAAGGATAGGAGATGGAGAGGAAGGGAGGAAGAGATGGATAGGAGATGGAGAGGGAGGGAGGGAGGAAGAGATGAATATGAGATGGAGAGGGATGGAGGTGAGGAAGAGATGGATAGGAGATGGAGAGGGATGGAGGTGAGGAAGAGATGGATAGGAGATGGAGAGGGATGGAGGTGAGGAAGAGATGGATAGGAGATGGAGAGGAGGTAGGAAGAGATGGATAGGAGATGGAGAGGGAGGGAGGAAGAGAAGGATAGGAGATGGAGAGGAAGGGAGGAAGAGATGGATAGGAGATGGAGAGGGAGGGAGGGAGGAAGAGATGGATAGGATTTGGAGAGGGAGGGAGGAAGAGATGGATAGGAGATGGAGAGGGAGGGAGGAAGAGAAGGATAGGAGATGGAGAGGAAGGGAGGAAGAGATGGATAGGAGATGGAGAGGGAGGGAGGGAGGAAGAGATGAATATGAGATGGAGAGGGATGGAGGTGAGGAAGAGATGGATAGGAGATGGAGAGGGATGGAGGTGAGGAAGAGATGGATAGGAGATGGAGAGGGATGGAGGTGAGGAAGAGATGGATAGGAGATGGAGAGGGATGGAGGTGAGGAAGAGATGGATAGGAGATGGAGAGGGATGGAGGTGAGGAAGAGATGGATAGGAGATGGAGAGGAGGTAGGAAGAGATGGATAGGAGATGGAGAGGGAGGGAGGAAGAGAAGGATAGGAGATGGAGAGGAAGGGAGGAAGAGATGGATAGGAGATGGAGAGGGAGGGAGGGAGGAAGAGATGGATAGGAGATGGAGAGGGAGGGAGGGAGGAAGAGATGAATATGAGATGGAGAGGGATGGAGGTGAGGAAGAGATGGATAGGAGATGGAGAGGGATGGAGGTGAGGAAGAGATGGATAGGAGATGGAGAGGGATGGAGGTGAGGAAGAGATGGATAGGAGATGGAGAGGAGGTAGGAAGAGATGGATAGGAGATGGAGAGGGAGGGAGGAAGAGAAGGATAGGAGATGGAGAGGAAGGGAGGAAGAGATGGATAGGAGATGGAGAGGGAGGGAGGGAGGAAGAGATGGATAGAATATGGAGAGGGAGGGAGGAAGAGATGGATAGGAGATGGAGAGGGAGGGAGGAAGAGAAGGATAGGAGATGGAGAGGAAGGGAGGAAGAGATGGATAGGAGATGGAGAGGGAGGGAGGGAGGAAGAGATGAATATGAGATGGAGAGGGATGGAGGTGAGGAAGAGATGGATAGGAGATGGAGAGGGATGGAGGTGAGGAAGAGATGGATAGGAGATGGAGAGGGATGGAGGTGAGGAAGAGATGGATAGGAGATGGAGAGGAGGTAGGAAGAGATGGATAGGAGATGGAGAGGGAGGGAGGAAGAGAAGGATAGGAGATGGAGAGGAAGGGAGGAAGAGATGGATAGGAGATGGAGAGGGAGGGAGGGAGGAAGAGATGGATAGGATTTGGAGAGGGAGGGAGGAAGAGATGGATAGGAGATGGAGAGGGAGGGAGGAAGAGAAGGATAGGAGATGGAGAGGAAGGGAGGAAGAGATGGATAGGAGATGGAGAGGGAGGAAGAGATGAATATGAGATGGAGAGGGATGGAGGTGAGGAAGAGATGGATAGGAGATGGAGAGGGATGGAGGTGAGGAAGAGATGGATAGGAGATGGAGAGGGATGGAGGTGAGGAAGAGATGGATAGGAGATGGAGAGGAGGTAGGAAGAGATGGATAGGAGATGGAGAGGGAGGGAGGAAGAGAAGGATAGGAGATGGAGAGGAAGAGATGGATAGGAGATGGAGAGGGAGGGAGGGAGGAAGAGATGAATAGGAGATGGAGAGGGATGGAGGTGAGGAAGAGATGGATAGGAGATGGAGAGGGATGGAGGTGAGGAAGAGATGGATAGGAGATGGAGAGGGAGGGAGGAAGAGATGGATAGGAGATGGAGAGGAGGGAGGAAGAGATGGATAGGAGATGGAGAGGGAGGGAGAGGTGGATAGGAGATGGAGAGGGAGGGAGGAAGAGATGGATAGGAGATGGAGAGGGAGGGAGGAAGAGATGGATAGGGGATGGAGAGGGAGGGAGGAAGAGATGGATAGGAGATGGAGAGGGAGGGAGGGAGGAAGAGATGGATAGGATATGGAGAGGGAGGGAGGAAGAGATGGATAGGGGATGGAGAGGGAGGGAGGAAGAGATGGATAGGAGATGGAGAGGGAGGGAGGGAGGGAGGAAGAGATGGATAGGAGATGGAGAGGGAGGGAGGAAGAGAAGGATAGGAGATGGAGAGGAAGGGAGGAAGAGATGGATAGGAGATGGAGAGGGATGGAGGTGAGGAAGAGATGGATAGGAGATGGAGAGGGAGGGAGGAAGAGATGGATAGGGGATGGAGAGGGAGGGAGGAAGAGATGGATAGGAGATGGAGAGGGAGGGAGGAAGAGATGGATAGGGGATGGAGAGGGAGGGAGGAAGAGATGGATAGGAGATGGAGAGGGAGGGAGGGAGGAAGAGATGGATAGGATATGGAGAGGGAGGGAGGAAGAGATGGATAGGAGATGGAGAGGGAGGGAGGAAGAGAAGGATAGGAGATGGAGAGGAAGGGAGGAAGAGATGGATAGGAGATGGAGAGGGATGGAGGTGAGGAAGAGATGGATAGGAGATGGAGAGGGAGGGAGGAAGAGATGGATAGGGGATGGAGAGGGAGGGAGGAAGAGATGGATAGGAGATGGAGAGGGAGGGAGGGAGGAAGAGATGGATAGGATATGGAGAGGGAGGGAGGAAGAGATGGATAGGAGATGGAGAGGGAGGGAGGAAGAGAAGGATAGGAGATGGAGAGGAAGGGAGGAAGAGATGGATAGGAGATGGAGAGGGATGGAGGTGAGGAAGAGATGGATAGGAGATGGAGAGGGATGGATGTGAGGAAGAGATGGATAGGAGATGGAGAGGGATGGAGGTGAGGAAGAGATGGATAGGAGATGGAGAGGAGGTAGGAAGAGATGGATAGGAGATGGAGAGGGAGGGAGGAAGAGAAGGATAGGAGATGGAGAGGAAGGGAGGAAGAGATGGATAGGAGATGGAGAGGGAGGGAGGGAGGAAGAGATGAATAGGAGATGGAGAGGGATGGAGGTGAGGAAGAGATGGATAGGAGATGGAGAGGGATGGAGGTGAGGAAGAGATGGATAGGAGATGGAGAGGGAGGGAGGAAGAGATGGATAGGAGATGGAGAGGAGGGAGGAAGAGATGGATAGGAGATGGAGAGGGAGGGAGAGGTGGATAGGAGATGGAGAGGGAGGGAGGAAGAGATGGATAGGAGATGGAGAGGGAGGGAGGAGGAGATGGATAGGGGATGGAGAGGGAGGGAGGAAGAGATGAATAGGAGATGGAGAGGGATGGAGGTGAGGAAGAGATGGATAGGAGATGGAGAGGGATGGAGGTGAGGAAGAGATGGATAGGAGATGGAGAGGGAGGGAGGAAGAGATGGATAGGAGATGGAGAAGAGGGAGGAAGAGATGGATAGGAGATGGAGAGGGAGGGAGAGGTGGATAGGAGATGGAGAGGGAGGGAGGAAGAGATGGATAGGAGATGGAGAGGGAGGGAGGAAGAGATGGATAGGGGATGGAGAGGGAGGGAGGAAGAGATGGATAGGAGATGGAGAGGGAGGGAGGAAGAGATGGATAGGGGATGTAGAGGGAGGGAGGAAGAGATGGATAGGAGATGGAGAGGGAGGGAGAGGTGGATAGGGGATGGAGAGGGAGGGAGGAAGAGATGGATAGGGAATGGAGAGGGAGGGAGGAAGAGATGGATAGGAGATGGAGAGGGAGGGAGGAAGAGATGGATAGGAGATGGAGAGGGAGGGAGGAAGAGATGGATAGGGGATGGAGAGGGAGGGAGGAAGAGATGGATAGGAGATGGAGAGGGATGGAGGTGAGGAAGAGATGGATAGGAGATGGAGAGGGATGGAGGTGAGGAAGAGATGGATAGGAGATGGAGAGGGAGGGAGGAAGAGATGGATAGGAGATGGAGAGGAGGGAGGAAGAGATGGATAGGAGATGGAGAGGGAGGGAGAGGTGGATAGGAGATGGAGAGGGAGGGAGGAAGAGATGGATAGGAGATGGAGAGGGAGGGAGGAAGAGATGGATAGGGGATGGAGAGGGAGGGAGGAAGAGATGGATAGGAGATGGAGAGGGAGGGAGGAAGAGATGGATAGGGGATGGAGAGGGAGGGAGGAAGGAAGAGATGGATAGGATATGGAGAGGGAGGGAGGAAGAGATGGATAGGAGATGGAGAGGGAGGGAGGAAGAGATGGATAGGAGATGGAGAGGGAGGGAGGAAGCGCTGCAGCTACAGCTAGCTAATAGAGAAGGGATGCCAGACTGATACAGCTAGCTAATAGAGCAGGGATGCCAGACTGATACAGCTAGCTAATAGAGCAGGGATGCCAGACTCTGATACAGCTAGCTGATAGAGCAGGGATGCCAGACATATACAGCTAGCTAATAGAGCATGGTTACCAGACTCTGATACAGCTAGCTAATAGAGCAGGGATGCCAGACTCTGATCGATGTTCTGCAGATGTATCTGACTGCTGTCTTTTCCTATCCACCTCGAAGGACCATGACAAAGAACTAACTGTTGGATAGAAGGCAGCTAGATCTTAATGACTAACTGTTGGATAGAAGGCAGCTAGATCTTAATGACTAACTGTTGGATAGAAGGCAGCCTGATCTTAAAGTCAGTTAGTTATGTTTCACATGGTGTTGACTAAATCATATAGCTGTAAAATCTCCATCACGTTCCCTTCACTAATCACTGTAAACTAAATCACATAGCTGTAAAATCTCCATCACGTTCCCTTCACTAATCACTGTAAACTAAATCACATAGCTGTAAAATCTCCATCACGTTCCCTTCACTAATCACAGTAAACTAAATCACATAGCTGTAAAATCTCCATCACGTTCCCTTCACTAATCACTGTAAACTAAATCACATAGCTGTAAAATATCCATCACGTTCCCTTCACTAATCACAGTAAAACCCACATATTAAAATAATCCTAACCCTCCTTTCTTTGGCAGGGAGAATTTTGAAGGCATAAGATCTATCTTTATCCAGCCAATAACCAAACAGAGAGGAGAGGAGATCTATCTTTATCCAGCCAATAACCAAACAGAGAGGAGATCTAACAGAGAGGAGATCTATCTTTATCCAGCAAATAACCAAATAGAGAGGAGAGGAGATCTATCTTTATCCAGCCAATAACCAAACAGAGAGGAGAGGAGGATGTCCTACACAGCCTGTTTGTGTCCCAAATGGCACCCTATTCCCTATATATAGAGCACTACTTTAGACTAGGGCCCTATAGCACCCTATTCCCTATATAGTGCACTACTTTAGACCAGAGCCCTAGAGCACCCTATTCCCTATATAGTGCACTACTTTAGACCAGGGCCCTATAGAACCCTATTCCCTATATAGTGCACTACTTTATACCAGGGCCCTATAGAACCATATTCCCTATATATAGTGCACTACTTTAGACCAGGGCCCTGTAGAACCCTATTCCCTACATAGTGCACCATGGGCCCTGGTCAAAAGTAGTGCACTATGTAGGAAATATGGTGCAAATTGGGACGCACTCCCGTGACTCCACATCAATAACACAATGGTGCCTAGGTATCTACTGCATAGCATGACACAACATCACCATAATATACAGCTGCTGTTATTCCTGGGTCCTCAACCCAGCCTCTCATCCCTGGCTTAGAACAGACCAAACCAAAACACCTTGAAGGAGATTGTGACGAGCCAAGATTTGATTCTTACCAACAGAATAGAACATCACGCACTTGTCTTCAACCCAGCCTCTCATCCCTGGCTCAGAACAGCCAAAACCAAAACACCTTGAAGGAAATTGTGACGAGCCAAGGTTTGATTCTCACCAACAGAATAGCATACACGAAATAGAAGCCCTACTGTCCTAAAAATGCCAGGAGACTTCAAATAAACAGTCGCATCTGGGCCACAAGGAGGTAGTGTGACGAAGAGTGGGTGTTTTAAAACATATATATATTTAACCAGGCAAGTCCAATAGTAACATTTACATGTCATCCCTACTGCTCCAGTCTTCAGTCACGAGCTGATTTCCCACGAGACAGACGGAGACAGAGGACATGATCTAGATTTGTAACAAATATCACAACCGCTTGTGGAACACGGAACACTCCCTCGCTCCTCGTCCTTCCCTAGAAAGTGTCAGAACGACAGGACCATTGACGGGACATGATTGACACAGTGTGACCGGGAGCCAGCTGTATGTGTGTCTGAGGGTCCATCACACTGGTGTGGCAGCAGATACCACTCTGACCCTGGACTCTGGCTGCTACCCTGGCCTAGTTACTGTTGACCTGGCTTCTGGCTGGCCCCTGAGTGGCTTCTGGCTGGCCCCTGTGTGGCCTCTGGCTGGCCCCTGTGTGGCCTCTGGCTGGCCCCTGAGTGGCTTCTGGCTGGCCCCTGAGTGGCCTCTGGCTGGCCCCTGTGTGGCCTCTGGCTGGCCCCTGTGTGGCCTCTGGCTGGCCCCTGTGTGGCCTCTGGCTGGCCCCTGTGTGGCCTCTGGCTGGCCCCTGTGTGGCCTCTGGCTGGCCCCTGAGTGACCTCTGGCTGGCCCCTGAGTGGCCTTTAGCTGGCCCCTGGCTGGCCCCTGTGTGGCCCCTGTGTGGCCTCTGGCTGGCCCATGTGTGGCCTCTGGCTGGCCCCTGGCTGGCCCCTGTGTGGCCCCTGGTTGGCCCCTGTGTGGCCTCTGGCTGAGGGTAGACTACAGTATAATGTGTGGTATACTCAGGGTAGACTACAGTATAATGTGTGGTATACTCAGGGTAGACTACAGTATAATGTGTGGTATACTCAGGGTAGACTGCAGTATAATGTGTGGTATACTCAGGGTAGACTACAGTATAATGTGTGGTATACTCAGGGTAGACTACAGTATAATGTGTGGTATACTCAGGGTAGACTACAGTATAATGTGTGGTATACTCAGGGTAGACTACAGTATAATGTGTGGTATACTCAGGGTAGACTACAGTATAATGTGTGGTATACTCAGGGTAGACTATAGTATAATGTGTGGTATACTCAGGGTAGACTACAGTATAATGTGTGGTATACTCAGGGTAAACTACAGTATAATGTGTGGTATACTCAGGGTAGACTACAGTATAATGTGTGGTATACTCAGGGTAGACTACAGTATAATGTGTGGTATACTCAGGGTAGACTACAGTATAATGTGTGGTATACTCAGGGTAAACTACAGTATAATGTGTGGTATACTCAGGGTAGACTACAGTATAATGTGTGGTATACTCAGGGTAGACTACAGTATAATGTGTGGTATACTCAGGGTAAACTACAGTATGGTTAACTCAGGGTATAAACAGTATACTGTCTGAATCAACATTCAACACATAGCAGACAATCAGTCGTGGTTCAGTGAGGGGTGTGATTCTTCAGGATTATGTTTCCGTAAACAACGAGCCTGTGATATGAGCCAAATTAGTATGCTAAACCCAACAGAGAGCTGCAACACGATGTGCAAGGAGTTATGATTATACTCATAATTACTCTTCAGAGGAGATTGTCAGGAAAGGGAGGGGAGATCGAGCTGCTTTAAGACGGTATACTAGGTGGAAAAAAACAACAGAGGGATTTTAGAAAAGTCTCAATACAAATCAAATTGCATTTGTCACATTTGCCGAATACAACAGGAAGACCTGACAGTGAAATGCCTACTGACGAGCCCTTTAACCAACAAGGCAGTTAAGAGAAATACCCACATAATAACAATAGTGAGGATATATACAGGGTGTTACGGTACAGAGTCAATGTGGAGGCTATATACAGGGGGTACTGGTACAGAGTCAATGTGGAGGCTATATACAGGGGGTACCGGTACAGAGTCAATGTGGAGGCTATATACAGGGGGTACCGGTACCGAGTCAATGTGGAGGCTATATACAGGGGGTACCGGTAGTCAACGTGGAGACTATATACAGGGGGTACCGGTAGTCAACGTGGAGACTATATACAGGGGGTACCGGTAGTCAACGTGGAGACTATATACAGGGGGTACCGGTAGTCAACGTGGAGACTATATACAGGGGGTACCGGTAGTCAATGTGGAGGCTATATACAGGGGGTACCGGTAGTCAACGTGGAGACTATATACAGGGGGTACCGGTAGTCAACGTGGAGACTATATACAGGGGGTACCGGTAGTCAACGTGGAGACTATATACAGGGGGTACCGGTAGTCAACGTGGAGACTATATACAGGGGGTACCGGTAGTCAACGTGGAGACTATATACAGGGGGTACCGGTAGTCAATGTGGAGGCTATATACAGGGGGTACCGGTAGTCAACGTGGAGACTATATACAGGGGGTACCGGTAGTCAACGTGGAGGCTATATACAGGGGGTACCGGTAGTCAACGTGGAGACTATATACAGGGGGTACCGGTAGTCAACGTGGAGACTATATACAGGGGGTACCGGTAGTCAACGTGGAGACTATATACAGGGGGTACCGGTAGTCAACGTGGAGACTATATACAGGGGGTACCGGTAGTCAACGTGGAGACTATATAGTTACAAGCCTGAGACAAGGGGGATCTATCTGTCTGGTTGGTCATAGTTACAAGCCTGAGACAAGGGGGATCTATCTGTCTGGTTGGTCATAGTTACAATCCTGAGACAAGGGGGATCTATCTGTCTGGTTGGTCATAGTTACAAGCCTGAGATGGGGGGGATCTATCTGTCTGGTTGGTCATAGTTACAAGCCTGAGACAAGGGGGATCTATCTGTCTGGTTGGTCATAGTTACAATCCTGAGACAAGGGGGATCTATCTGTCTGGTTGGTCATAGTTACAAGCCTGAGATGGGGGGGGGGGGTCTATCTGTCTGGTTGGTCGTAGTTACAAGCCTGAGACAAGGGGGATCTATCTGGGCGGTCTATCTTTCTTTATTCATCTATGTCAAGATGAAGGGAGATGGATGGAGTGAGATGCATGGAGGGATGGAGATGGGGGAGATGGAGGGAGGGATGGAGATGGGGGAGATGGAGGGAAGGATGGAGGGAGGGATGGAGGGGGATGGAGGGAAATGGAGTGAGATGGAGGGAGGGATGGAGGGAGATGTGGGGGAGATGGAGGAAGTTATGTAGGGGAGATGGGGGGAGATGGAGGGAGGGAAGTGGAGGGAGGAATGGAGGGAGATTGAGGGAGGGAAGAATGGAGAGAGATGGAGGGAGGGAGGGAGGGAGGGAGGGAGGGAGGGAGGGAGGGAGGGAGGGAGGGAGGGAGGGAGGGAGAGATGGAGGGAGGGAGGGAGGGAAGGAGATGGAGGATGGATGCATCAGTTTGATTAACTGTGTTGTTCACTCCCACCTGTTGACACCTATTAAGGTTAAAGGTGAACGACGTTCGGGGGCTTTTATAACGTCTGGCTTCTAGGATACATCCCAATTGGTACCCTATTCCCTATATAGTGCACTACCTTCGACCAGAGCCCTGCGCTGCACTGTGTAGGGAACAGGGACCATTTGGGCCCCAACCCTAGCTCCCATTGGGCAGCGTGAACATTCTCTGGTTCAGCAGACCGAGGCTAGTGATGCGATGGTCCTGTGTGAGTGAACAGAGTGCTTTTCACAGAAGACGTAACATTTTCTGCCTGGGTGGAGAGGCAAGGACTACATCCCAAACTGCACCCTATTCCCTATAACGTACTACTTTTGACAAGGGCCCATAGGGCTGTAGTGCACTATGTAGGGAATAGAGTGCCATTTGGGACACAACCAAGGAGAGCAGAAGACAAAGGAGAAGAGGAGGATGATGGGAGGAGGTAGAAAGGCATTAAGGTCTGGCGACGCTACCGATGCACATCCAAGGACGACCTTGGAGAAGAACAAGTCAATGGCTGAAGTTACACAGGAAGGACACAGAGAGAGAGAGAGAGAGAGAGAGAGAGAGAGAGACAGAGATAGAGAGAGAGAGAGGAGGGAGGGCCTACAGCAGCACCTAGATCTTATGCACAGATTCTGTCAGACCTGGGCCCTGACAGTAAATCTCAGTAAGACCAAAATAATGGTGTTCCAAAAAAGGTCCAGTCACCAGGACCACAAATACAAATTCAATCTAGACACTGTTGCCCTAGAGCACACAAAAAACTATACATACCTTGGCCTAAACGTCAGCGCCACAGGTAACTTCCACAAAGCTGTGAACGATCTGAGAGACAAGGCAAGAAGGGCATTCTATGCCATCAAAAGAAACATAAATTTCAACATACCAATTAGGATTTGGCTAAAAATACTTGAATCAGTCATAGAACCCATTGCCCTTTATGGTTGTGAGGTCTGGGGTCCGCTCACCAACCAAGACTTCACAAAATGGGACAAACACCAAATTGAGACTCTGCACGCAGAATTCTGCAAAAATATCCTCCGTGTACAACGTAGAACACCAAATAATGCATGCAGAGCAGAATTAGGCCGATACCCACTAATTATCAAAATCCAGAAAAGAGCCGTTAAATTCTACAACCACCTAAAAGGAAGTGATTCACAAACCTTCCATAACAAAGCCATCACCTACAGAGAGATGAACCTGGAGAAGAGTCCCCTAAGCAAGCTGGTCCTGGGGCTCTGTTCACAAACACAAACACACCCTACAGAGCCCCAGGACAACAGCACAATTAGACCCAACCAAATCATGAGAAAACAAAAAGATAATTACTTGACACATTGGAAAGAATTAACAAAAAAACAGAGCAAACTAGAATGCTATTTGGCCCTAAACAGAGAGTACACAGCGGCAGAATACCTGACCACTGTGACTGACCCAAAATTAAGGAAAGCTTTGACTATGTACAGACTCAGTGAGCATAGCCTTGCTATTGAGAAAGGCCGCCGTAGGCAGACATGGCTCTCAAGAGAAGACAGGCTATGTGCTCACTGCCCACAAAATGAGGTGGAAACTGAGCTGCACTTCCTAACCTCCTGCCCAATGTATGACCATATTAGAGACATATTTCCCTCAGATTACACAGATCCACAAAGAATTCGAAAACAAATCCAAATTTGAAAAACTCCCATATCTACTGGGTGAAATTCCACAGTGTGCCATCACAGCAGCAAGATTTGTGACCTGTTGCCACGAGAAAAGGGCAACCAGTGAAGAACACACACCATTGTAAATACAAAATATATATATAATATGACATTTGTAATGTCTTTACTGTTTTGAAACCTCTGTATGTGTAATGTTTACAGTTAATTTTTGTTGTTTTTCACTTTATATATTCACTTTGTACGTTGTCTACCTCACTTGCTTTGGCAATGTTAACACATGTTTCCCATGCCAATAAAGCCCTGGAATTGAATTGAATTGAATTGAGAGACAGAGAGAGACAGAGAGAGTCAGAGAGAGTCAGAGAGAGAGACAGAGAGAGAGAGACAGAGATAGAGAGAGAGAGAGAGAGAGACAGAGAGAGAGAGAGAGAGAGAGAGACAGAGAGAGCGAGAGAGAGAGAGACAGAGAGAGAGAGACAGAGAGAGAGAGAGAGAGACAGAGAGAGAGAGAGAGAGACAGAGAGAGAGAGAGAGACAGAGAGAGAGAGACAGAGAGAGAGAGAGAGACAGAGAGAGAGAGACAGAGATAGAGAGAGAGAGAGAGAGAGACAGAGAGAGAGAGATGGGGAGAGAGAGAGAGAGAGAGAGAGACAGAGAGAGAGAGAGAGAGAGAGACAGAGAGAGAGAGAGAGAGATGCAGAGAGAGAGAGACAGAGAGACAGAGATAGAGAGAGAGAGAGAGAGAGAGAGAGAGAGAGAGAGAGAGAGAGAGAGAGAGAGAGAGAGAGAGAGAGAGAGAGACAGAGATAGAGAGAGAGAGACAGAGAGATGCAGAGAGAGAGACAGTGAGAGAGACAGAGAGAGAGAGAGAGAGAGAGAGAGAGAGAGAGAGAGACAGAGAGAGAGAGAAAGAGATAGAGAGAGAGAGACAGAGAGAGACAGAGAGAGAGACAGTGAGAGAGACAGAGAGAGAGAGAGAGAGAGAGAGAGAGAGAGAGAGAGAGAGAGACAGAGAGAGAGAGAAAGAGATAGAGAGAGAGAGACAGAGAGAGACAGAGAGAGAACCACAAACTAACTTTAAAAGTACAGGAACCAGGTGAGTTACCTCAGAGATTGTCAGGAACCAGGTGAGTTACTACAGAGATTGTCAGGAACCAGGTGAGTTACTACAGAGATTGTCAGGAACCAGGTGAGTTACTACAGAGATTGTCAGGAACCAGGTGAGTTACCACAGAGATTGTCAGGAACCAGGTGTTACTACAGAGATTGTCAGGAACCAGGTGAGTTACTACAGAGATTGTCAGGAACCAGGTGAGTTACCTCAGAGATTGTCAGGAACCAGGTGAGTTACTACAGAGATTGTCAGGAACCAGGTGAGTTACTACAGAGATTGTCAGGAACCAGGTGAGTTACTACAGAGATTGTCAGGAACCAGGTGAGTTACTACAGAGATTGTCAGGAGCCAGGTGAGTTACTACAGAGATTGTCAGGAGCCAGGTGAGTTACTACAGAGATTGTCAGGAGCCAGGTGAGTTACTACAGAGATTGTCAGGAACCAGGTGAGATACTACAGAGATTGTCAGGAACCAGGTGAGTTACTACAGAGATTGTCAGGAACCAGGTGAGTTACTACAGAGATGTCAGGAGCCAGGTGAGTTACTACAGAGATTGTCAGGAACCAGGTGAGATACTACAGAGATTGTCAGGAACCAGGTGAGTTACTACAGAGATTGTCAGGAACCAGGTGAGTTACTACAGAGATTGTCAGGTTCGGGTAAATGGTTCATTTAAAAGGTCCAATACAGACATTTGTATCTCAATATCAAATAATTTATGGGTAGCAATTAAGTACCTTACTGTGATTGTTGAATTAAAATGTTAAAAAAAAATATATATAAAAAAAAAAAATAGCTTCTTGGCAAATAGGAATTTCTCGAGCAAGAATTTTGGACTGTCTGGGAGTGGTTTGAGTGGCGAGGAGGTTTGGAACTCTTTCTTACTGGTCTATTAACTCATTTACCGCCTGGTGATGTCACCAGTCAGGAGGTCTTTTCAAAAGGCTGTTACATTTAAAGGGCATTATCCTCAGTGTGGAAATATATATAAAACATAGTAAAATCACATTTTTGACTGCACTAGGCCTTTAACATTAACATACGAACTCACGGAAACCTGTCTGACAGGCAGACAGAGAGAGAGAGAGACAGAGAGAGAAGGGAACAAACAGTATCTTTAACCTACATGGAAGAAGAGTTACTTCAGACAGGGTCAGGGTCGTGCTGCTACGACAAGAGAGGACATCGATTACCGGAAATCATTCAGGATGTCGCCAAAGTTTACAATAAGCCCTCACAGAAGCTGTCCAACGGCAAATAACCTCCTGACAAAATTACTATTTGTTTTATTGAAAAATGAAATCAAATTGCCAAGAAATAAAGTTAACAGCAATATTACAGCCTTCCCAAATGGCACCCTGTTCCCTATGCAAAAGTATAGGGTGCCATTTAGTCAAAAGTAGTGCACTATGTAGGGAATAGGATGCCATTTGGTCTAAAGTAGTGCACTATGTAGGGAATAGGGTGCCATTTGGTCTAAAGTAGTGCACTATGTAGGGAATAGGGTGCCATTTGGTCTAAAGTAGTGCACTATGTAGGGAATAGGATGCCATTTGGTCTAAAGTAGTGCACTATGTAGGGAATAGGGTGCCATTTGGTCTAAAGAAGTGCACTATGTAGGGAATAGGGTGCCATTTGGTCTAAAGTAGTGCACTATGTAGGGAATAGGGTGCCATTTGGTCTAAAGTAGTGCACTATGTAGGGAATAGGGTGACATTTGGGACACACCCCTTGGTTGTTAATGGGACCTCCCCCAGCTCTCTCTCTGCTTGTGGATTGAGCAATTTCCAAACGCCTGAAGGTACCACGTTCATCTGTACAAACAATAGTATGCAACTATAACCACCATGGGACCACGCAGCCGTCATACCACTCAGGAAGGAGACGCGTTCTGTCTGCTAGACATGAATGTACTTTGGTGCGAAAAGTGCAAATCAATACCAGAACAACAGTAAAGGTCCTTGTGAAGATGCTGGAGGAAACAGGTACAAAAGTATCTATATCCACAGTAAAACGAGCCCTCTATCGACATAACCTGAAAGACCGCTCAGCAGGGAAGAAGCCACTGCTCCAAAACCGCCATAAAAAAGCCAGACTTTGGTTTGTAACTGCACATGGGGACAAATATCGTACTTTTTGGAGAAATGTCCTCTGGTCTGATGAAACAAAAATAGAACTGTTTGGCCATAATGACCATCGTTATGTTTGGAGAAAAAAGGGGGAAGCTTGCAGGTCGAAGAACACCACCCCAACCGTGAAGCACGGGGGTGGCAGCATCATGTTGTGGGTGTGCTTTGCTGCAGGAGGGACTGGTGCACTTCACAAAATAGATGGCATCATGAGGTAGGAAAATTATGTGGATATATTGAAGCAACATTAAAGGAAGTTAAAGCTTGGTCGCAAATGGGTCTTCCAAATGGACAATGACCCCAAGCATATATCCAAAGGTGTGGCAAAATGGCTTAAGGACAACAAAGTCAAGGTATTGGAGTGGCCATCACAAAGCCCTGACCTCAATCCTATAGAATGTGTGTGGGCAGAACTGAAAAAGTGTGTGCGAGCAAGGAGGCCTACAAACCTGACTCAGTTACACTAGCTCTGTCAGGAGGAATGGGCCAAAATTCACCCAACTTATTGTGGGAAGCTTGTGGAAGGCTACCCGAAACGATGGTATTTGGCCAAGGTGTATGTGAACTTCCGACTTCAACTGTATGTTATGTTTTGTCCTGTTTAGGTATGAGGAGAGGGCCACAACAAATCCAGCTGTCCTTGTCCTCTCAGACCTCTCACTACACCTTCAACCCCAAGTTTCCAGCCAAATTTACCTTGGGAAGGAATCAGTTCAGATTCATCTGACTAACTGGGTTTTATACAGGATGAACAATAGAGGATGACATTTAGGATGATTCAGGATGGTTTCTCAGGGACAGACCCTCGGGGATGAGAGGAGAGGAGGAGGTACAGAGGATGATTCAGGGTGCAGACAGAACAGGCAGATCCCATTAACTAGTCCAGGAGCATTTACAAGGAAATCCCACAGAACACCAATCTGTTGATCGGAGACATAATCAGAGTTCAAGTTGTCCAGTAAAAATCACTCTCAACCTTTTGAAAAAGAACACGGAGACGATGTTATCCACTGTTATTGGATATGAACACATTTCATTCAACACATTCGGCTAACGCAATGCATTACATGACAGCAATCCGATATTGCGGAGGAACTTTTAGAGGACCAGCAGACTAACAGACCTTGACACAGAGCTAAATACAGATTGATCCTGAAGCGGTTGGTTGAGTTTAGGGTGGCAACAGCTGCCATGTGTGACATTATCTAGAGGGGTGGAGAGGAAGGAGGAGGAGAGGTGGACCTTGGCTTACTAATGGGGTTAAACCTCTCTCTACTTCCTCTGACGTGTCTGTCTGACGTGTCTGTCTGGCGTGTCTGTCTGACGTGTCTGTCTGGCGTGTCTGTCTGGCGTGTCTGTCTGATTCAGGACAATTACCCCCTGATTCAGGATAATTACTTCCTAATTCAGGATAATTACCTCATGATTCAGGATAATTACTTTCTAATTCAGGATAATTTCCCCCCGATTCAGGATAATTACCTCATGATTCAGGATAATTACCTCCTAATTCAGGATAATTACTTCCTACTTCAGGATATTTACCCCCTGATTCAGGATAATTACCTCATGATTCAGGATAATTACCTCGTTATTCAGGATAATTACCTCCTAATTCAAGATAATTACTTCCTGATTCAGGATATTTACTGCGTGATTCAGGATAATTACCCCCTGATTCAGGATAATTACCTCCTGATTCAGGATAATTACCTCCTGATTCAGGATAATTACCTCCTGATTCAGGATAATTACCTCCTGATTCAGGATAATTACGTCCTGATTCAGGATAATTACGTCCTGATTCAGGATAATTACCTCCTGATTCAGGATAATTACTGAGAATAACAGAACTCATATGGCAGGCAACAACCTGAGAAAAATCCAATCAGGAAGTGGGAAATCTGGGGTTTGTAGTTTTAAGTGATTGCCTATCCAATATCCAGTGTAAATGGGATCCGATTACACTTCCTACGGCTTCCACTAGATGTCAACAGTCTTTATAATGTTGTTTCAGGCTTCTACTGTGAAATGGAAGCGAATAAGAACTGTTTCAACAAGTGGTCAGCCTGAAAACCATTAGTTGTGTCTCGTACGTGGCCGTGAGCGAGACGGTTGTTCTCTTTCCTTTCTAATGACAACCGAATTGTCCGGTTGGAATTTTATTGAAGAATTATGATAAAAATATCCTAAAGATTGATTATAATACATTGTTTGACATGTTTCTACGAGCTTTAATTAAACTCTTTTGACTTTTCGTCTGGACTTAGTGCCCGCGCTTTCTGGATTTGGATTAGTGAACTAACGCGCAAACAAAAAGGAGGTATTTGGACATAAATGATGGACTTTATCGAACAAAACAAACATTTATTGTGGAACTGGGATTCCTGGGAGTGCATTCTGATGAAGATCATCAAAGGAAAGTGAATATTTAATCCTATGTATAACACTTGTATCTTTCATCAAAGTTTATGATTAGTATTTCTGTAAATTGATGTGGCTCTCTGCAAAATCACCAGATGTTTTTGGAACTACTGAACGCGCCAATATATACTGAATTTTTTTAGATAAATATGAACTTTATCGAACAAAACATACATGTATTGTGTAACATGAAGTCCTATGAGTGTCATCTGATGAAGATCATCAAAGGCAAGTGATTCATTTTATCTCTATTTCTGATTTTTGTGACTCCTCTCTTTGGCTGGAAAAAATGGCTGTGTTTTTCTGTGACTTGGCTCTGACCTAACATAATCGTTTGTGGATCTCAGCCCAAAGAGGTTTTTAACAGATGTTATTGGTCCATACACATATTTAACAGATGTTATTGGTCCATACACATATTTAACAGATGTTATTGGTCCATACACATGTTTAACAGATGTTATTGGTCCATATTTAACAGATGTTATTGGTCCATATTTAACAGATGTTATTGGTCCATATTTAACAGATGTTATTGGTCCATACACATATTTAACAGATGTTATTGGTCCATATTTAACAGATGTTATTGGTCCATATTTAACAGATGTTATTGGTCCATATTTACCAGATGTTATTGGTCTATATTTAACAGATGTTATTGGTCCATATTTAACAGATGTTATTGGTCCATACACATATTTAACAGATGTTATTGGTCCATATTTAACAGATGTTATTGGTCCATATTTAACAGATGTCATTGGTCCATACACATATTTAACAGATGTTATTGGTCCATATTTAACAGATGTTATTGGTCCATATTTAACAGATGTTATTGGTCCATATTTACCAGATGTTATTGGTCTATATTTAACAGATGTTATTGGTCCATATTTAACAGATGTTATTGGTCCATACACATATTTAACAGATGTTATTGGTCCATATTTAACAGATGTTATTGGTCCATATTTACCAGATGTTATTGGTCCATATTTAACAGATGTTATTGGTCCATATTTAACACATGTTATTGGTCCATATTTAACAGATGTTATTGGTCCATATTTACCAGATGTTATTGGTCTATATTTAACAGATGTTATTGGTCCATATTTAACAGATGTTATTGGTCCATACACATATTTAACAGATGTTATTGGTCCATATTTAACAGATGTTATTGGTCCATATTTACCAGATGTTATTGGTCCATATTTAACAGATGTTATTGGTCCATATTTAACACATGTTATTGGTCCATATTTAACAGATGTTATTGGTCCATATTTACCAGATGTTATTGGTCTATATTTAACAGATGTTATTGGTCCATATTTAACAGATGTTATTGGTCCATACACATATTTAACAGATGTTATTGGTCCATATTTAACAGATGTTATTGGTCCATATTTACCAGATGTTATTGGTCCATATTTAACAGATGTTATTGGTCCATATTTAACAGATGTTATTGGTCCATATTTAACAGATGTTATTGGTCCATATTTAACAGATGTTATTGGTTCATATTTAACAGATGTTATTGGTCCATATTTACCAGATGTTATTGGTCCATATTTAACAGATGTTATTGGTTCATATTTAACAGATGTTATTGGTCCATATTTACCAGATGTTATTGGTCCATATTTAACAGATGTTATTGGTTCATATTTAACAGATGTTATTGGTCCATATTTACCAGATGTTATTGGTCCATATTTAACAGATGTTATTGGTCCATATTTAACAGATGTTATTGGTCCATATTTACCAGATGTTATTGGTCCATATTTACCAGATGTTATTGGTCCATATTTAACAGATGTTATTGGTCCATATTTACCAGATGTTATTGGTCCATATTTACCAGATGTTATTGGTCCATATTTAACAGATGTTATTGGTCCATATTTAACAGATGTTATTGGTCCATTCACATATTTACCAGATGTTATTGGTCCATATTTAACAGATGTTATTGGTCCATATTTAACAGATGTTATTGGTCCATATTTAACAGATGTTATTGGTCCATATTTAACAGATGTTATTGGTCCATATTTAACAGATGTTATTGGTCCATATTTACCAGATGTTATTGGTCCATATTTAACAGATGTTATTGGTCCATATTTAACAGATGTTATTGGTCCATATTTACCAGATGTTATTGGTCCATATTTAACAGATGTTATTGGTCCATATTTAACAGATGTTATTGGTCCATATTTAACAGATGTTATTGGTCCATATTTAACAGATGTTATTGGTCCATATTTAACAGATGTTATTGGTCCATATTTACCAGATGTTATTGGTCCATATTTAACAGATGTTATTGGTCTATATTTAACAGATGTTATTGGTCCATATTTAACAGATGTTATTGGTCCATATTTAACAGATGTTATTGGTCCATATTTAACAGATGTTATTGGTCTATATTTAACAGATGTTATTGGTCCATATTTAACAGATGTTATTGGTCCATATTTAACAGATGTTATTGGTCCATATTTACCAGATGTTATTGCGGGTGTAAAGAAATGGTGGTGTTTCTAGCTGCAACAGTGCAGTAATATCTAACAATTCACAACAACACCCATAATATACACAAATCTAAAAGTAAAAGAACGGATGAAGAAATATGTAAATATTAGGATGAGCAATGTCGGTTTGGCATCGTCTAGAATACAGTAAGATACAGTATATACATATGAGATGAGTAGAGCAGTATGTAAACATTATTAAAGTGACCAGTGATTCCATGTCTTTGTTCATGGGGCAGCAGCCTCTAAGGTGCAGGGATCTGAACATCAGAGAGTAATATAATCGGAAGCAGTGGACGGTGTGAAGACCTCCTGAGTCGGACTAGAAGTGCACTCTGAATACCTCTTTTCTACCGGCGTCTTCTTGGAGGAGCCTCTGGGATAAGTTCAGCTGTACGAACAAAGGATCCAATCCAGGAAAGTTGTACCTCTGGTCGGAATGCTGGTGAGTTACCTCCACTCTGAATGCTGGTGAGTTACCTCCACTCTGAATGCTGGTGAGTTACCTCCACTCTGAATGCTGGTGAGTTACCTCCACTCTGAATGCTGGTGAGTTACCTCCACTCTGAATGCTGGTGAGTTACCTCCACTCTGAATGCTGGTGAGTTACCTCCACTCTGAATGCTGGTGAGTTACCTCCACTCTGAATGCTGGTGAGTTACCTCCACTCTGAATGCTGGTGAGTTACCTCCACTCTGAATGCTGGTGAGTTACCTCCACTCTGAATGCTGGTGAGTTACCTCCACTCTGAATGCTGGTGGGTTACCTCCACTCTGAATGCTGGTGAGTTACCTCCACTCTGAATGCTGGTGAGTTACCTCCACTCTGAATGCTGGTGAGTTACCTCCACTCTGATATCCAAAAGTCACTTCCGGCTGTACGTAATAACACAAAGAAACGTTCTAATAAGAAATAACTTCCCAAAGAATTACTGCCAAGTTTACTTATTATTATTATTTATTTTACCTTTATTTAACCAGGTAGGCCAGATCACCTTTATTTAACCAGGCAGACCAGATCACCTTTGTTTAACCAGGTAGACCAGATCACCTTTGTTTAACCAGGTAGACCAGATCACCTCTAGACTAGTTGAGAACAAGTTCTCATTTACAACTGCGACCTGGCAAAGATAAAGCAAAGCAGTGCGACACAAACAACAACACAGAGTTACACATGGGATAAACAAATGTATAGTCAATAACACAATAGAAAAATCTGTATACAGTGTGTGCAAACGGAGTAAGGAGGTAAGGCAATAAATAGGCCAATAGTGGCAAAGTAATTACAAATTAGCAATTTACACTGGAGTGATATACGTGCAGATGAGGATGTGCAAGTAGAAATACTGGTGTACAAAAGAGCAGAAAAACAAAACCAATATGGGGATGAGGTCGGTAGTTGGTTGGATGGGATATTTACAGATTGGTTGGTAAGATGCTCAGATAGCTGATGCTTACAGATGGGCTATTTACAGATGGCTGTGTACAGCTGCAGCGATCGGTAGGCTGCTCTGACAGCCGATGCTTGAAGTTAGTGAGGGAGATATAATTCTCCAACTTCAGTGATATTTGCAATTCGTTCCAGTCATTGGCAGCAGAGAACTGGAAGGAAAGGTGGCCAAAGAAGGTGTTGGATTTGGGGATGACCATGGAAATATACCTGCTGGAGCGCGTGCTACGGGTGGGTGTTGCTATGGGGATCAGTGAGCTGAGATAAGGTTGCGATGAATATGTAGCGAGGACCAGCCAACGAGAGCATACAGGTCGCAGTGGTGTGTTGTATATGGGGCTTTGGTGACAAAACGGCTGGCACTGTGATAGACTGCATCCAATTTGCTGAGTAGAGTGTTGGAGGCTATTTTGTAAATGTCCTCGCCAAAGTCGAGGATCGGTAGGATAGTCAGTTTTACGAGGGTATGTTTGGCAGCATGAGTGAAGGATGCTTTGTTGCGAAATAGGAAGCCGATTCTAGATTTAACTTTGGATTGGAGATATTTTATGTGAGTCTGGAAGGAGAGTTTACAGTCTAGCCAGACACCTAGGTTTTTGTAGTTGTCCACATATTCTATGTCAGAACCGTCCAGAGTAGTGATGCTAGTCGGGCGGGCAGGTGGAGGCAGCAATCGTTTGAAGAGCATGCATTTAGTTTTACTAGAATTTAATAGCAGTTGGAGGCCACGGAAGGAGTATTGTTTGGAGTGGAAGCTCGTTTGGAGGTTAGTTAACACAGTGTCCAAGGAGGGGCCAGAAGTAAACAGAATGGTGTCGTCTGGGTAGAGGTGGACCAGATAATCACCAGCAGCAAGAGCAACATCATTGATGTTTACAGAGAAAAGAGTCAACCCGAGACTTAAACCCTGTGGCACCCCCATAGAGACCGCCAGAGGCCCGGACGACAGGCCCTCCGATTTGACACACTGAACTCTGTCGGAGAAGTAGTTGGTGAACCAGGAGGCAATCATTAGAGAAACTACTGTTGAGTCTGCAGATAAGAATATGATGATTGACAGAGTGGAAAGCCTTGGCCAGGTCGATGAAGACGGCTGCACAGTACTGTCTTTTATCTATGGCGGTTATGATAGCGTTTAGGACCTTGAGCGTGGCTGAGGTGCACCCGTGACCAGCTTGGAAACCAGATTGCATAGCGGAGAAGGTACGGTGGGATTCTAAATGGTCGGTGATCTGTTTGTTCACTTGGCTTTCAAAGACTTGCTTAGGAGCTAGAAGTACGAGACATAGAACTACCATGTCTGTCGGCTCCATCTTCCTCAACTTGGATTCTAGTAGACTGTATACATAGATCTCTAGGATTACCTCTATTGTGGGTGATGTCACAATATAAAGATCTACGGTCCAACATCTTTCAGCAACTAGGTCCAATCCAGCAACTAGGTCCAATCCAGCCAGTTTAGAAGCGTCCATGAGAACATCTCCCCGTTATCCTTCATCAGCCTGGGGCTCATCTTTCAGCAACTAGGTCCAATCCAGTCAGTTTAGAAGCGTCCATGAGAACATCTCCCCGTTATCCTTCATCAGCCTGGGGCCCTCCTGACTGCAACCCAGGGAATCGTATCCTTTAATCTCCTCCTGACTGCCACCCAGGGAATCAAATCCTATAATATCCTCCTCCTGAGACACACTATTAATTAATAAGAACTTGATGCTAACGGGGCCCTCCTCCACTTCCTCTCCTCCTTCCTCTCATTCTGCTTCCCCCCCTCGCAGGAAATCCATGTCTTTCCTGCTAGCAAAAACTAAACTCATTTTAGAACCCGTCTCTGTCTCTGCTACTAAACTCTTTTAGAACCTGTCTCTGTGTCTGCTACTAAACTCCTTTTAGAACCTGTCTCTGTGTCTGCTACTAAACTCCTTTTAGAACCTGTCTCTGTGTCTGCTACTAAACTCCTTTTAGAACCCGTCTGTGTCTGCTACTAAACTCCTTTTAGAACCTGTCTCTGTGTCTGCTACTAAACTCCTTTTAGAACCTGTCTCTGTGTCTGCTACTAAACTCCTTTTAGAACCTGTCTCTGTGTCTGCTACTAAACTCCTTTTAGAACCCGTCTCTGTGTCTGCTACTAAACTCCTTTTAGAACCTGTCTCTGTGTCTGCTACTAAACTCCTTTTAGAACCTGTCTCTGTCTGCTACTAAACTCCTTTTAGAACCTGTCTCTGTGTCTGCTACTAAACTCCTTTAAGAACCTGTCTCTGTGTCTGCTACTAAACTCCTTTTAGAACCCGTCTCTGTGTCTGCTACTAAACTCCTTTTAGAACCCGTGTCTGCTACTAAACTCATTTTAGACCCCGTCTCTGAACGTATGGACGTACGGCTTCCCAGCACAACACAGAACATATGGCTTCCCATCACAACACAGAACATATGGCTTCCCATCACAACACAGAACATATGGCTTCCCAGCACAACACAGAACATATGACTTCCCACCACAACACAGAACATATGACTTCCCATCACAACACAGAACGTATGGCTTCCCACCACAACACAGAACATATGGCTTCCCATCACAACACAGAACGTATGGAACATAATTTTACGTGCAAAACAGACAGAGGCTACATCCCAAATTGCCCCCTATTCCCTACACAGTGCAATGCTTTTGACCAGAACCCTATAGAACCCTATTCCCTACATTGTCCACTATTTTGGGACCAGAACCCTATTGGCCCTGTATAGGGAAAAGGCAGTGACTCTAGGATTTATGCTGCAAAATTCCCTGCATACTATGTGAGGGCTTGACCAATCACCTCAGTATTTACTCATAAAACTGTCAAATCCTTTCAATGTTACGGGATAAACTGCCTCCTCAACCACCGCACAACAAGAGGGCTCGCCATTCCACCCTACACAGAGGAAGTGATCCCACCGCACAACAAGAGGACTCACCATTCCACCCTACACAGAGGTAGTGATCCCATCACCACAACAAGAGGACTCCCCATTCCACCCTACACAGAGGAAGTGATCCCATCACCACAACAAGAGGACTCGCCATTCCACCCTACACAGAGGTAGTGATCCCATCACCACACAACAAGAGGACTCCCCATTCCACCCTACACAGAGGTAGTGATCCCACCACCACAACAAGAGGACTCCCCATTCCACCCTACACAGAGGAAGTGATCCCATCACCACAACAAGAGGACTCACCATTCCACCCTACACAGAGGAAGTGATCCCATCACCACAACAAGAGGACTCCCCATTCCACCCTACACAGAGGAAGTGATCCCATCACCACACAACAAGAGGACTCCCCATTCCACCCTACACAGAGGAAGTGATCCCATCACCACAACAAGAGGGCTCCCCATTCCACCCTACACAGAGGAAGGGATCCCACCACCACAACAAGAGGACTCACCATTCCACCCTACACAGAGGTAGTGATCCCATCACCACAACAAGAGGACTCCCCATTCCACCCTACACAGAGGAAGTGATCCCACCACCGCACACCAAGAGGACTCCCCATTCCACCCTACACAGAGGTAGTGATCCCACCACCGCACAACAAGAGGACTCGCCATTCCACCCTACACAGAGGTAGTGATCCCACCGCCACACCAAGAGGACTCGCCATTCCACCCTACACAGAGGTAGTGATCCCACCGCCACACCAAGAGGACTCCCCATTCCACCCTACACAGAGGTAGTGATCCCACCGCCACACCAAGAGGACTCCCCATTCCACCCTACACAGAGGTAGTGATCCCACCGCCACACCAAGAGGACTCCCCATTCCACCCTACACAGAGGTAGTGATCCCATCACCACAACAAGAGGACTCGCCATTCCACCCTACACAGAGGTAGTGATCCCATCACCACAACAAGAGGACTCCCCATTCCACCCTACACAGAGGAAGTGATCCCATCACCACAACAAGAGGACTCACCATTCCACCCTACACAGAGGAAGTGATCCCATCACCACAACTAGAGGACTTCTCTTTCCACCCTACACAGAGGAAGTGATCCCATCACCACAACAAGAGGACTCACCATTCCACCCTAAACAGAGGAAGTGATCCCATCACCACAACAAGAGGACTCACCATTCCACCCTACACAGAGGAAGTGATCCCACCACCACAACAAGAGGGCTCCCCATTCCACCCTACACAGAGGTAGTGATCCCATCACCACAACAAGAGGACTCCCCATTCCACCCTACACAGAGGAAGTGATCCCATCACCACAACAAGAGGGCTCCCCATTCCACCCTACACAGAGGTAGTGATCCCATCACCACAACAAGAGGACTCACCATTCCACCCTACACAGAGGAAGTGATCCCATCACCACAACAAGAGGGCTCGCCATTCCACCCTACACAGAGGAAGTGATCCCACCACCACAACAAGAGGAATCCCCATTCCACCCTACACAGAGGAAGTGATCCCACCACCACAACAAGAGGACTCACCATTCCACCCTACACAGAGGAAGTGATCCCACCACCACAACAAGAGGACTCACCATTCCACCCTACACAGAGGTAGTGATCCCATCACCACAACAAGAGGACTCCCCATTCCACCCTACACAGAGGAAGTGATCCCATCACCACAACAAGAGGACTCCCCATTCCACCCTACACAGAGGTAGTGATCCCATCACCACAACAAGAGGGCTCGCCATTCCACCCTACAGAGGAAGTGATCCCACCGTACAACAAGAGGACTCCCCATTCCACCCTACAGAGGTAGTGATCCCATCACCACAACAAGAGGACTCCCCATTCCACCCTACACAGAGGAAGTGATCCCACCACCACAACAAGAGGGCTCGCCATTCCACCCTACACAGAGGAAGTGATCCCACCGTACAACAAGAGGGCTCGCCATTTCACCCTACACAGAGGTAGTGATCCCATCACCACAACAAGAGGACTCCCCATTCCACCCTACACAGAGGAAGTGATCCCACCACCACAACAAGAGGGCTCGCCATTCCACCCTACACAGAGGAAGTGATCCCACCGTACAACAAGAGGGCTCGCCATTTCACCCTACACAGAGGTAGTGATCCCATCACCACAACAAGAGGACTCCCCATTCCACCCTACACAGAGGAAGTGATCCCATCACCACAACAAGAGGGCTCGCCATTCCACCCTACACAGAGGAAGTGATCCCACCACCACAACAAGAGGACTCGCCATTTCACCCTACACAGAGGTAGTGATCCCACCGTACAACAAGAGGACTCCCCATTCCACCCTACACAGAGGAAGTGATCCCATCACCACAACAAGAGGACTCCCCATTCCACCCTACACAGAGGAAGTGATCCCATCACCACAACAAGAGGACTCCCCATTCCACCCTACACAGAGGAAGTGATCCCATCACCACAACAAGAGGACTCCCCATTCCACCCTACACAGAGGTAGTGATCCCATCACCACAACAAGAGGACTCCCCATTCCACCCTACACAGAGGTAGTGATCCCACCACCACAACAAGAGGACTCCCCATTCCACCCTACACAGAGGAAGTGATCCCATCACCACAACAAGAGGACTCGCCATTCCACCCTACACAGAGGTAGTGATCCCATCACCACACAACAAGAGGACTCCCCATTCCACCCTACACAGAGGAAGTGATCCCACCACCACAACAAGAGGACTCACCATTCCACCCTACACAGAGGAAGTGATCCCATCACCACAACTAGAGGACTTCTCTTTCCACCCTACACAGAGGAAGTGATCCCATCACCACAACAAGAGGACTCACCATTCCACCCTACACAGAGGAAGTGATCCCACCACCACAACAAGAGGGCTCCCCATTCCACCCTACACAGAGGTAGTGATCCCATCACCACAACAAGAGGACTCCCCATTCCACCCTACACAGAGGAAGTGATCCCATCACCACAACAAGAGGGCTCCCCATTCCACCCTACACAGAGGTAGTGATCCCATCACCACAACAAGAGGACTCACCATTCCACCCTACACAGAGGAAGTGATCCCATCACCACAACAAGAGGGCTCGCCATTCCACCCTACACAGAGGAAGTGATCCCACCACCACAACAAGAGGACTCCCCATTCCACCCTACACAGAGGAAGTGATCCCACCACCACAACAAGAGGACTCACCATTCCACCCTACACAGAGGAAGTGATCCCACCACCACAACAAGAGGACTCACCATTCCACCCTACACAGAGGTAGTGATCCCATCACCACAACAAGAGGACTCCCCATTCCACCCTACACAGAGGAAGTGATCCCATCACCACAACAAGAGGACTCCCCATTCCACCCTACACAGAGGTAGTGATCCCATCACCACAACAAGAGGGCTCGCCATTCCACCCTACAGAGGAAGTGATCCCACCGTACAACAAGAGGACTCCCCATTCCACCCTACAGAGGTAGTGATCCCATCACCACAACAAGAGGACTCCCCATTCCACCCTACACAGAGGAAGTGATCCCACCACCACAACAAGAGGGCTCGCCATTCCACCCTACACAGAGGAAGTGATCCCACCGTACAACAAGAGGGCTCGCCATTTCACCCTACACAGAGGTAGTGATCCCATCACCACAACAAGAGGACTCCCCATTCCACCCTACACAGAGGAAGTGATCCCACCACCACAACAAGAGGGCTCGCCATTCCACCCTACACAGAGGAAGTGATCCCACCGTACAACAAGAGGGCTCGCCATTTCACCCTACACAGAGGTAGTGATCCCATCACCACAACAAGAGGACTCCCCATTCCACCCTACACAGAGGAAGTGATCCCATCACCACAACAAGAGGGCTCGCCATTCCACCCTACACAGAGGAAGTGATCCCACCACCACAACAAGAGGACTCGCCATTTCACCCTACACAGAGGTAGTGATCCCACCGTACAACAAGAGGACTCCCCATTCCACCCTACACAGAGGAAGTGATCCCATCACCACAACAAGAGGACTCCCCATTCCACCCTACACAGAGGAAGTGATCCCATCACCACAACAAGAGGACTCCCCATTCCACCCTACACAGAGGAAGTGATCCCATCACCACAACAAGAGGACTCCCCATTCCACCCTACACAGAGGTAGTGATCCCATCACCACAACAAGAGGACTCCCCATTCCACCCTACACAGAGGAAGTGATCCCATCACCACAACAAGAGGACTCCCCATTCCACCCTACACAGAGGTAGTGATCCCATCACCACAACAAGAGGACTCCCCATTCCACCCTACACAGAGGTAGTGATCCCACCACCACAACAAGAGGACTCCCCATTCCACCCTACACAGAGGAAGTGATCCCATCACCACAACAAGAGGACTCCCCATTCCACCCTACACAGAGGAAGTGATCCCATCACCACAACAAGAGGACTCCCCATTCCACCCTACACAGAGGTAGTGATCCCATCACCACAACAAGAGGACTCCCCATTCCACCCTACACAGAGGTAGTGATCCCACCACCACAACAAGAGGACTCCCCATTCCACCCTACACAGAGGTAGTGATCCCATCACCACAACAAGAGGACTCCCCATTCCACCCTACACAGAGGTAGTGATCCCATCACCACAACAAGAGGACTCCCCATTCCACCCTACACAGAGGAAGTGATCCCATCACCACAACAAGAGGACTCCCCATTCCACCCTACACAGAGGAAGTGATCCCATCACCACAACAAGAGGACTCCCCATTCCACCCTACACAGAGGTAGTGATCCCACCACCACAACAAGAGGACTCCCCATTCCACCCTACACAGAGGTAGTGATCCCCACCACCACAACAAGAGGACTCCCCATTCCACCCTACACAGAGGAAGTGATCCCATCACCACAACAATCACAGGGCAGATATCATTGAATTGTATCCAAACATAATCCTGTTAAAAACCTGTTTCAGATCCAAAGGAGGGCTGATTGGATCGGATTCCCTTAGGAGGTTGTCAAAAACCCATATCTTAATCTCCCCCAACAACGTGATCTATAATCTACGGTAATCTCATCCTATTAACTCTGATCTGATAGCATCAGGACATGATTGGGAGGATTAAGGAAGAAAGCGGAGAAAAACACAAAAGGTGTATTTATGTATATGATTATGATGCTTGGAGACGGCCTAACCAATAGGAACCAGGAAACATGACCTAACTAATAGGAACCAGGAAACATGGCCTAACCAATAGGAACCAGGAAACATGGCCTAACCAATAGGAACCAGGAAACATGGCCTAACTAATAGGAACCAGGAAACACGGCCTAACCAATAGGAACCAGGAAACATGGCCTAACCAATAGGAACCAGGAAACATGACCTAACTAATAGGAACCAGGAAACATGGCCTAACTAATAGGAACCAGGAAACATGGCCTAACCAATAGGAACCAGGAAACATGGCCTAACCAATAGGAACCAGGAAACATGACCTAACTAATAGGAACCAGGAAACATGGCCTAACTAATAGGAACCAGGAAACACGGCCTAACCAATAGGAACCAGGAAACATGGCCTAACCAATAGGAACCAGGAAACACGGCCTAACCAATAGGAACCAGGAAACACGGCCTAACCAATAGGAACCAGGAAACACGGCCTAACCAATAGGAACCAGGAAACACGGCCTAACCAATAGGAACCAGGAAACATGATCTAACCAATAGGAACCAGGAAACATGGCCTAACTAATAGGAACCAGGAAACATGGCCTAACTAATAGGAACCAGGAAACACGGCCTAACCAATAGGAACCAGGAAACACGGCCTAACCAATAGGAACCAGGAAACACGGCCTAACCAAAAGGAACCAGGAAACACGGCCTAAACAATAGGAACCAGGAAACACGGCCTAACCAATAAGAACCAGGAAACATGGCCTAACCAATAGGAACCAGGAAACATGGCCTAACCAATAGGAGCCAGGAAACATGGCCTAACTAAAAGGAACCAGAAAACATGAACCAAGACAGATATACAGTGAACCATGACAGATATACAGTGGACCATGACAGACTGATATACAGTGAACCATGACAGATATACAGTGGACCATGACAGACTGATATACAGTGGACCATGACAGACAGATATACAGTGAACCATGACAGACAGATATACAGTGGACCATGACAGACAGATATACAGTGGACCATGACAGACTGATATACAGTGGACCATGACAGATATACAGTGGACCATGACAGACAGATATACAGTGAACCATGACAGACTGATATACAGTGGACCATGACAGACTGATATACAGTGGACCATGACAGATATACAGTGGACCATGACAGACAGATATACAGTGAACCATGACAGACTGATATACAGTGGACCATGACAGACTGATATACAGTGGACCATAACAGAAATACAGTGGACCATGACAGACAGATATATAGTGAACCATGACAGACTGATATACAGTGGACCATAACAGACTGATATACAGTGGACCATGACAGACTGATATACAGTGAACCATGACAGATTGATATACAGTGGACCATTACAGACTGATATACAGTGGACCATGACAGACTGATATACAGTGGACCATGACAGACTGATATACAGTGGACCAAGACAGATATACAGTGGACCAAGACAGATATACAGTGGACCATGACAGATAAACAGTGGACCATGACAGACTGATATACAGTGGACCATGACAGATATACAGTGGACCATGACAGACTGATATACAGTGGACCATGACAGACTGATATACAGTGGACCATAACAGAAATACAGTGGACCATGACAGATATATAGTGAACCATGACAGACTGATATACAGTGGACCATGACAGACTGATATACAGTGGACCATGACAGACTGATATACAGTGGACCATGACAGACTGATATACAGTGGACCAAGACAGATATACAGTGAACCATGACAGATATACAGTGGACCATGACAGACTGATATACAGTGGACCACGACAGACTGATATACAGTGGACCACGACTGATATACAGTGGACCATGACAGACTGATATACAGTGGACCATGACAGACTGATATATAGTGGACCATGACAGATATACAGTGAACCATGACAGATATACAGTGGACCATGACAGACTGATATACAGTGGACCATGACAGACTGATATACAGTGGACCATGACAGACTGATATATAGTGGACCATGACAGATATACAGTGAACCATGACAGATATACAGTGGACCATGACAGACTGATATACAGTGGACCATGACAGACTGATATACAGTGGACCATGACAGACTGATATACAGTGGACCAAAACAGACTGATATACAGTGAACCATGACAGACTGATATACAGTGGACCAAGACAGATATACAGTGGACCAAAACAGACTGATATACAGTGGACCATGTCAGACTGATATACAGTGGACCAAGACAGATATACAGTGAACCATGACAGATATACAGTGGACAATGACAGACTGATATACAGTGGACCAAGACAGATATACAGTGGACCATGACAGACTGATATACAGTGAACCACGACAGATAGAGAGGAAGGAAGGCCACTAGCCCTGTCTGTTCAGTGTGACAGAGGCTGCGTCCCCAACGGGGCCCTGGTCAAAGTAGGGCACTACGTAGGATAGGATACCATTTGGGACGGAGGTTGACAAAGTGTGACAAAGCGTGTGATCGTAGGGACGGACGGATGTTGACATATGGAGACTCCCTGAGAGAGAAACAGATTATTGTCCCACGGACCGCTGGGGAAGCAGCTGACATTTACACAGGACTTTCTTCTGCATTGCATCAGTGATCCCCATTAAATCACGTTCAGCCTGCGTCGTCTTTGATGATCGTTCTACAGCTACAAGAGCAGTGCTATTATAAGGTCTTCTGTAATTTGACCTGAGATCAGCTGAGACGTGTTACCAAGTTGACCTATGCTATTATACGGTCTTCAGTAATCTGACCTGAGATCAGCTGAGACGTGTTACTAAATTGACCTATGCTATTATACGGTCTTCAGTAATCTGACCTGAGATCAGCTGAGACATGTTACCAAGTTGACCTATGCTATTATACAGTCTTCTGTAATCAGATCTGAGATCAGGTGTTACCGAGCTGAGTTGGTTAAACTCACTCCTCAGATTGTTCCGTATTTTGCTTTTGGTGGAGCAGCTGGCTAAGTTGTTTCCAGAGAGAGAGACAGACAGAGGACGTGAGGAAGGAAACTAAGATGTTTCCAGAGAGAGAGACAGACAGAGGACGTGAGGAAGGAAACTAAGATGTTTCCAGAGAGAGAGACAGAGGACGTGAGGAAGGAAACTAAGATGTTTCCAGAGAGACAGACAGAGGACGTGAGGAAGGTAACTAAGATGTTTCCAGAGAGAGAGAGACAGACAGAGGACGTGAGGAAGGTAACTAAGATGTTTCCAGAGAGACAGACAGAGGACGTGAGGAAGGAAACTAAGATGTTTCCAGAGAGACAGACAGAGGACGTGAGGAAGGAAACTAAGATGTTTCCAGAGAGAGAGAGACAGAGGACGTGAGGAAGGAAACTAAGATGTTTCCAGAGAGACAGACAGAGGACGTGAGGAAGGAAACTAAGATGTTTCCAGAGAGACAGACAGAGGACGTGAGGAAGGAAACTAAGATGTTTCCAGAGAGAGAGACAGAGGACGTGAGGAAGGAAACTAAGATGTTTCCAGAGAGACAGACAGAGGACGTGAGGAAGGAAACTAAGATGTTTCCAGAGAGAGAGACAGAGGACGTGAGGAAGGAAACGAAGATGTTTCCAGAGAGACAGACAGAGGACGTGAGGAAGGTAACTAAGATGTTTCCAGAGAGAGACAGAGGACGTGAGGAAGGAAACTAAGATGTTTCCAGAGAGACAGACAGAGGACATGAGGAAGGTAACTAAGATGTTTCCAGAGAGACAGACAGAGGACGTCAGGAAGGTAACTAAGATGTTTCCAGAGAGAGAGACAGAGGACGTGAGGAAGGAAACTAAGATGTTTCCAGAGAGACAGACAGAGGACGTGAGGAAGGTAACTAAGATGTTTCCAGAGAGAGACAGAGGACGTGAGGAAGGTAACTAAGATGTTTCCAGAGAGAGAGACAGACAGAGGACGTGAGGAAGGTAACTAAGATGTTTCCAGAGAGAGAGACCGACAGAGGACGTGAGGAAGGAAACTAAGATGTTTCCAGAGAGAGACAGAGGACGTGAGGAAGGAAACTAAGATGTTTCCAGAGAGAGAGAGACAGAGGACGTGAGGAAGGTAACTAAGATGTTTCCAGAGAGAGAGACCGACAGAGGACGTGAGGAAGGAAACTAAGATGTTTCCAGAGAGAGAGAGACAGAGGACGTGAGGAAGGAAACTAAGATGTTTCCAGAGAGAGAGACAGACAGAGGACGTGAGGAAGGAAACTAAGATGTTTCCAGAGAGAGAGACAGACAGAGGACGTGAGGAAGGAAACTAAGATGTTTCCAGAGAGAGAGACAGACAGAGGACGTGAGGAAGGTAACTAAGATGTTTCCAGAGAGAGAGATAGAGGACGTGAGGAAGGAAACTAAGATGTTTCCAGAGAGAGAGACAGACAGAGGACGTGAGGAAGGTAACTAAGATGTTTCCAGAGAGAGAGACAGAGGACGTGAGGAAGGTAACTAAGTTGTTTCCAGAGAGAGAGAGACAGAGGACGTGAGGAAGGTAACTAAGATGTTTCCAGAGAGAGAGACAGAGGACGTGAGGAAGGAAACTAAGATGTTTCCAGAGACAGACAGAGGACGTGAGGAAGGAAACTAAGATGTTTCCAGAGACAGACAGAGGACGTGAGGAAGGTAACTAAGATGTTTCCAGAGAGAGAGAGACAGAGGACGTGAGGAAGGTAACTAAGATGTTTCCAGAGAGAGAGACAGAGGACGTGAGGAAGGTAACTAAGTTGTTTCCAGAGAGAGAGACAGAGGACGTGAGGAAGGAAACTAAGATGTTTCCAGAGAGAGAGAGAGAGGACGTGAGGAAGGAAACTAAGATGTTTCCAGAGAGAGAGACAGAGGACGTGAGGAAGGTAACTAAGATGTTTCCAGAGAGAGAGACAGAGGACGTGAGGAAGGTAACTAAGATGTTTCCAGAGAGAGAGACAGAGGACGTGAGGAAGGAAACTAAGATGTTTCCAGAGAGAGAGAGACAGAGGACGTGAGGAAGGAAACTAAGATGTTTCCAGAGAGAGAGACAGAGGACGTGAGGAAGGAAACTAAGATGTTTCCAGACAGAGGACGTGAGGAAGGTAACTAAGTTGTTTCCAGAGAGAGAGACAGAGGACGTGAGGAAGGTAACTAAGATGTTTCCAGAGAGAGAGACAGAGGACGTGAGGAAGGTAACTAAGATGTTTCCAGAGAGAGAGACAGAGGACGTGAGGAAGGTAACTAAGATGTTTCCAGAGAGAGAGAGAGAGGACGTGAGGAAGGAAACTAAGATGTTTCCAGAGAGAGAGACAGAGGACGTGAGGAAGGAAACTAAGATGTTTCCAGAGAGAGAGAGACAGAGGACGTGAGGAAGGAAACTAAGATGTTTCCAGAGAGAGAGACAGAGGACGTGAGGAAGGAAACTAAGATGTTTCCAGAGAGAGAGAGACAGAGGACGTGAGGAAGGAAACTAAGATGTTTCCAGAGAGAGAGACAGACAGAGGACGTGAGGAAGGTAACTAAGTTGTTTCCAGAGAGAGAGACAGAGGACGTGAGGAAGGTACAGTGCCTTGCGAAAGTATTCGGCCCCCTTGAACTTTGCGACCTTTTGCCACATTTCAGGCTTCAAACATAAAGATATAAAACTGTATTTTTTTGTGAAGAATCAACAACAAGTGGGACACAATCATGAAGTGGAACGACATTTATTGGATATTCTTTTCTTCAGCAGGGACAGGGAAGATGGTTAAAATTGATGGGAAGATGGATGGAGCCAAATACAGGACCATTCTGGAAGAAAACCTGATGGAGTCTGCAAAAGACCTGAGACTGGGACGGAGATTTGTCTTCCAACAAGACAATGATCCAAAACATAAAGCAAAATCTACAATGGAATGGTTCAAAAATAAACATATCCAGGTGTTAGAATGGCCAAGTCAAAGTCCAGACCTGAATCCAATCGAGAATCTGTGGAAAGAACTGAAAACTGCTGTTCACAAATGCTCTCCATCCAACCTCACTGAGCTCGAGCTGTTTTGCAAGGAGGAATGGGAAAACATTTCAGTCTCTCGATGTGCAAAACTGATAGAGACATACCCCAAGCGACTTACAGCTGTAATCGCAGCAAAAGGTGGCGCTACAAAGTATTAACTTAAGGGGGCTGAATAATTTTGCACGCCCAATTTTTCAGTTTTTGATTTGTTAAAAAAGTTTGAAATATCCAATAAATGTCCCTCCACTTCATGATTATGTCCCACTTGTTGTTGATTCTTCACAAAAAAATACAGTTTTATATCTTTATGTTTGAAGCCTGAAATGTGGCAAAAGGTCGCACAGTTCAAGGGGGCCGAATACTTTCGCAAGGCACTGTAACTAAGATGTTTCCAGAGAGAGAGAGACAGACAGAGGACGTGAGGAAGGTAACTAAGATGTTTCCAGAGAGAGAGAGACAGACAGAGGACGTGAGGAAGGAAACTAAGATGTTTCCAGAGAGAGAGAGAGAGGACGTGAGGAAGAAAACTAAGATTTTTTCCAGAGAGAGAGACAGACAGAGGACGTGAGGAAGGAAACTAAGATGTTTCCAGAGAGAGAGACAGAGGACGTGAGAAAGGTAAATCAGTTGTTGTGTGACAGACAGAGTAAGGTAAATCAGTTGTTGTGTGACAGACAGAGGAAGGAAACTCAGTTGTTGCGTGACAGACAGAGGAAGGTAACTCAGTTGTTGTGTGACAGACAGAGGAAGGTAACTCAGTTGTTGTGTGACAGACAGAGGAAGGAAACTCAAGTGTTGCGTGACAGACAGAGGAAGGAAACTCAGTTGTTGTGTGACAGACAGAGGAAGGAAACTCAGTTGTTGCGTGACAGACAGAGGAAGGTAACTCAGTTGTTGTGTGACAGACAGAGGACGTGAGGAAGGAAACTAAGTTGTTGTTGTGACAGACAGAGGACGTGAGGAAGGAAACTCAGTTGTGTGACAGACAGAGGACGTGAGGAAGGAAACTAAGTTGTTGTTGTGACAGACAGAGGACGTGAGGAAGGAAACTCAGTTGTTGCGTGACAGACAGAGGAAGTGAGGAAGGAAACTAAGTTGTTGTTGTGACAGACAGAGGACGTGAGGAAGGAAACTCAGTTGTGTGACAGACAGAGGACGTGAGGAAGGTAACTCAGTTGTTGTGTGACAGACAAAGGAAGGTAACTCAGTTGTTGTGTGACAGAGGAAGGTAACTCAGTTGTGTGACAGACAGAGGACGTGAGGAAGGTAACTCAGTTGTTGTGTGACAGACAGAGGAAGGAAACTCAGTTGTTGTGTGACAGACAGAGGAAGGAAACTCAGTTGTTGTGTGACAGACAGAGGAAGGTAACTCAGTTGTTGTGTGACAGACAGAGGAAGGAAACTCAGTTGTTGCGTGACAGACAGAGGAAGGTAACTCAGTTGTTGTGACAGACAGAGGACGTGAGGAAGGTAACTCAGTTGTGTGACAGACAGAGGACGTGAGGAAGGTAACTCAGTTGTTGCGTGACAGACAGAGGAAGGTAACTCAGTTGTTGCGTGACAGACAGAGGACGTGAAGAAGGTAACTCAGTTGTGTGACAGACAGAGGAAGGTAACTCAGTTGTGTGACAGACAGAGGAAGGAAACTCAGTTGTTGTGTGACAGACAGAGGAAGGAAACTCAGTTGTTGTGTGACAGACAGAGGAAGGAAACTCAGTTGTTGTGTGACAGACAGAGGAAGGAAACTCAGTTGTTGCGTGACAGACAGAGGAAGGTAACTCAGTTGTGTGACAGCGTGCTGCCGTGAAATGAACAAGGCTGAAACCTGAAGTAGTCAAAGGTGACTTACGTTTAGAGACCGTCATGACCTTCCTCTTGACCTCTCCACCCCCTGATCCGCCACACCCATCCTCGTCATCACAGTCTCCGCTGTAGCCACGCCCCTCACCATGGCCGCTTCCTGTTTCGATCAGATCCAACGTTCCAAACTTGGGGATGGACTTCCCCTGCAGCAGCTGGAACAGAAAGAGACAGAACACTTAGTCTGCCTCCCCAAACGACACCCTAGTCCCTATATAGTGCACTATAGAACCCTATTCCCTATATAGTGCACTACTTTAGACCAGGGCCCTATAGAACCCTAGTCCCTATATAGTGCACTACTTTAAACCAGGGCCCTATAGAACCCTAGTCCCTATATAGTGCACTACTTTAAACTAGGGACCTATAGAACCCTATTCCCTATATATTGCACTACTTTAGACCAGGGCCCTATAGAACTCTATTCCCTATATAGTGCACTACTTTAGACCAGGGCCCTATAGAACCCTAGTCCCTACATAGTGCACTACTTTAGACCAGGGCCCTATAGAACCCTATTCCCTACATAGTGCACTACTGTAGACCAGGGCCCTATAGAACCCTAGTCCCTATATAGTGCACTACTGTAGACCAGGGCCCTATAGAACCCTAGTCCCTACATAGTGCACTACTTTAGACCAGGGCCCTATAGAACCCTATTCCCTATATAGTGCACTACTGTAGACCAGGGCCCTATAGAACCCTAGTCCCTATATAGTGCACTACTTTAGACCAGGGCCCTATAGAACCCTAGTCCCTACATAGTGCACTACTTTAGGCCAGGGCCCTATAGAACCCTTTTCCCTACATAGTGCACTACTTTAGACCAGGGCCCTATAGAACCCTAGTCCCTACATAGTGCACTACTTTAGGCCAGGGCCCTATAGAACCCTAGTCCCTATATAGTGCACTACTTTAGACCAGAGCCCTATAGAACCCTAGTCCCTATATAGTGCACTACTTTAGACCAGAGCCCTATAGAACCCTATTCCCTATATAGTGCACTACTTTAGACCAGGGCCCTATAGAACCCTATTCCCTATATAGTGCACTACTTTAAACCAGGGCCCTATAGAACCCTAGTCCCTATATACCTATATACTGCACTACTTTAAACCAGGGCCCTATAGAACCCTATTCCCTATATATAGTGCACTACTGTCGTCCAGGGCCCTATAGAACCATATTCCCTATATAGTGCACTACTGTAGACCAGGGCCCTATAGAACCCTAGTCCCTATATAGTGCACTACTGTAGACCAGGGCCCTATAGAACCCTAGTCCCTACATAGTGCACTACTTTAGACCAGGGCCCTATAGAACCCTATTCCCTATATAGTGCACTACTGTAGACCAGGGCCCTATAGAACCCTAGTCCCTATATAGTGCACTACTTTAGACCAGGGCCCTATAGAACCCTAGTCCCTACATAGTGCACTACTTTAGGCCAGGGCCCTATAGAACCCTTTTCCCTACATAGTGCACTACTTTAGACCAGGGCCCTATAGAACCCTAGTCCCTATATACTGCACTACTTTAAACCAGGGCCCTATAGAACCCTATTCCCTATATATAGTGCACTACTGTCGTCCAGTGCCCTATAGAACCATATTCCCTATATAGTGCACTACTTTAGACCAGAGCCCTATTCCCTATATAGTGCACTACTTTAGACCAGGGCCCTATAGAACCCTATTCCCTATATATAGTACACTACTTTAGACCAGGGCCCTATATAACCCTATATATAGTACACTACTTTAGACCAGGGCCCTATAGAACCCTATTCCCTATATATAGTACACTACTCTAAACCAGGACAATATAGAACCCTATTCCCTATATATAGTACACTACTTTAGACCAGGGCCCTATATAACCCTATATATAGTACACTACTTTAGACCAGGGCCCTATAGAACCCTATTCCCTATATATAGTACACTACTTTAGACCAGGGCCCTATAGAACCCTATTCCCTATATATAGTACACTACTCTAAACCAGGACAATATAGAACCCTATTCCCTATATATAGTACACTACTTTAGACCAGGGCCCTATATAACCCTATATATAGTACACTACTTTAGACCAGGGCCCTATAGAACCCTATTCCCTATATATAGTACACTACTTTAGACCAGGGCCCTATAGAACCCTATTCCCTATATATAGTACACTACTTTAGACCAGGGCCCTATAGAACCCTATTCCCTATATATAGTGCACTACTTTAGACCAGGGCCCTATAGAACCCTATTCCCTATATATAGTACACTACTTTAGACCAGGGCCCTATAGAACCCTATTCCCTATATATAGTGCACTACTGTAGACCAGGGCCCTATAGAACCCTATTCCCTATATATAGTGCACTGCTTTAGACCAGGGCCCTATAGAACCCTATTCCCTATATATAGTGCACTACTTTAGACCAGGGCCCTATAGAACCCTATTCCCTATATATAGTGCACTACTTTAGACCAGGGCCCTATAGAACCCTATTCCCTATATATAGTACACTACTTTAGACCAGGGCACACAGGGCTCTGTAGTAAAAGTAAAGATACCTTAATAGAAAATGACTCACGTAAAAGTGAAAATTACCCAGTAAAACACTACTTGAGTAAAAGTCTAAAAGTATTTGGTTTTACGTATACTAAGTATCAAAGTAAAAGTATAAATCATTTAAAATCCCTGATATTAAGCAAATCAGACGGCACCTTTTCTATTTTTTTATTTACGGATAGCCAGGGGCATACTCCAACACGAAGACATCAATTACAGATAGCCAGGGGCATACTCCAACACGAAGACATCAATTACAGATAGCCAGGGGCATACTCCAACACGAAGACATCAATTACAGATAGCCAGGGGCATACTCCAACACGAAGACATCAATTACAGATAGCCAGGGGCATACTCCAACACGAAGACATCAATTACAGATAGCCAGGGGCATACTCCAACACGAAGACATCAATTACAGATAGCCAGGGGCATACTCCAACACGAAGACATCAATTACAGATAGCCAGGGGCATACTCCAACACGAAGACATCAATTACAGATAGCCAGGGGCATACTCCAACACGAAGACATCAATTACAGATAGCAAGAGGCATACTCCAACACGAAGACATCAATTACAGATAGCAAGAGGCATACTCCAACACGAAGACATCAATTACAGATAGCCAGGGGCATACTCCAACACGAAGACATCAATTACAGATAGCAAGAGGCATACTCCAAGACGAAGACATCAATTACAGATAGCCAGGGGCATACTCCAACACGAAGACATCATTACAGATAGCCAGGGGCATACTCCAACACGAAGACATCAATTACAGATAGCAAGAGGCATACTCCAACACGAAGACATCAATTACAGATAGCCAGGGGCATACTCCAACACGAAGACATCAATTACAGATAGCCAGGGGCATACTCCAACACGAAGACATCAATTACAGATAGCCAGGGGCATACTCCAACACGAAGACATCAATTACAGATAGCCAGGGGCATACTCCAACACGAAGACATCAATTACAGATAGCCAGGGGCATACTCCAACACGAAGACATCAATTACAGATAGCAAGAGGCATACTCCAACACGAAGACATCAATTACAGATAGCAAGAGGCATACTCCAACACGAAGACATCAATTACAGATAGCCAGGGGCATACTCCAACACGAAGACATCAATTACAGATAGCAAGAGGCATACTCCAAGACGAAGACATCAATTACAGATAGCCAGGGGCATACTCCAACACGAAGACATCAATTACAGATAGCAAGAGGCATACTCCAACACGAAGACATCAATTACAGATAGCCAGGGGCATACTCCAACACGAAGACATCAATTACAGATAGCAAGAGGCATACTCCAAGACGAAGACATCAATTACAGATAGCCAGGGGCATACTCCAACACGAAGACATCAATTACAGATAGCCAGGGGCATACTCCAACACGAAGACATCAATTACAGATAGCCAGGGGCATACTCCAACACGAAGACATCAATTACAGATAGTCAGGGGCATACTCCAACACGAAGACATCAATTACAGATAGCCAGGGGCATACTCCAACACGAAGACATCAATTACAGATAGCCAGGGGCATACTCCAACACTAAGACATCAATTACAGATAGCCAGGGGCATACTCCAACACGAAGACATCAATTACAGATAGCCAGGGGCATACTCCAACACGAAGACATCAATTACAGATAGCCAGGGGCATACTCCAACACGAATACATCAATTACAGATAGCCAGAGGCATACTCCAACACGAAGACATCAATTACAGATAGCCAGGGGCATACTCCAACACGAAGACATCAATTACAGATAGCCAGGGGCATACTCCAACACGAAGACATCAATTACAGATAGACAGGGGCATACTCCAACACGAAGACATCAATTACAGATAGCCAGGGGCATACTCCAACACGAAGACATCAATTACAGATAGCCAGGGGCATACTCCAACACGAAGACATCAATTACAGATAGCCAGGGGCATACTCCAACACGAAGACATCAATTACAGATAGCCAGGGGCATACTCCAACACGAAGACATCAATTACAGATAGCCAGAGGCATACTCCAACACGAAGACATCAATTACAGATAGCCAGGGGCATACTCCAACACGAAGACATCAATTACAGATAGCCAGGGGCATACTCCAACACGAAGACATCAATTACAGATAGCCAGGGGCACACTCCAACACGAAGACATCAATTACAAACTCTCTGTTTAGTGAGTCCTCCAGATCAGAGGCAGTAGGGATGACCAGGGATGTTCTCTGTTTAGTGAGTCCTCCAGATCAGAGGCAGTAGGGATGACCAGGGATGTTCTCTGTTTACTGAGTCCTCCAGATCAGAGGCAGTAGGGATGACCAGGGATGTTCTCTGTTTACTGAGTCCTCCAGATCAGAGGCAGTAGGGATGACCAGGAAGTTTCTCTGTTTAGTGAGTCCTCCAGATCAGAGGCAGTAGGGATGACCAGGGATGTTCTCTGTTTACTGAGTCCTCCAGATCAGAGGCAGTAGGGATGACCAGGGATATTCTCTGTTTAGTGAGTCCTCCAGATCAGAGGCAGTAGGGATGACCAGGGATATTCTCTGTTTAGTGAGTCCTCCAGATCAGAGGCAGTAGGGATGACCAGGGATGTTCTCTGTTTAGTGAGTCCTCCAGATCAGAGGCAGTAGGGATGACCAGGGATGTTCTCTGTTTAGTGAGTCCACCAGATCAGAGGCAGTAGGGATGACCAGGGATGTTCTCTGTTTAGTGAGTCTATCAGATCAGAGGCAGTAGGGATGACCAGGGATGTTCTCTGTTTAGTGAGTCCTCCAGATCAGAGGCAGTAGGGATGACCAGGGATGTTCTCTTGATAAGTGTGTGAATTGGACCACTTTCCTGTCCTGCTCAGCATTCAAAATGGAACTAGTACTTTTTAGTGTCAGGGAAAATGTAAGGAGTAAAAAGTCCATTATTTTCTTTAAGAATGGAGTCAAGTAAAAGTTGTCCGAAATATAAATAGCAAAGTCAAGTACTGATACCCCCCAAAAAACGACTTAAGTAGTACTTTAACGGGATTGCTCGACGCTAGAGGTTAAGTAGTACTTTCAAGTATTTTTCCTTCAGTACTTTACTTTTTTGTGTAATGCATATATTCCTCTCAGTAGAGACCCAATCAAAAGACTTTGTGATCTTCATCTGTACATCATCTGTTCATCTGTACCAGGGAAACACATCCAAATTAATTGAATAATTTAAATGCATGGAGGGGAGAGAGAGAGAAACAGACAGCCAGAGAGACGAGAGAGAGAGAGAGAGAGACAGACAGCCAGAGAGACGAGAGAGACAGACAGACAGCCAGAGAGACGAGAGAGAGACAGACAGCCAGAGAGACGAGAGAGAGAGAGAGACGAGAGAGAGAGACAGACAGCCAGAGAGACGAGAGAGAGACAGACAGCCAGAGAGACGAGAGAGAGACAGACAGCCAGAGAGACGAGAGAGAGACAGACAGCCAGAGAGACGAGAGAGAGACAGACAGCCAGAGAGACGAGAGAGAGAGACAAGAGAGAGAGAGAGACAGACAGCCAGAGAGACGAGAGAGAGACAGACAGCGAGAGAGACAGACAGCAAGAGAGACAGACAGCCAGAGAGACGAGAGAGACAGACAGCAAGAGAGACGAGAGAGACAGATAGCCAGAGAGACGAGAGAGAGAGAGACGAGAGAGAGAGAGAGAGACAGACACCCAGAGAGACGAGAGAGAGACAGACAGCCAGAGAGACGAGAGAGAGAGAGAGAGACGAGAGAGAGACAGACAGCCAGAGAGGAGAGAGAGACAGACAGCCAGAGAGACGAGAGAGACAGACAGCCAGAGAGACGAGAGAGACAGACAGCCAGAGAGACGAGAGAGACAGACAGCCAGAGAGACGAGAGAGACAGACAGCAAGAGAGACGAGAGAGACAGACAGCAAGAGAGACGAGAGAGACAGACAGCCAGAGAGACGAGAGAGACAGACAGCAAGAGAGACAGACAGCCAGAGAGACGAGAGATACGGACAGCAAGAGAGACGAGAGAGACGGACAGCCAGAGAGACGAGAGAGACAGACAGCAAGAGAGACGAGAGAGACAGACAGCAAGAGAGACGAGAGAGACAGACAGCCAGAGAGACGAGAGAGACAGACAGCAAGAGAGACGAGAGAGACAGACAGCAAGAGAGACGAGAGAGACTTACAGCCAGAGAGACGAGCGAGAGAGACAGACAGCAAGAGAGACGCGAGAGACAGACAGCAAGAGAGATGCGAGAGACAGACAGCAAGAGAGACGCGAGAGACAGACAGCAAGAGAGACAAGAGAGAGACAGACAGCGAGAGAGACAGACAGCCAGAGAGACGAGAGAGACAGACAGCCAGAGAGACGAGAGAGACGAGAGACGAGAGACAGCCAGAGAAACGAGAGACGAGAGACGAGAGAGAGACAGACAGCAAGAGAGACGAGAGAGACGAGAGAGAGAGAGAGAGACAGACAGCCAGAGAGACGAGAGAGACAGACAGCCAGAGAGACGAGAGAGACAGACAGCCAGAGAGACGAGAGAGACAGACAGCCAGAGAGACGAGAGAGAGCAAGAGAGACGAGAGAGACAGACAGCCAGAGAGACGAGAGAGACAGACAGCAAGAGAGACAGACAGCCAGAGAGACGAGAGATACGGACAGCAAGAGAGACGAGAGAGACAGACAGCCAGAGAGACGAGAGAGACAGACAGCCAGAGAGACGAGAGAGACAGACAGCAAGAGAGACGAGAGAGACAGACAGCCAGAGAGACGAGAGAGACAGACAGCAAGAGAGACGAGAGAGACAGACAGCAAGAGAGACGAGAGAGACAGACAGCAAGAGAGACGCGAGAGACAGACAGCAAGAGAGACGCGAGAGACAGACAGCAAGAGAGACGAGAGAGAGACAGACAGCGAGAGAGACAGACAGCCAGAGAGACGAGAGAGACAGACAGCCAGAGAGACGAGAGAGACGAGAGACAGCCAGAGAAACGAGAGACGAGAGAGACGAGAGAGAGACAGACAGCAAGAGAGACGAGAGAGACGAGAGAGAGAGAGAGACAGACAGCCAGAGAGACGAGAGAGACAGACAGCAAGAGAGACGAGAGAGACAGACACCCAGAGAGACAAGAGAGACGAGAGACGAGAGACAGCCAGAGAAACGAGAGACGAGAGAGACGAGAGAGAGACAGACAGCAAGAGAGACGAGAGAGACGAGAGAGAGAGAGACAGACAGCCAGAGAGACGAGAGAGGAGAGAGACACAAGAGAGACGAGAGAGAGGAGAGACGAGAGAGACGAGAGACAGACAGACAGCCAGAGAGACGAGAGACACAAGAGAGACGAGAGAGAGGAGAGAGAGAGACGCGAGACGAGAGAGACGCGAGAGACGCGAGACGACAGACAGAGACACCTAGATAGAGAGAGAGACACCTAGAGAGAGAGAGAGAGAGAGAGGAAGAGAGAGAGAGAGAGAGAGAGAGAGAGAGCGGAAGAGAGAGAGAGCGAGTGGGAGAGAGAAAGAGAGTGGGAGAGAGAAAGAGAGCGGGAGAGAGGGAGACCCAGAGAGAGAGAGAGAGAGACCCAGAGAGAGAGAGAGAGGGGAGCTTAGCGCTTAGTGTTTATCAGATAGGTAGAGTGGAGAGGAGGGAATCTGCTGCTGTAATTGTCTATGCTAATTAGTTACTGTAGTGGTTCAATACTTTCAGATTAAGTGGCAGAGCTAATGGGATATTATCTAAAGGCTGACAGACAGGCAGGCAGACAGACAGACAGACATACAGACAGACAGACAGACAGGATACTACCCTCTACAACACTATGTCACCAGGACATATACAGGATACTACCCTCCAAAACACTATGTCACCAGGACATATACAGGATATTACCCTCTACAACACTATGTCACCAGGACATATACAGGATACTACCCTCCACTATATCACCAGGACATATACAGGATACTACCCTCTACAACATAACCTTCACAATGTCACCAGGACATATACAGGATACTACCCTCTACAACATAACCTTCACTATATCATCAGGACATATACAGGATACTACCCTCTACAACACTATGTCACCAGGACATATACAGGATACTACCCTCTACAACATAACCTTCACAATGTCACCAGGACATATACAGAATACTACCCTCTACAACATAACCTTCACTATGTCACCAGGACATAGACAAGATACTACCCTCCACTATGTCACCAGGGCATATACAGGATACTACCCTCTACAACATAACCTTCACTATATCATCAGGACATATACAGGATACTACCCTCCACTATGTCACCAGGTCATAGACAGGATACTACCCTCCACTATATCACCAGGACATATACAGGATACTACCCTCTACAACATAACCTTCACTATGTCACCAGGACATAGACAGGATACTACCCTCCACTATGTCACCAGGACATATACAGGATACTACCCTCTACAACATAACCTTCACTATATCACCAGGACATATACAGGATACTACCCTCTACAACAGACCCTCCACTATGTCACCAGGACATATACAGGATACTACCCTCTACAACACTATGTCACCAGGACATATACAGGATACTACCCTCTACAACACTATGTCACCAGGACATATACAGGATACTACCCTCCACAACATAACCTTCACTATGTCACCAGGACATATACAGGATACTACCCTCTACAGCACTATGACACCAGGACATATACAGGATACTACCGTCTACAATACTATGTCACCAGGACATATACAGGATACTACCCTCTACAACACTATGTCACCAGGACATATACAGGATACTACCCTCTACAACACTATGTCACCAGGACATATACAGGATACTACCCTCTACAACACTATGTCACCAGGACATATACAGGATACTACCCTCTACAACATAACCTTCACTATGTCACCAGGACATATACAGGATACTACCCTCTACAACATAACCTTCACCATGTCACCAGGACATAGACAGGATACTACCCTCTACAACACTATGTCACCAGGACATAGACAGGATACTACCATCTACAACAACCTTCACTATGTCACCAAGACATATACAGGATACTACCCTCTACAACACTATGTCACCAGGACATAAACAGGATACTACCCTCTACAACACTATGTCACCAGGATATATACAGGATACTACCCTCCACACCACTATGTCACCAGGACATATACAGGATACTACCCTCTACAACACTATGTCACCAGGACATATACAGGATACTACCCTCCACACCACTATGTCACCAGGACATATACAGGATACTACCCTCTACAACATAACCTTCACTGTGTCACCAGGACATATACAGGATACTACCCTCTACAACATAACCTTCACTATGTCACCAGGACATATACAGGATACTACCCTCTACAACATAACCTTCACTGTGTCACCAGGACATAGACAGGATACTACCCTCTACAACATAACCTTCACTCCAAATCAAACCTCAAAACATACAATCTGATTTTGGAGGGAATTACAGAATCACCTGGTAGGTGACTACCAGACCAACTACAAACGATTGTTATTCCAACACTATACAGCAAATGCTCTTTAAAACAACAGAAACCTGAAAACCCCATCCAACTGAGTGAGTAATGTTCAGTCTGAAGCTATATTTTATTTCCCAAAAGCCAAGAAGAAAAATACATGACATTACTTTTTAAGGACTAAATACTAAATTAAAGCTGCCAAGCTTGATACAACTTCAATTAGCACTGATGTGTCAAGTGAGAGGTGTCAAAGCCCTTTAGCCCAACAATGGCAGGGGAGTCGAACAGTCTACCCCAACCAAATGGAGAGGCCTTAGAAGCTCCCTCCCGCTGTTCAGAGGTAATTAAAATACAGTACCCTGTGTATGTAAAGAATGATAAGGCAAGAAAAGACCACAAGAAGAAGCTCCTCCTGGAAAATCAAGAGATACTTTTTGCTGACTATTATAAAAATGGGAACATCAGCAACCTCATCTTCCACACAAACCATCCCCTGGCATGGCACAGTGCTATATTAGCACACTACCCTGCTGTTAAAGAGGGGGGGGGGGATTAACAAGGGGTGGAAACTCAGGATACTACACAACGAGGATTCTGAGTCAGCTAATATAAATCTCTATAAGTCTGGAACAGTATTGGTACAGGGCAACCACAAACAGGTTCAGCTGGACTTTCACCTAATCAAAGAATTAGCCCAGCAGGAGAAGCTCTCCCTTGAGAAAGATACCCCCACCCCGAGCGGGTCAGACCAGACTTCTTCATTATATAACCTCACAGACGAGCCACCCCGAGCGGGTCAGACCAGACCTCTTCATTATATAACCCCACAGACGAGCCACCCCCAGTGGAAAGTCCTCCTCCCAGCACAGAGTACTACTCCTTCATTGAAAGGAAGGATACATTTACCCAGCTGGAGATAAGGCAGGTGGGACTGGTACAGCAGGTGAACACTCTCCAGTCAGCACAGACCCAAACAACAGTCCAGCACAACAACACTCCCTTAACCAGACCTGGAGAGCTGGAGGTGGAGAGAGACATATCTGGACTCTGGACAGTGGTGAGACAACATCAACAGGAGAAAGAGCAGGAGAACAACAGAGCACTAGAGTAGAGGGATCAGACTGCTGGAGGAGAGGGTGAGGGGGATGGAGGAGAGGGTGAGGGGGGCGGAGGAGAGGGTGAGGGGGGCGGAGGAGAGGGTGAGGGGGACGGAGGAGAGGGTGAGGGGGACGGAGAAGAGGGTGAGGGGGGATGGAGGAGAGGGTGAGGGGGGCGGAGGACGGAGGAGAGGGTGAGGGGGACGGAGGAGAGGGTGAGGGGGATGGAGGAGAGGGTGAGGGGGGATGGAGGAGAGGGTGAGGGGGGCGGAGGACGGAGGAGAGGGTGAGGGGGACGGAGGAGAGGGTGAGGGGGATGGAGGAGAGAGTGGGGGGGATGGCGTGTGACAGAGAACAACCTACTAGAGAGGTGGCCACCCCCACAGAGAAGCCAGCAGAACAGCCCACCTCAGCTCCGGACAAAAGTCTCGACACCAGGGAAGAACAGTCCAGCCCAGACCCTGACCCCATCCAGTCCACTCCCACAAAAGAGGGCCTCAACATGGAAGTCTCCCATACGCCCCGGCCATGAGCAGGCAAACAGGCCCAACCCCCACTCTTACACTAGCCCAAGCCAATGACATGTACCAGATGCTCAGCAGGCTTTGCTCACACTTACTGGTCTGAGGCCAAACCACACGACCAACAACATTGGACACTTTATGGAACACAAAGCCTTCACTATCTCATCCTGGAATATCCAAGGTCAGAGGTCATCTGCCTTTGGCCTGAAGAGCAGGAACCCAGACCCACTGATTGCCCTCTAGGTCCCAGAGAGCTGGTAGTCCCATCCACCACACTACCAGGTGGGTGGTATAGAGGAGATGGACCCACTGATTGCCCTCTAGGGTACAGAGAGCTGGTAGTCCCATCCACCAAACTACCAGGTGTGAAACAGGGAAGGAACTCAGGGGGAATGCTAATTTGGTATAGAGCAGACCTAACTCACTGTATTAAATTAATCAAAACAGGAATATTTTACATTTGGCTAGAAATTCAAAAGGAAATTATGTTAACAGAGTAAAATGTCCTCCTGTGTGCTACCTACATTGGGCTCCAAAATTACTGGCACCCCTGACTGGCACAAACAATTCTTAAACAAATATAAACAACATAATTATAGTGATAAACTCAAAATACCAACATGTGAGAAATACTGTACTTTATTAATGTTTCAATGGAACCAACCAAAATAATTTAGTGATTTAATTAAAAATCAATGTCCTCCAAAATCAACGTTTCACAACTAATGGCATCCTAAAACATTGTTGTAAATAACATCTACCAAAATTAAACCAGGAATTAAATTCCACTTATTTAAGTTTATCTAAGTGTTAAGGAACTGTATTGAGCCATTACATCACTTCCTGTTTCACTAGGGTATGAGGTAACACACATGGAATATCCCTCTGTCATCCAACACCATGAAGAAAATAACTGGCAGTTCGAAAGAGACAGATGGTCGTAGACCTTCATAAATCTGGTAATGGCTACAAGAAGATCCACAAACGGTTGAATATACCACTGAAACATACCTCAAGATCAGGTCAATTATTAGAACATTCTAAAGATATGGAACAGTTGAAAACCTCACGGGTAGACGACGCAAAGGCATTTTGCCCCCCAGGAGAGGGAGGAGGATGGTGAGAGAAGGCATTTTGCCCCCCAGGAGAGGGAGGAGGATGGTGAGAAGGCATTTTGCCCCCCAGGAGAGGGAGGAGGATGGTGAGAAGGCATTTTGCCCCCCAGGAATGGGAGGAGGATGGGGAGAGAAGGCATTTTGCCCCCCAGGAGAGGGAGGAGGATGGTGAGAAGGCATTTTGCCCCCCAGGAGAGGGAGGAGGATGGTGAGAAGGCATTTTGCCCCCCAGGAATGGGAGGAGGATGGGGAGAGAAGGCATTTTGCCCCCAAGGAGAGGGAGGAGGATGGGGAGAGAAGGCATTTTGCCCCCCAGGAGAGGGAGGAGGATGGGGAGAGAAGGCATTTTGCCCCCCAGGAATGGGAGGAGGATGGTGAGAGAAGGCATTCTGCCCCCCAGGAGAGGGAGGAGGATGGTGAGAGAAGGCATTTTGCCCCCCAGGAATGGGAGGAGGATGGGGAGAGAAGGCATTCTGCCCCCCAGGAGAGGGAGGAGGATGGGGAGAGAAGGCATTCTGCCCCCCAGGAGAGGGAGGAGGATGGGGAGAGAAGCAACACAATCCCCAAGATTCACTGTGAAAGAATTGCAGGCCTTGGTGGCGTCTTGGGGTCACCAGGTTTCAAAAAGCACCATCAGACGCCACCTCCACAACCACAGGCTCTTTGGAAGGGTTGGCAGGAGAAAGCACCATCAGACGCCACCTCCACAACCACAGGCTCTTTGGAAGGGTTGGCAGGAGAAAGCTCTTTCTGACCACAAGACACAGACGCAAACACTGGGAGTTTGCCAAACGTCATTTAAATTATGACTGGAAGAATGTGCTCTGGTCAGATGGGACCAAAATGGAACGTTTTGGTCAGATACAGCATCAGCATGTTTGGTGTCGAAACAGCGATACAAGGAGAGGAACCTCTTACCCACGGTGAAATATGGAGGGGGGTCAGTGATGTTTTGGGGCTGTTTTAATTCCAGAGGTCCAGGGGCACCTCATACCCACGGTGAAATATGAAGGGGGGGTCAGGGATGTTTTGGGACTGTTTTTAATTCCAGAGGTCCAGGGGTACTGGTTAAGATTGAATATTGAATTCCACCAAGTACAAGGCAATTTTGGCTGACAATCTGGTTTCCTCTGCCAGAAGGCTGGGACTTGGCCATAGATGGACTTTCCAACAAGACAATCACCTGAAACATACCTCAAGATCCACACAGAAATGGTTCTGTGACAACAAAAGCAATGTTCTGCCATGGCTCAGTCGCCGGCCCCCAATCCAATAGAAACCTGTGGGCTGAGTGGAAGAGGGCTGTTGATAAAACCCCCTCCCTGTGGGCTGAGTTGAAGAGGGCTGTTGATAAAACCCCCTCCCTGTGGGCTGAGTTGAAGAGGGCTGTTGATAAAACCCCCTGTGGGCTGAGTGGAAGAGGGCTGTTGATAAAAACCCCTCCCTGTGGGCTGAGTGGAAGAGGGCTGTTGATAAGACCCCCTCCCTGTGGGCTGAGTGGAAGAGGGCAGTTGATAAGACCCCCTGTGGGCTGAGTGGAAGAGGGCTGTTGATAAGACCCCCTCCCTGTGGGCTGAGTGGAAGAGGGCTGTTGATAAAACCCCCTGTGGGCTGAGTGGAAGAGGGCTGTTGATAAAACCCCCTGTGGGCTGAGTGGAAGAGGGCTGTTGATAAAACCCCCTCCCTGTGGGCTGAGTGGAAGAGGGCTGTTGATAAAACCCCCTGTGGGCTGAGTGGAAGAGGGCTGTTGATAAGACCCCCTGTGGGCTGAGTGGAAGAGGGCTGTTGATAAAACCTCCTCCCTGTGGGCTGAGTGGAAGAGGGCTGTTGATAAAACCCCCTCCCTGTGGGCTGAGTGGAAGAGGGCTGTTGATAAAACCCCCTCCCTGTGGGCTGAGTGGAAGAGGGCTGTTGATAAGACCCCCTGTGGGCTGAGTGGAAGAGGGCTGTTGATAAAACCCCCTGTGGGCTGAGTGGAAGATGGCTGTTGATAAGACCCCCTGTGGGCTGAGTGGAAGAGGGCTGTTGATAAAACCCCTGTGGGCTGAGTGGAAGAGGGCTGTTGATAAAACCCCCTCCCTGTGGGCTGAGTGGAAGAGGGCTGTTGATAAAACCCCCTGTGGGCTGAGTGGAAGAGGGCTGTTGATAAGACCCCCTGTGGGCTGAGTGGAAGAGGGCAGTTGATAAAACCCCCTCCCTGTGGGCTGAGTGGAAGAGGGCTGTTGATAAAACCCCTTGTGGGCTGAGTGGAAGTGGGCTGTTGATAAGACCCCCTCCCTATGGGCTGAGTGGAAGAGGGATGTTGATAAAACCCCCTCCCTGTGGGCTGAGTTGAAGAGGGCTGTTGATAAAACCCCCTCCCTGTGGGCTGAGTTGAAGAGGGCTGTTGATAAAACCCCCTGTGGGCTGAGTGGAAGAGGGCTGTTGATAAAATCCCCTGTGGGCTGAGTGGAAGAGGGCTGTTGATAAGACCCCCTGTGGGCTGAGTGGAAGAGGGCTGTTGATAAGACCCCCTCCCTGTGGGCTGAGTGGAAGAGGGCTGTTGATAAAACCCCCTCCCTGTGGGCTGAGTGGAAGAGGGCTGTTGATAAGACCCCCTCCCTGTGGGCTGAGTGGAAGAGGGCTGTTGATAAAACCTCCTCCCTGTGGGCTGAGTGGAAGAGGGCTGTTGATAAAACCCCCTGTGGGCTGAGTGGAAGAGGGCTGTTGATAAAACCCCCTCCCTGTGGGCTGAGTGGAAGAGGGCTGTTGATAAAACCCCCTCCATGTGGGCTGAGTGGAAGAGGGCTGTTGATAAAACCCCCTGTGGGCTGAGTGGAAGAGGGCTGTTGATAAAACCCCCTGTGGGCTGAGTGGAAGAGGGCTGTTGATAAGACCCCCTGTGGGCTGAGTGGAAGAGGGCTGTTGATAAAACCCCCTGTGGGCTGAGTGGAAGAGGGCTGTTGATAAAACCCCCTCCCTGTGGGCTGAGTGGAAGAGGGCTGTTGATAAAACCCCCTCCCTGTGGGCTGAGTGGAAGAGGGCTGTTGATAAAACCACCTGTGGGCTGAGTGGAAGAGGGCTGTTGATAAAACCCCCTCCCTGTGGGCTGAGTGGAAGAGGGCTGTTGATAAAACCCCCTGTGGGCTGAGTGGAAGAGGGCTGTTGATAAGACCCCCTGTGGGCTGAGTGGAAGAGGGCAGTTGATAAAACCCCCTGTGGGCTGAGTGGAAGAGGGCTGTTGATAAAACCCCCTCCCTGTGGGCTGAATGGAAGAGGGCTGTTGATAAAACCCCCTGTGGGCTGAGTTGAAGAGGGCTGTTGATAAGACCCCCTGTGGGCTGAGTTGAAGAGGGCTGTTGATAAAACCCCCTGTGGGCTGAGTGGAAGAGGGCTGTTGATAAAACCCCCTCCCTGTGGGCTGAGTGGAAGAGGGCTGTTGATAAAAACCCCCTGTGGGCTGAGTGGAAGAGGGTTGTTGATAAAACCCCCTCCCTGTGGGCTGAGTGGAAGAGGGCTGTTGATAAAACCCCCTGTGGGCTGAGTGGAAGAGGGCTGTTGATAAAACCCCCTGTGGGCTGAGTGGAAGAGGGCAGTTGATAAGACCCCTTCCCTGTGGGCTGAGTTGAAGAGGGCTGTTGATAAAACCCCCTCCCTGTGGGCTGAGTGGAAGAGGGCTGTTGATAAAACCCCCTGTGGGCTGAGTGGAAGAGGGCTGTTGATAAAACCCCCTGTGGGCTGAGTGGAAGAGGGCTGTTGATAAAACCCCCTGTGGGCTGAGTTGAAGAGGGCTGTTGATAAGACCCCCTCCCTGTGGGCTGAGTGGAAGAGGGCAGTTGATAAAACCCCCTCCCTGTGGGCTGAGTGGAAGAGGGCAGTTGATAAGACCCCCTGTGGGCTGAGTGGAAGAGGGCTGTTGATAAGACCCCATCCCTGTGGGCTGAGTGGAAGAGGGCTGTTGATAAAACCCCTGTGGGCTGAGTTGAAGAGGGCTGTTGATACAACCCCCTGTGGGCTGAGTTGAAGAGGGCTGTTGATAAAACCCCCTCCCTGTGGGCTGAGTGGAAGAGGGCTGTTGATAAGAGCAAACCCTGAATGTGAAGGATCTGCATAGAGGAATGGTCCAACATCCCTCCAAATGTGTTCCTTAACCTTGTCAAACATCACAGGAAAAGACTCCATGCTGTTATCCTTGCCAGAGGCACTAAGTACTAAATAATAATGAAACCTTGATTTTGGTCAAATGTATTTTGGATTCAATAATTGTATGATTTTGGTTGGTTCCATTGAAATATGAATAAAGTATTTCTCACTTGATGGTATTTTGAGTTTACCTCCATAACGATGTTGTTTATATTTGTTTATATTTGTTTAAGTATTGTTTGTGCCAGTCAGGGGTGCCATTAATTTTGTAGCCCACTGTGTATCCCCCCACCAGAATCCCCATACTTTAATGAAGACAGCTTCTCAATCCTTTCCAGGGAAATGTACTAGTCTGTGGCGACCTAAATGCCAGAACTGGACAAGAACCGGACACCCTCAGCACACAGGAGGACAAACACCTACCTGGAGGTGACAGCATTCCCTCCCCCATGTGCCCCCCTAGACACAACTACAACAACATAACCAACAAAAACGGGTCACAACTCCTGCAGCTCTGTTACATCCAGGGTATGTACATAGTCAATGGTAGGCTTCGAGGGGACTCCTACGGTAGGTACACCTATAGCTCATCTCTTGGCAGTAGTACTGTAGACTACTTTATCACTGACCTCAACCCAGCGTCTCTCAGAGCGTTCACAGTCAGTCCACTGACCTCAACCCAGCGTCTCTCAGAGCGTTCACAGTCAGTCCACTGACCTCAGCCCAGAGTCTCTCAGAGCGTTCACAGTCAGCCCAATGACACCCCAATCAGACCACAGCAAAGTCACAGTCTACTTGAACAGAGCAATACTCAATCACGAGGCATCAAATCCAAAGGAACTGATTAACATTAAGAAAAGCTATAGATGGAAGGAATGCAGTTTGGAAACCAACCAAAAAACAATTAGGCAACAACAAATCCAATCCCTTTTAGACAAAACGTTCCACTGTAGCAGTGAAGGTGTAAATCTAAACAGTATATTTTACCTCTCAGCTTCCCCATCAAAAAAATTCAAGCAGAAAACTGAAGAAAATTAACAACAATGACAAACGGTTTGATGAAAAATGCAAAAATCTAAGAAAGAAATTGAGAAATCTGTCCAACTAAAAACATAGAGACCCAGAAAACCTGAGTCTACGCCTTCACTATGGTGAATCACTAAAACAATACAGAAATACACTACGGAAAAAGAAGGAACAGCACGCCAGAAATCAGCTCAACGTAATTGAAGAATCCAGAGACTCTAACCACTTCTGGGAAAATGGGAAAACGCTAAACAAACAACACAGAGTTATCTATCCAAAATGGAGATGTATAAATGGATAAACCACTTCTCCAATCTGTTAGGCCATAAGAACAAAGAACAAACAGCAAAAACATTACATGTTCATCTCTTATCAAAACAAGCCAATACAGTGGGGCAAAAAGTATATATATATATATATATATATATATATATATATATATATATATATATATATATATATATATATATATTAACTATACTAACTATATTTTCTAACTATATATATATATATATACAGTGGAGCAAAAAGTATTTAGTCAGCCACCAATTGTGCAAGTCCTCCCACTTAAAAAGATGAGAGAGGCCTGTAATTTTCATCATAGGTACACTTCAACCATGACAGACAAAATTGAGGGGAAAAAATCCAGAAATTCACATTGTAGGATTTTTAATGAATTTATTTGCAAATTATGGTGGAAAATAAGTAATCAAATACAAATCTTTGAATCAACTATTAAAAATTACCAGAACCCACTGGATTCTCCAATGACCTTCGATGAACTACAGGACAAAATACAAACCCTCCAACCCAAAAAAGCCTGTGGTGTTGATGATATCCTCAATGAAATGATAAAATATACAGACAACAAATTCCAACTGGATAAACTAAAACTCTTGAACATCATCCTTAGCTCTGGCATCTTCCCCAATATTTGGAACCAAGGACTGATCACCCCAATCCACAAAAGTGGAGACAAATTTGACCCCAAATAACTACAGTGGAATATGTGTCAACAGTAACCTTGGGGAAATCATCTGCATTATCATTAACAGCAGACTCGTACATTTCCTCAATGAAAACAATGTACTGAGCAAATGTCAAATTGGCTTTTTACCAAATGACCGTACAACAGACCACGTATTCACCCTGTGCACCCTAATTGACAAACAAACAAACCAAAACAAAGGCAAAGTCTTCTCATGCTTTGTTAATTTCAAAAAAGCCTTTGACTCAATTTGGCATGAGGGTCAGCTATACAAATTGATGGAAAGTGGTATTGGGGGTAAAACATACGACATTATAAAATCCATGTACACAAACAACAAGTGTGCAGTTAAAATTGGCAAAAAACACATTTGTTCCCACAAGGCTGTGGGGTGAGACAGGGATGCAGCTTAAGCCCCATCCTCTTCAACATATATATCAACGGATTGGCGAGGGTACTAGAACAGTCTGCAGCACCCGGCCTCACCCTACTAGAATCTGAAGTCAAATGTCTACTGTTTGCTGATGATCTGGTGCTTCTGTCACCAACCAAGGAGGGCCTACAGCAGCACCTAAATCTTCAGCACAGATTCTGCCAGACCTGGGCCCTGACAGACTGGGGCCCTGACAGACCTGGGCCCTGACAGTAAATCTCAGTGAGACCAAAATAATGGTGTTCCAAAAAAAGTCCACTCGCCAGGACCACAAATACAAATTCCATCTAGACACTATTGCCCTACAGCACATAAACACCTATACATACCTCAGCCTAAACATCAGCGCCACAGGTAACTTCCACAAAGCTGTGAACAATCTGAGAGACAAGGCAAGAAGGGCCTATGCCATCAAAAGGAACATAAAATTTGACATACCAATTAGGATCTGTTCTTTGTGGTTGTGAGGTCTGGGGTCCACTTACCAACCAAGAATTCACAAAAAAAAATGGGACAATAGCCTTGCTATTGAGAAAGGCTGTCGTAGGCAGACATGGCTCTCAAGAGAAGACAGGCTATGTGCACATTGCCCACAAAATGAGATGGAAACTGAGCTGCACTTCCTAACCTCCTGTCCAACGTAAGACCATATTAGAGAGACATATTTCCCTCAGATTACACAGATCCACAAAGAATTCAAAAACAAACCCAATCTTGATAAACTCCCATATCTACTGGGTGAAATAGCACAGTGTGAAATCACAGCAGCAAGATTTGTGACCTGCTGCCACAAGAAAAGGGCAACCAGTGAAGAACAAACACTATTGTAAATACAACCTATATTTATGTTAATTTATCTTCCCTTTTGTACTTTAACTATTTGTACATGGTTACAACACTGTGTATAGACACAGTTTATTATTTTGGAACTTCTGTGAGTGTAATGTTTACTGTTAATTTTTATTGTTAATTTCACATTTATATATTATCTGCTTCACTTGCTTTGGCAATGTTAACATATGTTTCTCCATGCCAACAAAGCCTCTTGAATTGAATTGAGTGAGTGAGTGAGTGAGTGAGAGAGAGAGAGAAAGAGAGAAAGAGAGAGAGACACACCCAGAGAGAGAGAGAGAGAGAGGAACCCAGAGAGAGAGAGAGACCCAGAGAGAGAGAGGGACCCAGAGAGAGAGAGGGACCCAGAGAGAGAGAGAGACCCAGAGAGAGAGAGACCCAGAGAGAGAGAGACCCAGAGAGAGAGAGAAAGAGAGACACCCAGAGAGAGAGAGAGAGAGAGAGACACCTAGAGAGAGAGAGAGAGAGAGAGAGAGAGAGACACCCAGAGAGAGAGAGAAAGAGAGAGACAGAGAGACACCCAGAGAGAGAGAGAGACACCCAGAGAGAGAGAGAGACCCAGAGAGCGAGAGGAAGAGAGAGAGACACCCAGAGAGAGAGAAAGAGAGAGTCAGAGAGAGACCCAGAGAGAGAAAGAGAGAGACAGAGAGACACCCAGAGAGTGAAAGAGAGAGACAGAGAGACACCCAGAGAGAGAGAGAGAGAGAGACACCCAGAGAGAAAGAGAGAGAGAGAGAGAGAGAGACCCAGAGAGAGAGAGAGGGAAGCTTAGTGCTTAGTGTTTATCAGATAGGTAGAGGGGAGAGGAGAGGAGGGGAGCTTAGTGCTTAGTGTTTATCAGATAGGTAGAGTGGAGAGGAGGGGAACTGCTGCTGTAATTGTCTATGCTAATTAGTTACTGTAGTGGTTCAATACTTTCAGATTAAGTGGCAGAGCTAATGGGACAGCCGAGACACGAGGGACCTGGAGCTCAGATACATCCACTATAGAACCTTAGAGATACATGATAATAGGCTGCCAGTCCATTCCAGCCAGATCCATAGAATCAACTATACCGCTATACAGCAAGTGCTTCTCAAATACAATCCTATTTCTTAAGGTTGGACACACTTACACTACAGTGTTCTAGTTAATTTGATGGATCTGGCAGAGGCCTATCTCTGGCTAACCAGGGACACATGTAGATGAGGGTTTGTTTTTTGCCTTCTTTATGTGCACAGAGGAGGGCTGAATACCACCAAAGTGCTTGGTTCACAGCATATAGACAGACAACGAGAGTCAGTGTGGAGCACATTAGCAGCACTCTGACGACACATTGATATCTGAGAACATATTCCATTCATTTGAAAATACATGTACTCTTGTTGCCAGATGAAACAAAGAAGAAATGTCCAGAAGACATGACAGTAAAATTAATGTCTTGCTATGTTATGATTATTACCAGCTGTCATGAAATGAATGTCATGATTATAACCCTGATTCTCAAAAACATTAAGAGATTCTCTATCAACATTCATGTTCCCATGATAAAGACATTATGTTAAGGGCTTGTAAGTAAGCATTTCACAGTAAGGTCTACTACACCTGTTGTATTCAGCATTTCACTGTGAGGTCTACTACACCTGTTGTATTCAGCATTTCACAGTAAGGTCTACCTACACCTGTTGTATTCAGCATTTAACTGTAAGGTCTACCTACACCTGTTGTATTCAGCATTTCACTGTGAGGTCTACTACACCTGTTGTATTCAGCATTTCACTGTGAGGTCTACTACACCTGTTGTATTCAGCATTTAACTGTGAGGTCTACTACACCTGTTGTATTCAGCATTTCACTGTGAGGTCTACTACACCTGTTGTATTCAGCATTTCACTGTGAGGTCTACTACACCTGTTGTATTCAGCATTTCACTGTGAGGTCTACTACACCTGTTGTATTCAGCATTTCACTGTGAGGTCTACTACACCTGTTGTATTCAGCATTTCACTGTAAGGTCTACTACACCTGTTGTATTCAGCATTTCACTGTGAGGTCTACTACACCTGTTGTATTCGGCATTTCACTGTAAGGTCTACTACACCTGTTGTATTCAGCATTTCACTGTAAGGTCTACCTACACCTGCAAATAAAAATTGATTTGACATCAAAAGACATCAAAATACAGAGATCACGAGGTTGAAGAAGAGAGAGAGATCTGTCACATGGCTGAGAGGTTGAAGAAGAAGAAAGAGATCTGTCACATGGCTGAGAGGTTGAAGAAGAAGAGAGAGATCTGTCACATGGCTGAGAGGGCAGAACAAGCGAGAGATCTGTCACATGGCAGAACAAGAGAGAGATCTGTCACATGGCTGAGATGTTGAAGAAGAAGAGAGAGATTGTGTTCCAATAAAGTTCCATTTCATTTGCTTTAGAAATATAAACATATGTTTCTCATGCCAATAAAGCCCCTTAAAGTTACATTTGTAACATGGCTGAGAGGGTACAGAGGAAGGAGAGAGAGAGAGAGAGAGAGAGAGAGAGAGAGAGAGAGAGAGAGAGAGAGAGAGAGAGAGACAGAGAGAGAGAGAGAGAGCGAAACAGACAGAGACAGACAGACAGAGACAGAGAGCTCAGTAACATGGCTGAGAAGGTGCTGGAGAGCGCAAATTGTTAATGTGTGAGATTAAACTCAGTATCCCTCCACCCATTATGCCCATCCTCATTCGACCATGACCAATGTCTTTGACAACAGTTCAGAGCCTAGCCTCCTAAAATGACAGTTGCCATAAAGACATTATAATCACATTACCACAGCATGACGCGGAGAGCATCATTGAACAAAGATGATTGAGGTTTATCAGGAGTTTAAATGGCACCAGAGACGACAGGCACTGAAAACCTCACAGGAAGCATGTAACCACAGAGACATATCCAAACAGGACATTTTGAAGACATTGAGATAGGCACTACACTCGGTAAATCTCAGCGTAACATAAATGGACATGACATTATCAGGACTTTAAAATGGCAGCAGAGCGGACTGGAACCAGCTGACAGCAGTCCTTCACCGACTAACACCTTTCAAACCATCGTTCCCAAACACCATCACACAGTTAGGAAGGAGTTGAGGTGCTAATTGTGGCTCTGCATTGTATTCTACCTCTACTAAACCATCTAACAAGGACCTCTACTAAACCATCTAACAAGGTCTACACCTCTACTAAACCATCTAACGAGGTCTACACCTCTACTAAACCATCTAACAAGGGCCTTTACTAAACCATCTAACAAGGACCTCTACTAAACCACCTAACGAGGTCTACACCTCTACTAAACCATCTAACGAGGTCTACACCTCTACTAAACCATCTAACAAGGTCTACACCTCTACTAAACCATCTAACAAGGACCTCTACTAAACCATCTAACAAGGTCTACACCTCTACTAAACCATCTAACAAGGACCTCTACTAAACCATCTAACAAGGTCTACACCTCTACTAAGCCATCTAACAAGGTCACACCTCTCCTAAACCATCTAACAAGGTCTACACCTCTACTAAACCATCTAACAAGGTCTTCACCTCTACTAAACCATCTAACAAGGGCCTCTACTAAACCATCTAACAAGGTCTACTACCTCTACTAAACCATCTAACAAGGTCTACACCTCTACTAAACCATCTAACAAGGTCTACACCTCTACTAAACCATCTAACAAGGTATTTCCCCTCTACTAAACCATCTAACAAGGTCTACACCTCTACTAAACCATCTAACAAGGTCTACACCTCTACTAAACCATCTAACAAGGTCCTCACCTCTACTAAACCATCTAACAAGGTCCTCACCTCTACTAAACCATCTAACAAGGTCTACACCTCTACTAAACCATCTAACAAGGGCCTCTACTAAACCATCTAACAAGGTCTACACCTCTACTAAACCATCTAACAAGGTCTACACCTCTACTAAACCATCTAACAAGGTCCTCACCTCTACTAAACCATCTAACAAGGTCCTCACCTCTACTAAACCATCTAACAAGGTCCTCACCTCTACTAAACCATCTAACAAGGTCTACACCTCTACTAAACCATCTAACAAGGGCCTCTACTAAACCATCTAACAAGGTCTACACCTCTACTAAACCATCTAACAAGGTCTACAACTCTACTAAACCATCTAACAAGGTCCTCACCTCTACTAAACCATCTAACAAGGTCCTCACCTCTACTAAACCATCTAACAAGGTCTACACCTCTACTAAACCATCTAACAAGGGCCTCTACTAAACCATCTAACAAGGTCTACACCTCTACTAAACCATCTAACAAGGACCTCTACTAAACCATCTAACAAGGACCTCTACTAAACCATCTAACAAGGTCTACACCTCTACTAAACCATCTAACAAGGACCTCTACTAAACCATCTAACAAGGTCCATACCTCTACTAAACCATCTAACAAGGTCTTCACCTCTACTAAACCATCTAACAAGGTCTACACCTCTACTAAACCATCTAACAAGGTCTACACCTCTACTAAACCATCTAACAAGGTCTACACCTCTACTCAACCATCTAACAAGGTCAACACCTCTACTAAACCATCTAACAAGGTCCTCACCTCTACTAAACCATCTAACAAGGTCTACACCTCTACTAAACCATCTAACAAGGTCTACACCTCTACTAAACCATCTAACAAGGTCTACACCTCTACTAAACCATCTAACAAGGTCTACACCTCTAGTAAACCATCTAACAAGGTCTACACCTCTACTACACCATCTAACAAGGTCTACACCTCTACTAAACCATCTAACAAGGTCCACACCTCTACTAAACCATCTAACAAGTCTACACCTCTACTAAACCATCTAACAAGGCGTGACATTTCCAAACACGATCCAACGTTTTGAAGACATTTAGATGCTACTTGGGAAAATCCCATTTTAGCGTAACAGACATAAACCCTTAGACCATAACGGATTATAAAAGCATGAGGACAAGTTGTTTAATTTGTCCATTTTCTTGAAGGGTGACTATTCCGTGTTAAATTGTTTTGATATCTGTGTAAATAAAACTAAAAGCTTCAGCCACCTCACCTTGCCACGGCGGCCATGTTGTCGGGCTGTTGACACCGAGCTGTTCATTAACAACGTGTAAAGGCCACCTGGATATTAACTGTTACTAATCTCTCCTTCTCAGCCCGAACACAACCGTCATAGAAATTATATACATCATCGTCCTAAGTGTCACCGGTTGTGAAGGGCTAACCTAATTATTAGAAGAGCCTTTATCCCAAATGGCTCCTTACGGGCCCTGGTCAAAAGTATCGCACCGTGTAGAGGATAGGGTGCTTATTGAGACACAGCCACAGTGGATAGTGGATTTAATTTATTTTTATTTAACCTTTATTCCAATAGGCAAGTCAGGAACAAATTCTTATTTACCATGACGGCCTACCAGAAGGCAAAAGGCCTGCTGCGGGGACGGGGGGCCTGGGATTAAAAAATAATAATAATGTAATTAAAATATAGGACAAAAACACACATCACGACAAGAGAGACACCACAACACTACATAAAGAGACCAAAGACAACATAGCATGGCAGCAACACAACATAACATCACAGCATGGCAGCAATACAACATGACATCACAGCATGGCAGCAACACAATATGGCAGCAACACAACATGACATCACAGCATGGCAGCAACACAATATGACATCACAGCATGGCAGCAATACAACATGACAACACAACATGGCAGCAACACAATATGACATCACAGCATGGCAGCAACACAACATGACATCACAGCATGGCAGCAACACAACATGACATCACAGCATGGCAGCAACACAGCATGACAACACAACATGGCAGCAACACAATATGACATCACAGCATGGCAGCAACACAGCATGACAACACAACATGGCAGCAACACAATATGACAACACAACATGGCAGCAACACAATATGACATCACAGCATGGCAGCAATACAACATGACAACACAACATGACATCACAGCATGGCAGCAACACAGCATGACAACACAACATGGCAGCAATACAACATGACAACACAACATGGCAGCAACACAATATGACATCACAGCATGGCAGCAACACAACATCACAGCATGGCAGCAACACAACATGACATCACAGCATGGCAGCAACACAGCATGACAACACAACATGGCAGCAACACAATATGACATCACAGCATGGCAGCAACACAATATGACATCACAGCATGGCAGCAATACAACATGACAACACAACATGACATCACAGCATGGCAGCAACACAACATGACAACACAACATGACATCACAGCATGGCAGCAACACAATATGGCAGCAACACAACATGACATCACAGCATGGCAGCAACACAATATGACATCACAGCATGGCAGCAACACAATATGACATCACAGCATGGCAGCAACACAGCATGACAACACAGCATGGCAGCAACACAGCATGACAACACAGCATGGCAGCAACACAGCATGGCAGCAACACAGCATGACAACACAACATGGCAGCAACACAACATGACATCACAGCATGGCAGCAACACAACATGACATCACAGCATGGCAGCAACACAACATGACATCACAGCATGGCAGCAACACAGCATGACAACACAACATGGCAGCAACACAATATGACATCACAGCATGGCAGCAACACAATATGACATCACAGCATGGCAGCAATACAACATGACAACACAACATGACATCACAGCATGGCAGCAACACAACATGACAACACAACATGACATCACAGCATGGCAGCAACACAATATGGCAGCAACACAACATGACATCACAGCATGGCAGCAACACAATATGACATCACAGCATGGCAGCAACACAATATGGCATCACAGCATGGCAGCAACACAGCATGACAACACAGCATGGCAGCAACACAGCATGACAACACAGCATGGCAGCAACACAGCATGTCAGCAACACAGCATGACAACACAACATGGCAGCAACACAACATGACATCACAGCATGGCAGCAACACAATATGACATCACAGCATGGCAGCAACACAATATGACATCACAGCATGGCAGCAACACAATATGGCAGCAACACAACATGACATCACAGCATGGCAGCAACACAATATGACATCACAGCATGGCAGCAACACAATATGACATCACAGCATGGCAGCAATACAACATGACAACACAACATGGCAGCAACACAACATGACATCACAGCATGGCAGCAACACAACATGACATCACAGCATGGCAGCAACACAACATGACATCACAGCATGGCAGCAACACAACATGACAACACAGCATGGCAGCAACACAATATGGCAGCAACACAACATGACATCACAGCATGGCAGCAACACAATATGGCAGCAACACAATATGGCAGCAACACAACATGACATCACAGCATGGCAGCAACACAATATGGCAGCAACACAACATGACATCACAGCATGGCAGCAACACAATATGGCAGCAACACAACATGACATCACAGCATGGCAGCAACACAATATGACATCACAGCATGGCAGCAACACAATATGACAACACAGCATGGCAGCACAGCATGGCAGCAACACAACATGACATCACAGAATGGCAGCAACACAACATGACAACACAGCATGGCAGCACAGCATGGCAGCAACACAACATGACATCACAGAATGGCAGCAACACAATATGACAACACAGCATGGCAGCACAGCATGGCAGCAACACAACATGACAACACAGCATGGCAGCAACACAACATGACAACACAGCATGGCAGCACAGCATGGCAGCAACACAACATGACAACACAGCATGGTAGCAACACAACATGACAACACAGCATGGCAGCACAGCCTGGCAGCACAGCATGGCAGCAACACAACATGACAACACAGCATGGCAGCAACACAACATGACATCACAGCATGGCAGCAACACAACATGACAACACAGCATGGCAGCAACACAATATGACATCACAGCATGGCAGCAACACAACATGACATCACAGAATGGCAGCAACACAACATGACAACACAGCATGGCAGCAACACAACATGACAACATAGCATGGCAGCAATACAACATGACAACACAGCATGACAACACAGCATGGCAGCAACACAACATGACAACATAGCATGGCAGCAACACAACATGGTAGCAACAACATGGTAGCAACAACATTGTAGCAACAACATTGTAGCAACACAAAATAAGGTACAAACATTATTGGGCACAGACAACAGCACAAAGAGCAAGAAGGTAGAGACAACAATACATCACGCGAAGCAGTCAGTAAGAGTGTCCATGACTGAGTCTTGGAATGGACACTGAAAAGGGGTTCAGGTCTTAAGTAAAGGCTGAGGTACTAACCAGAAATGACTCTGTCTTTGGCTCTAACGCTCTTCTCTAGGACATAAAATCACAAACAATAGAGAACAGAGGGATCAGAGGGATCAGAGGGATCAGAGGGATCAGAGAGATCAGGAGGACCAGAGAAATTAGAGAGACCAGAGAGATCAGAGAGATTAGAGGGAACAGAGGCCGGAAGCTATATCAGAGAGCAGATATTAGAACTCTCTCTTCTCAGAAAAGATATCAGAACATGTCTGTCTGACCTGCTGTCTGTCTGACCTGCTGTCTGTCTGACCTGCTGTCTACCCTCAGCAGACCAGCCTGTCTAGTGGGTGTCTGTCTGACCTCAACAGTCTGAACTGTCATCCCTCCACGGTCACGGTGGAACGATACAGTCTGAACTGTCATCCCTCCACGGTGGAACGATACAGTCTGAACTGTCATCCCTCCACGGTGGAACGATACAGTCTAAACTGTCATCCCTCCACGGTGGAACGAAACAGTCCGAACTGTCATCCCACCACGGTCACGGTGGAACGATACAGTCTGAACTGTCATCCCTCCACGGTGGAACGATACAGTCTGAACTGTCATCCCTCCACGGTGGAACGATACAGTCTGAACTGTCATCCCTCCACGGTGGAACGATACAGTCCGAACTGTCATCCCACCACGGTCACGGTGGAACGATACAGTATGAACTGTCATCCCTCCACGGTGGAACGATACAGTCTGAACTGTCATCCCTCCACGGTGGAACGATACAGTCCGAACTGTCATCCCACCACGGTCACGGTGGAACGATACAGTATGAACTGTCATCCCTACACGGTGGAACGATACAGTCTGAACTGTCATCCCTCCACGGTGGAACGATACAGTCCGAACTGTCATCCCTCCACGGTCACGGTGGAACGATACAGTCTGAACTGTCATCCCTCCACGGTGGAACGATACAGTCTGAACTGTCATCCCTCCACGGTGGAACGATACAGTCTGAACTGTCATCCCTCCACGGTGGAACGATACAGTCTGAACTGTCATCCCTCCACGGTGGAACGATACAGTCTGAACTGTCATCCCTCCACGGTGGAACGATACAGTCTGAACTGTCATCCCTCCACGGTGGAACGATACAGTCTGAAGAGACTTATCCTTCCAATAGAAAGTGCCTGTCCGACAGAGGTACACAACAAACCACACAGGAGTAGAATGGTGAATCCTCCCAGAGGTACACAACAAACCACACAGGAGTAGAATGGTGAATCCTCCCAGAGGTACACAACAAACCACACAGGAGTAGAATGGTGAATCCTCCCAGAGGTACACAACAAACCACACAGGAGTAGAATGGTGAATCCTCCCAGAGGTACACAACAAACCACACAGGAGTAGAATGGTGAATCCTCCCAGAGGTACACAACAAACCACACAGGAGTAGAATGGTGAATCCTCCCAGAGGTACACAACAAACCACACAGGAGTAGAATGGTGAATCCTCCCAGAGGTACACAACAAACCACACAGGAGTAGAATGGTGAATCCTCCCAGAGGTACACAACAAACCACACAGGAGTAGAATGGTGAATCCTCCCAGAGGTACACAACAAACCACACAGGAGTAGAATGGTGAATCCTCCCAGAGGTACACAACAAACCACACAGGAGTAGAATGGTGAATCCTCCCAGAGGTACACAACAAACCACACAGGAGTAGAATGGTGAATCCTCCCAGAGGTACACAACAAACCACACAGGAGTAGAATGGTGAATCCTCCCAGAGGTACACAACAAACCACACAGGAGTAGAATGGTGAATCCTCCCAGAGGTACACAACAAACCACACAGGAGTAGAATGGTGAATCCTCCCAGAGGTACACAACAAACCACACAGGAGTAGAATGGTGAATCCTCCCAGAGGTACACAACAAACCACACAGGAGTAGAATGGTGAATCCTCCCAGAGGTACACAACAAACCACACAGGAGTAGAATGGTGAATCCTCCCAGAGGTACACAACAAACCACACAGGAGTAGAATGGTGAATCCTCCCAGAGGTACACAACAAACCACACAGGAGTAGAATGGTGAATCCTCCCAGAGGTACACAACAAACCACACAGGAGTAGAATGGTGAATCCTCCCAGAGGTACACAACAAACCACACAGGAGTAGAATGGTGAATCCTCCCAGAGGTACACAACAAACCACACAGGAGTAGAATGGTGAATCCTCCCAGAGGTACACAACAAACCACACAGGAGTAGAATGGTGAATCCTCCCATAAGGAGTCATTATATCTGATGAGAGAGTGGCGACATAAGAAAACCACCTCTCCCAAACACCCCACCTTGAGATGACTGTTCAGATCATGGATAGATACATGGTAACAGCCTCTACATTACATGGTAGAGATGGATCTGCAGTGGGTAACAGTCTAGCTACATGGTAACAGCCTCTACATTACATGGTAGAGATGGTAGAGATGGATCTGCAGTGGGTAACAGTCTAGCTACATGATAACAGCCTCTACATTACATGGTAGAGATGGTAGAGATGGTAGAGATGGCTCTGCAGTGGGTAACAGTCTAGCTACATGGTAACAGCCTCTACATTACATGGTAGAGATGGCTCTGCAGTGGGTAACAGTCTAGCTACATGGTAACAGCCTCTACATTACATGGTAGAGATGGCTCTGCAGTGGGTAACAGTCTAGCTACATGGTAACAGCCTCTACATTACATGGTAGAGATGGTAGAGATGGATCTGCAGTGGGTAACAGTCTAGCTACATGATAACAGCCTCTACATTACATGGTAGAGATGGTAGAGATGGATCTGCAGTGGGTAACAGTCTAGCTACATGATAACAGCCTCTACATTACATGGTAGAGATGGTAGAAATGGTAGAGATGGATCTGCAGTGGGTAACAGTCTAGCTACATGATAACAGCCTCTACATTACATGGTAGAGATGGTAGAGATGGATCTGCAGTGGGTAACAGTCTAGCTACATGATAACAGCCTCTACATTACATGGTAGAGATGGTAGAGATGGCAGAGATGGTAGAGATGGCTCTGCAGTGGGTAACAGTCTAGCTACATGGTAACAGCCTCTACATTACATGGTAGAGATGGTAGAGATGGTAGAGATGGCTCTGCAGTGGGTAACAGTCTAGCTACATGGTAACAGCCTCTACATTACATGGTAGAGATGGTAGAGATGGCAGATATGGTAGAGATGGCTCTGCAGTGGGTAACAGTCTAGCTACATGGTAACAGCCACTACATTACATGGTAGAGATGGCTCTGCAGTGGGTAACAGTCTAGCTACATGGTAACAGCCTCTACATTACATGGTAGAGATGGTAGAGATAGATGGTAGAGATGGATCTGCAGTGGGTAACAGTCTAGCTACATGGTAACAGCCTCTACATTACATGGTAGAGATGGTAGAGATGGTAGAGATGGCTCTGCAGTGGGTAACAGTCTAGCTACATGGTAACAGCCTCTACATTACATGGTAGAGATGGTAGAAATGGTAGAGATGGTAGAGATGGCTCTGCAGTGGGTAACAGTCTAGCTACATGGTAACAGCCTCTACATTACATGGTAGAGATGGCTCTGCAGTGGGTAACAGTCTAGCTACATGGTAACAGCCTCTACATTACATGGTAGAGATGGTAGAGATAGATGGTAGAGATGGATCTGCAGTGGGTAACAGTCTAGCTACATGATAACAGCCTCTACATTACATGGTAGAGATGGTAGAGATGGCTCTGCAGTGGGTAACAGTCTAGCTACATGGTAACAGCCTCTACATTACATGGTAGAGATGGTAGAGATGGCTCTGCAGTGGGTAACAGTCTAGCTACATGGTAACAGCCTCTACATTACATGGTAGAGATGGTAGAGATGGCTCTGCAGTGGGTAACAGTCTAGCTACATGATAACAGCCTCTACATTACATGGTAGAGATGGTATAGATGGCTCTGCAGTGGGTAACAGTCTAGCTACATGGTAACAGCCTATACATTACATAGTAGAGATGGTAGAGATGGTAGAGATGGCTCTGCAGTGGGTAACAGTCTAGCTACATGATAACAGCCTCTACATTACATGGTAGAGATAGTAGAAATGGCTCTGCAGTGGGTAACAGTCTAGCTACATGATAACAGCCTCTACATTACATGGTAGAGATGGTAGAGATGGCTCTGCAGTGGGTAACAGTCTAGCTACATGGTAACAGCCTCTACATTACATGGTAGAGATGGTAGAGATGGCTCTGCAGTGGGTAACAGTCTAGCTACATGGTAACAGCCTCTACATTACATGGTAGAGATAGATGGTAGAGATGGTAGAGATGGCTCTGCAGTGGGTAACAGTCTAGCTACATGGTAACAGCCTCTACATTACATGGTAGAGGTGGTAGAGATGGTAGAGATGGCTCTGCAGTGGGTAACAGTCTAGCTACATGGTAACAGCCTCTACATTACATGGTAGAGATGGTAGAGATGGTAGAGATGGCTCTGCAGTGGGTAACAGTCTAGCTACATGGTAACAGCCTCTACATTACATGGTAGAGATGGTAGAGATGGCTCTGCAGTAGGTAACAGTCTAGCTACATGGTAACAGCCTCTACATTACATGGTAGAGATGGTAGAGATGGCTCTGCAGTGGGTAACAGTCTAGCTACATGGTAACAGCCTCTACATTACATGGTAGAGATGGTAGAGATGGCTCTGCAGTGGGTAACAGTCTAGCTACATGGTAACAGCCACTACATTACATGGTAGAGATAGATGGTAGAGATGGTAGAGATGGTAGAGATGGCTCTCAAACCTAGTCAGCTGTACAACTGAACGCATTAAACCTAAATATATCTTCGTCATTTAACCCCTCTGAGGTGCGGGGAGAGAGAGACATTTAACCCCTCTGAGGTGCGGGGAGAGAGACGGGGAAAGAGACGGGGAGAGAGAGACATTTAACCCCTCTGAGGGGAGCTGCCTTTCATCAAACATCCACGTGATCGACGCCCAGGGAGCCGTTGTTGTTAGGGTTTAACAGATTCGAACCGGCGTCCTCTTTCAGGTTACTGGCCCAACGCTCTCTACTGCTGCTTAGAGATTCCTGATGGGTTTCCTGTCACATGATCTTGGGAAAGGAGTCGAGAAATAATTCCCAGGTTGAACCCGGCTTGATGATATCTACGTATTTGATCTAAACTTAAAGGATTGTGTCCTGATGAAAGCGTCAATACGTTGCTGAAACACGAAGCCAGTGTCCTAAAATGGCACACTATTCCCTATGGGGAATAGTCTCTCTCTCCCCGTCTCTCTCTCCCCATCTCTCTCTCCCCATCTCTCTCTCCCCATCTCTCTCTCTCCCCGTCTCCCTCTCTCCCCGTCTCCCTCTCTCCCCGTCTCTCCCCCCCCGTCTCTCTCCAGGTCTCTCTCTCCCCGTCTCTCTCCAGGTCTCTCTCTCCCCGTCTCTCTCCAGGTCTCTCTCTCCCCGTCTCTCTCTCCCCCCGTCTCTCTCTCCAGGTCTCTCCCCCCGTCTCTCTCCCCCCGTCTCTCTCCCCCGTCTCTCTCCCCCGTCTCTCTCTCCCCGTCTCTCTTCTCCCTGTCTCTCTTCTCCCTGTCTCTCTCCCAGTCTCTCTCTCTCCCCGTCTCTCTCTCTCCCCGTCTCTCTCCCCCCGTCTCTGTCTCTCTCTCTCGCTCCCCGTCTCTCTTTCTCTCCCCATCTCTCCCCCTCTATCTCTCCCCGTCTCTCTCTCCCCGTCTCTCTCTCCCCGTCTCTCTCTCTCCCCGTCTCTCTCTCTCCCCGTCTCTCTCTCTCCCCGTCTCTCTCTCTCCCCGTCTCTCTCTCTCCCCGTCTCTCTCTCGCCGTCTCTCTCCCCGTCTCTCTCTCCCCGTCTCTCTCCCCGTCTCTCTCCCCGTCTCTCTCTCTCCCCGTCTCTCTCTCTCCCCGTCTCTCTCTCTCCCCGTCTCTCTCTCTCCCCGTCTCTCTCTCCCCCCGTCTCTCTCTCCCCCGTCTAACCTCTCCCCCCGTCTAACCTCTCCCCCCGTCTCCCTCTCCCCGTCTCCCTCTCTCCCCGTCTCTCTCTCTCCCCGTCTCTCTGTCTCTCTCTCTCCCCGCCTCTCTCTCCCAGCCTCTCTCTCTCCCCGTCTCTCTCTCTCCCCGTCTCTCTCTCTCCCCGTCTCTCCCCGTCTCTCTCCCCGTCTCTCTCCCCGTGTCTCTCCCCGTGTCTCTCTCTCTCTCCCCGTCTCTCTTTCTCTCCCCATCTATCTCTCTCCCCGTCTCTCTCTCTCCCCGTCTCTCTCTCTCCCCGTCTCTCTCCCCGTGTCTCTCTCTCTCTCCCCGTCTCTCTCTCCCCGTCTCTCTCCCCGTCTCTCTCCCCGTCTCTCTCCCCCCGTGTCTCTCTCTCTCTCCCCGTCTCTCTCCTATCAGCACGATAACGCTGAAGCACATTTGACGGAATCCTAGTTTCCTTTTAACAAATTGTCTCTGTCATTCGTGCTATTCTCTTTTCCCTTTGAACAAAATCCTTCAGCCCCTCATTTACCCATAACCGTCTCTGTCATCTCCTGATAGGCAGTTCCAACGGAGGCCTTGGACTCCCGTGTGGGGATTCTGATACCAGTCCCTCTTTGTACAGCTGTAATCCATGTTATCACAGCAGATAGAGTGCCTGTGTCCCAAATGGCACCCTATTCCCTGTGTAGTGCACTACTTTAGACCAGGACCCATAGGGAAACCCACAGGGATCTGATCAAATGTAGGCCTTTATCGAGGGATTGAGGGTGCTGTTTGGGATGCAGCCTTGTGATAGAGAGGGTGTTTCCAGGAGAACAAAGGGCTCTCTCTCTCTCTCAGCCCTCTAAATCACAGTGGTTCTTTCAGGAGAGGACGACTACAGATCACACTCCCTCTCCTCTGCAGGAGGCACGCTGTGGAGTCAGGCGTCACGCTGTGGAGTCAGGCGGCACGCTGTGGAGTCAGGCGGCACGCTGTGGAGTCAGGCGGCACGCTGTGGAGTCAGGCGGCACGCTGTGGAGTCAGGCGGCACGCTGTGGAGTCAGGAGGCACGCTGTGGAGTCAGGAGGCACGCTGTGGAGTCAGGCGGCACGCTGTGGAGTCAGGCGGCACGCTGTGGAGTCAGGCGGCACGCTGTGGAGTCAGGCGGCACGCTGTGGAGTCAGGCGGCACGCTGTGGAGTCAGGCGGCACGCTGTGGAGTCAGGCGGCACGCTGTGGAGTCAGGCGGCACGCTGTGGAGTCAGGCGGCACGCTGTGGAGTCAGGCGGCACGCTGTGGAGTCAGGCGGCACGCTGTGGAGTCAGGAGGCACGCTGTGGAGTCAGGCGTCACGCTGTGGAGTCAGGCGGCACGCTGTGGAGTCAGGAGGCACGCTGTGGAGTCAGGAGGCACGCTGTGGAGTCAGGAGGCACGCTGTGGAGTCAGGAGGCACGCTGTGGAGTCAGGCAGCTCTGATGAGGGGCTCTCAAGGTGTTCAAGGGGTTGTCTGAAATGGGACACTATTCCCTACATAGTGCACTACTTTTAAGCAGGGCCCATATGGCTCATTGTACCCTATTCCCTACATAGTGCACTACTTTAACCAGGGCCCATATGGCTCATTGTACCCTATTCCCTACATAGTGCACTACTTTTAAGCAGGGCCCACATGGCTCGTTGTACCCTATTTCCCACATAGTGCCCTACTTTAACCAGGGCCCATATGGCTTGTTGTATCCTATTCCCGGAATAGGGTACAACACAAAATAAGCGCTCTACGTAGGGAATAGGGTGTGATTAGGGACAGCTGACGATGTTCAAGGTGATCTGAATAGCCCTGCTAGAGTAGGCTAGACATCCTGCTACAATGTCTCCATGTATTTAGGTAAAACGTGTCAAATCTACATTCTCTTAACCAATACCATCCATCCTCAGCAGGGCATCGTAACACAGCTGATATGAAGTACCATCCATCCTCAGCAGGGCATCGTAACACAGCTGATATGAAGTACCATCCATCCTCAACATGGCATCATAACACAGCTGATATGAAGTACTGTCCATCCTCAACATGGCATCATAACACAGCTGATATGAAGTACTGTCCATCCTCAACATGGCATCATAACACAGCTGATATGAAGTACTGTCCATCCTCAACATGGCATCGTAACACAGCTGACATGAAGTACTGTCCATCCTCAACATGGCATCGTAACACAGCTGACATGAAGTACTGTCCATCCTCAACATGGCATCGTAACACAGCTGACATGAAGTACTGTCCATCCTCAACATGGCATCGTAACACAGCTGATATGAAGTACTGGCCATCCTCAACAGGGCATCATAACACAGCTGATATGAAGTACCATCCATCCTCAACATGGCATCATAACACAGCTGATATGAAGTACTGTCCATCCTCAGCATCATAACACAGCTGAGATGAAGTACCATCCATCCTCAACATGGCATCATAACACAGCTGATATGAAGTACTGTCCATCCTCAACATGGCATCATAACACAGCTGATATGAAGTACTGTCCATCCTCAACATGGCATCGTAACACAGCTGATATGAAGTACCATCCATCCTCAACATGGCATCATAACACAGCTGATATGAAGTACCGTCCATCCTCAACATGGCATCATAACACAGCTGATATGAAGTACCATCCATCCTCAACATGGCATCATAACACAGCTGATATGAAGTACCATCCATCCTCAACATGGCATCGTAACACAGCTGATATGAAGTACTGTCCATCCTCAACATGGCATCGTAACACAGCTGATATGAAGTACTGTCCATCCTCAGCATGGCATCGTAACACAGCTGATATGAAGTACTGTCCATCCTCAACATGGCATCCTAACACAGCTGATATGAAGTACCATCCATCCTCAACATGGCATCGTAACACAGCTGACATGAAGTACTGTCCATCCTCAACATGGCATCATAATACAGCTGATATGAAGTACTGTCCATCCTCAACATGGCATCATAACACAGCTGATATGAAGTACTGTCCATCCTCAACATGGCATCGTAACACAGCTGACATGAAGTACTGTCCATCCTCAACATGGCATCGTAACACAGCTGACATGAAGTACTGTCCATCCTCAACATGGCATCGTAACACAGCTGACATGAAGTACTGTCCATCCTCAACATGGCATCGTAACACAGCTGATATGAAGTACTGTCCATCCTCAACAGGGCATCATAACACAGCTGATATGAAGTACCATCCATCCTCAACATGGCATCATAACACAGCTGATATGAAGTACTGTCCATCCTCAGCATCATAACACAGCTGAGATGAAGTACCATCCATCCTCAACATGGCATCATAACACAGCTGATATGAAGTACTGTCCATCCTCAACATGGCATCATAACACAGCTGATATGAAGTACTGTCCATCCTCAACATGGCATCGTAACACAGCTGATATGAAGTACCATCCATCCTCAACATGGCATCATAACACAGCTGATATGAAGTACCGTCCATCCTCAACATGGCATCATAACACAGCTGATATGAAGTACCATCCATCCTCAACATGGCATCATAACACAGCTGATATGAAGTACCATCCATCCTCAACATGGCATCGTAACACAGCTGATATGAAGTACTGTCCATCCTCAACATGGCATCGTAACACAGCTGATATGAAGTACTGTCCATCCTCAGCATGGCATCGTAACACAGCTGATATGAAGTACTGTCCATCCTCAACATGGCATCCTAACACAGCTGATATGAAGTACCATCCATCCTCAACATGGCATCGTAACACAGCTGACATGAAGTACTGTCCATCCTCAACATGGCATCATAATACAGCTGATATGAAGTACTGTCCATCCTCAACATGGCATCATAACACAGCTGATATGAAGTAGTGTCCATCCTCAACATGGCATCGTAACACAGCTGATATGAAGTACTGTCCATCCTCAACATGGCATCGTAACACAGCTGACATGAAGTACCGTCCATCCTCAACAGGGCATCGTAACACAGCTGATATGAAGTACTGTCCATCCTCAACATGGCATCGTAACACAGCTGATATGAAGTACTGTCCATCCTCAACATGGCTTCATAACACAGCTGATATGAAGTACTGTCCATCCTCAGCATCGTAACACAGCTGATATGAAGTACTGTCCATCCTCAACATGGCATCGTAACACAGCTGACATGAAGTACTGTCCATCCTCAACATGACATCGTAACACAGCTGATATGAAGTACTGTCCATCCTCAGCATGGCATCGTAACACAGCTGATATGAAGTACTGTCCATCCTCAGCATCATAACACAGCTGATATGAAGTACTGTCCATCCTCAACATGGCATTGTAACACAGCTGATATGAAGTACTGTCCATCCTCAACATGGCTTCATAACACAGCTGATATGAAGTACCGTCCATCCTCAACATGGCATCGTAACACAGCTGACATGAAGTACTGTCCATCCTCAACATGGCATCATAACACAGCTGATATGAAGTACTGTCCATCCTCAACATGGCATCGTAACACAGCTGATATGAAGTACTGTCCATCCTCAACATGGCTTCATAACACAGCTGATATGAAGTACTGTCCATCCTCAGCATCGTAACACAGCTGATATGAAGTACTGTCCATCCTCAACATGGCATCGTAACACAGCTGACATGAAGTACTGTCCATCCTCAACATGACATCGTAACACAGCTGATATGAAGTACTGTCCATCCTCAGCATGGCATCGTAACACAGCTGATATGAAGTACTGTCCATCCTCAGCATCATAACACAGCTGATATGAAGTACTGTCCATCCTCAACATGGCATTGTAACACAGCTGATATGAAGTACTGTCCATCCTCAACATGGCTTCATAACACCGCTGACATGAAGTACCGTCCATCCTCAACATGGAATCGTAACACAGCTGACATGAAGTACTGTCCATCCTCAGCATCATAACACAGCTGATATGAAGTACTGTCCATCCTCAACATGGCATCGTAACACAGCTGATATGAAGTACTGTCCATCCTCAGCATCATAACACAGCTGATATGAAGTACTGTCCATCCTCAACATGGCATCGTAACACAGCTGACATGAAGTACTGTCCATCCTCAACATGGCATCATAACACAGCTGATATGAAGTACTGTCCATCCTCAACATGGCATCGTAACACAGCTGATATGAAGTACTGTCCATCCTCAACATGGCATCATAACACAGCTGATATGAAGTACTGTCCATCCTCAACATGGCATCGCAACACAGCTGATATGAAGTACTGTCCATCCTCAACATGGCATCATAACACAGCTGATATGAAGTACTGTCCATCCTCAGCAGGGCATCGTAACACAGCTGATATGAAGTACTGTCCATCCTCAACATGGCATCATAGCACAGCTGATATGAAGTACTGTCCATCCTCAACATGGCATCGTAACACAGCTGATATGAAGTACTGTCCATCCTCAGCAGGGCATCGTAACACAGCTGAAATGAAGTACTGTCCATCCTCAACATGGCATCATTACACAGCTGATATGAAGTACTGTCCATCCTCAACATGGCATCGTAACACAGGTGATATGAAGTACTGTCCATCCTCAACATGGCATCATAACACAGCTGATATGAAGTACTGTCCATCCTCAACCTTGGCATCGTAACACAGCTGATATGAAGTACTGTCCATCCTCAACATGGCATCGTAACACAGCTGACATGAAGTACTGTCCATCCTCAACATGGCATCATAACACAGCTGATATGAAGTACTGTCCATCCTCAACATGGCATCGTAACACAGCTGATATGAAGTACTGTCCATCCTCAACATGGCATCATAACACAGCTGATATGAAGTACTGTCCATCCTCAACATGGCATCGTAACACAGCTGATATGAAGTACTGTCCATCCTCAACATGGCATCGTAACACAGCTGATATGAAGTACTGTCCATCCTCAGCAGGGCATCGTAACACAGCTGATATGAAGTACTGTCCATCCTCAACATGGCATCATAGCACAGCTGATATGAAGTACTGTCCATCCTCAACATGGCATCCTAACACAGCTGATATGAAGTACCATCCATCCTCAACATGGCATCGTAACACAGCTGACATGAAGTACTGTCCATCCTCAACATGGCATCATAATACAGCTGATATGAAGTACTGTCCATCCTCAACATGGCATCATAACACAGCTGATATGAAGTACTGTCCATCCTCAACATGGCATCGTAACACAGCTGACATGAAGTACTGTCCATCCTCAACATGGCATCGTAACACAGCTGACATGAAGTACTGTCCATCCTCAACATGGCATCGTAACACAGCTGACATGAAGTACTGTCCATCCTCAACATGGCATCGTAACACAGCTGATATGAAGTACTGTCCATCCTCAACAGGGCATCATAACACAGCTGATATGAAGTACCATCCATCCTCAACATGGCATCATAACACAGCTGATATGAAGTACTGTCCATCCTCAGCATCATAACACAGCTGAGATGAAGTACCATCCATCCTCAACATGGCATCATAACACAGCTGATATGAAGTACTGTCCATCCTCAACATGGCATCATAACACAGCTGATATGAAGTACTGTCCATCCTCAACATGGCATCGTAACACAGCTGATATGAAGTACCATCCATCCTCAACATGGCATCATAACACAGCTGATATGAAGTACCGTCCATCCTCAACATGGCATCATAACACAGCTGATATGAAGTACCATCCATCCTCAACATGGCATCATAACACAGCTGATATGAAGTACCATCCATCCTCAACATGGCATCGTAACACAGCTGATATGAAGTACTGTCCATCCTCAACATGGCATCGTAACACAGCTGATATGAAGTACTGTCCATCCTCAGCATGGCATCGTAACACAGCTGATATGAAGTACTGTCCATCCTCAACATGGCATCCTAACACAGCTGATATGAAGTACCATCCATCCTCAACATGGCATCGTAACACAGCTGACATGAAGTACTGTCCATCCTCAACATGGCATCATAATACAGCTGATATGAAGTACTGTCCATCCTCAACATGGCATCATAACACAGCTGATATGAAGTAGTGTCCATCCTCAACATGGCATCGTAACACAGCTGATATGAAGTACTGTCCATCCTCAACATGGCATCGTAACACAGCTGACATGAAGTACCGTCCATCCTCAACAGGGCATCGTAACACAGCTGATATGAAGTACTGTCCATCCTCAACATGGCATCGTAACACAGCTGATATGAAGTACTGTCCATCCTCAACATGGCTTCATAACACAGCTGATATGAAGTACTGTCCATCCTCAGCATCGTAACACAGCTGATATGAAGTACTGTCCATCCTCAACATGGCATCGTAACACAGCTGACATGAAGTACTGTCCATCCTCAACATGACATCGTAACACAGCTGATATGAAGTACTGTCCATCCTCAGCATGGCATCGTAACACAGCTGATATGAAGTACTGTCCATCCTCAGCATCATAACACAGCTGATATGAAGTACTGTCCATCCTCAACATGGCATTGTAACACAGCTGATATGAAGTACTGTCCATCCTCAACATGGCTTCATAACACAGCTGATATGAAGTACCGTCCATCCTCAACATGGCATCGTAACACAGCTGACATGAAGTACTGTCCATCCTCAACATGGCATCATAACACAGCTGATATGAAGTACTGTCCATCCTCAACATGGCATCGTAACACAGCTGATATGAAGTACTGTCCATCCTCAACATGGCTTCATAACACAGCTGATATGAAGTACTGTCCATCCTCAGCATCGTAACACAGCTGATATGAAGTACTGTCCATCCTCAACATGGCATCGTAACACAGCTGACATGAAGTACTGTCCATCCTCAACATGACATCGTAACACAGCTGATATGAAGTACTGTCCATCCTCAGCATGGCATCGTAACACAGCTGATATGAAGTACTGTCCATCCTCAGCATCATAACACAGCTGATATGAAGTACTGTCCATCCTCAACATGGCATTGTAACACAGCTGATATGAAGTACTGTCCATCCTCAACATGGCTTCATAACACCGCTGACATGAAGTACCGTCCATCCTCAACATGGAATCGTAACACAGCTGACATGAAGTACTGTCCATCCTCAGCATCATAACACAGCTGATATGAAGTACTGTCCATCCTCAACATGGCATCGTAACACAGCTGATATGAAGTACTGTCCATCCTCAGCATCATAACACAGCTGATATGAAGTACTGTCCATCCTCAACATGGCATCGTAACACAGCTGACATGAAGTACTGTCCATCCTCAACATGGCATCATAACACAGCTGATATGAAGTACTGTCCATCCTCAACATGGCATCGTAACACAGCTGATATGAAGTACTGTCCATCCTCAACATGGCATCATAACACAGCTGATATGAAGTACTGTCCATCCTCAACATGGCATCGCAACACAGCTGATATGAAGTACTGTCCATCCTCAACATGGCATCATAACACAGCTGATATGAAGTACTGTCCATCCTCAGCAGGGCATCGTAACACAGCTGATATGAAGTACTGTCCATCCTCAACATGGCATCATAGCACAGCTGATATGAAGTACTGTCCATCCTCAACATGGCATCGTAACACAGCTGATATGAAGTACTGTCCATCCTCAGCAGGGCATCGTAACACAGCTGAAATGAAGTACTGTCCATCCTCAACATGGCATCATTACACAGCTGATATGAAGTACTGTCCATCCTCAACATGGCATCGTAACACAGGTGATATGAAGTACTGTCCATCCTCAACATGGCATCATAACACAGCTGATATGAAGTACTGTCCATCCTCAACCTTGGCATCGTAACACAGCTGATATGAAGTACTGTCCATCCTCAACATGGCATCGTAACACAGCTGACATGAAGTACTGTCCATCCTCAACATGGCATCATAACACAGCTGATATGAAGTACTGTCCATCCTCAACATGGCATCGTAACACAGCTGATATGAAGTACTGTCCATCCTCAACATGGCATCATAACACAGCTGATATGAAGTACTGTCCATCCTCAACATGGCATCGTAACACAGCTGATATGAAGTACTGTCCATCCTCAACATGGCATCGTAACACAGCTGATATGAAGTACTGTCCATCCTCAGCAGGGCATCGTAACACAGCTGATATGAAGTACTGTCCATCCTCAACATGGCATCATAGCACAGCTGATATGAAGTACTGTCCATCCTCAACATGGCATCATAACACAGCTGATATGAAGTACTGTCCATCCTCAGCAGGGCATCGTAACACAGCTGAAATGAAGTACTGTCCATCCTCAACATGGCATCATTACACAGCTGATATGAAGTACTGTCCATCCTCAACATGGCATCATAACACAGCTGATATGAAGTACTGTCCATCCTCAACCTTGGCATCGTAACACAGCTGATATGAAGTACTGTCCATCCTCAACATGGCATCATAACACAGCTGATATGAAGTACTGTCCATCCTCAACATGGCATCGTAACACAGCTGATATGAAGTACTGTCCATCCTCAACATGGCATCGTAACACAGCTGATATGAAGTACTGTCCATCCTCAGCAGGGCATCGTAACACAGCTGATATGAAGTACTGTCCATCCTCAACATGGCATCATAACACAGCTGATATGAAGTACTGTCCATCCTCAACATGGCATCGTAACACAGCTGATATGAAGTACTGTCCATCCTCAACATGGCATCGTAACACAGCTGATATGAAGTACTGTCCATCCTCAGCAGGGCATCGTAACACAGCTGAAATAAAGTACTGTCCATCCTCAACATGGCATCATTACACAGCTGATATGAAGTACTGTCCATCCTCAACATGGCATCGTAACACAGCTGATATGAAGTACTGTCCATCCTCAGCATCGTAACACAGCTGATATGAAGTACTGTCCATCCTCAACATGGCATCATAACACAGCTGATATGAAGTACTGTCCATCCTCAACATGGCATCGTAACACAGCTGATATGAAGTACTGTCCATCCTCAACATGGCATCGTAACACAGCTGATATGAAGTACTGTCCATCCTCAACATGACATCGTAACACAGACACACGGTACCACACACAGACACACGGTACCACACAGACATACGGTACCACACACACAGACATACGGTACCACACACACAGACATACGGTACCACACACACAGACATACGGTACCACACACAGACATACGGTACCACACACAGACACACGGTACCACACACAGACATACGGTACCACACACAGACACACGGTACCACACACAGACATACGGTACCACACACAGACATACGGTACCACACACAGACACACGGTACCACACAGACATACGGTACCACACACACAGACATACGGTACCACACAGACACACGGTACCACACACACACATACGGTACCCACACAGACATACGGTACCACACACACAGACATACGGTACCACACACACAGACATACGGTACCACACACACAGACATACGGTACCACACACAGACACACGGTACCACACACAGACATACGGTACCACACACAGACACACGGTACCACACACAGACATACGGTACCACACACAGACATACGGTACCACACACAGACACACGGTACCACACACAGACATACGGTACCACACACAGACATACGGTACCACACAGACACAGACACACGGTACCACACACAAACATACGGTACCACACACAGACACACGGTACCACACATACGTTCTCTGGTGACGTGTACTGAGAACCCGTGAAACAACTTTACCTGGTAATGAGTATATGGGTTAGGGGTTAGGGGTTAGGGGTTAGGGGTTAGGGGTTAGGGGTTAGGGGTTAGGGTCTGTTTGGGGTTAGGGGTTAGGGGTTAGGGTTAGGGGTTAGGGTCTGTGTTTGGGGTTAGGGGTTAGGGGTTAGGGTTAGGGGTTAGGGTTAGGGTCTGTGTTTGGGGTCGAATAGTGGGGCATCTTTGACCCAGATGAATCCATTATAGTGGGGCATCTTTGACCCAGATTAATCCATGAATAGTGGGGCATCTTTGACCCAGATTAATACATTATAGTGGGACATCTTTGACCCAGATTAATACATTATAGTGGGACATCTTTGACCCAGATTAATACATTATAGTGGGACATCTTTGACCCAGATTAATACATTATAGTGGGACATCTTTGACCCATATTAATACATTATAGTGGGACATCTTTGACCCAGATTAATACATTATAGTGGGGCATCTTTGACCCAGATTAATACATTATAGTGGGACATCTTTGACCCAGATTAATACATTATAGTGGGGCATCTTTTACCCAGATAAATACATTATAGTGGGACATCTTTGACCCAGATTAATACATTATAGTGGGGCATCTTTGACCCAGATTAATACATTATAGTGGGACATCTTTGACCCAGATTAATACATTATAGTGGGGCATCTTTGACCCAGATTAATACATTATAGTGGGGCATTTTTGACCCAGATTAATACATTATAGTGGGGCATCTTTGACCCAGATTAATACATTATAATGGGGCATCTTTGACCCAGATAAATCCATGAATAGTGGGGCATCTTTGACCCAGATAAATACATGAATTGTGGGGCATCTTTGACCCAGATTAATAGATTATAGTGGGGCATCTTTGACCCAGATTAATACATTATAGTGGGGCATCTTTGACCCAGATTAATACATTATAGTGGGGCATCTTTGACCCAGATAAATCCATGAATAGTGGGGCATCTTTGACCCAGATGAATACATTATTGTGGGACATTGTGGAAATTGTGGAAACAATCTAGCCATTCTACACAAATCTACACAAATCTACACAAATCTCTGTGTCTGGAGGCTGTATCTTTCCTCTGAGCTGGGAGAGTCTGCTGCTGGGATCTGAGCAGGGTTCGGGTCTGACTGGGTCAGACTGGGTCTGAGTGGAGGTGGGATAACTCACCTGATTGATGTGCTTGAGTTTATCAATGATCTGATGGATGACTGGGTCCCCTTCCTTCACTTTAACCTCTGGATTAGCAGTCTGGGCCTTGATTCCATTACCCACCACTCTCAGAGTATAGCTGGAGGGAGGAGGAGAGAGGATAGGGTTAGAGGAGGGAAGAATAGAGGATTGAAGACAGCGGGATGGATGAATGAAGGAGTTTAACTGAAGTGTCCTCAGATGGCCTCAGGAGGTTTTAGCAACACTTCAAAGACAGACAGACGACAGGCAAACCTGGCAGGCAGAACCTAGAGTCAGAGAAAGACAAACCTGGCCGGCAGAACCTAGAGTCAAAGACAGACAGACAGACAGACAAACCTGGCAGGCAGAACCTAGAGTCAGAGAAAGACAAACCTGGCCGGCAGAACCTAGAGTCAGAGAAAGACAGAGGACAGACAAACCTGGCAGCCAGAACCTAGAGTCAAAGGAAGACAGAGGACAGACAAACCTGGCCAGCAGAACCTAGAGTCAGAGAAAGACAGAGGACAGACAAACCTGGCAGGCAGAACCTAGAGTCAAAGAAAGACAGAGGACAGACAAACCTGGCCAGCAGAACCTAGAGTCAGAGAAAGACAGAGGACAGACAAACCTGGCAGGCAGAACCTAGAGTCAAAGAAAGACAGAGGACAGACAAACCTGGCAGGCAGAACCTAGAGTCAGAGAAAGACAGAGGACAGACAAACCTGGCAGGCAGAACCTAGAGTCAAAGAAAGACCGAGGACAGACAAACCTGGCCGGCAGAACCTAGAGTCAAAGAAAGAATGATCTGTAGTACATTCAGAAAGTATTCAGACCCCTTCCCTTTTTTCACATTTGGTTACATTACAACATCATTTAAAAAATGG
>NC_092153.1:7886498-7896498 GCF_045791955.1 Oncorhynchus clarkii lewisi | reverse complement strand
CTGCTGCTTTAAAACAGACTTACCAACCCTCCTGGGGTTCCTCAGAGCAGAGACATGTACTGTCGAGGCCTGCTGCTTTAAAACAGACTTACCAACCCTCCTGGGGTTCCTCAGAGCAGAGACATGTACTGTCGAGGCCTGCTGCTTTAAAACAGACTTACCAACCCTCCTGGGGTTCCTCAGAGCAGAGACATGTACTGTCGAGGCCTACTGCTTTAAAACAGACTTACCAACCCTCCTGGGGTTCCTCAGAGCAGAGACATGTACTGTCGAGGCCTGCTGCTTTAAAACAGACTTACCAACCCTCCTGGGGTTCCTCAGAGCAGAGACATGTACTGTCGAGGCCTGCTGCTTTAAAACAGATGGATGACGAAGAACACAGTCATATGGAAACATTCATCAAACACTTCAACACTAAAAAGAAAGAGAACATGAAAGAATATGAAGAAACACACAGATATAAAATGGACTCCCCCTCCCGGTTTAAAAGCACAATCCTAACCCAACACCTTCTCAGGGGAATCCTGGACTCCCCCTCTCTCTCTCTCTCTCTCTCTCTCTCTCCCCTCTCTCTCTCTCTCTCTCTCTAACCCAACACCTCTCCTGGACTCCCCCTCTCTCTCTCTCTCTCTCTCCCCCTCTCTCTCTCTCTCTCTCTCTCGGTTTAAAAGCACAATCCTAACCCAACACCTCAGGGGAATCCTGGACTCCCCCTCTCTCTCTCTCTCTCTCTCCCCCTCTCTCTCTCTCTCTCTCTCTCTCTCTCTCTCTCTCCCTCTCTCTCTCTCGGTTTAAAAGCACAATCCTAACCCAACACCTCCTCAGGGGAATCCTGGACTCCCCCTCTCTCTCTCTCTCGGTTTAAAAGCACAATCCTAACCCAACACCTCCTCAGGGGAATCCTGGACTCCCCCCCTCTCTCTCTCTCTCTCTCGGTTTAAAAGCACAATCCTAACCCAACACCTCCTCAGGGGAATCCTGGACTCCCCCTCTCTCTCTCTCTCTCTCTCGGTTTAAAAGCACAATCCTAACCCAACACCTCCTCAGGGGAATCCTGGACTCCCCCTCTCTCTCTCCCCCTCTCTCTCTCTCTCTCTCTCGGTTTAAAAGCACAATCCTAACCCAACACCTCCTCAGGGGAATCCTGGACTCCCCCCCTCTCTCTCTCTCTCTCGGTTTAAAAGCACAATCCTAACCCAACACCTCCTCAGGGGAATCCTGGACTCCCCCTCTCTCTCTCTCTCTCTCTCTCTCTCCCTCTCTCTCTCTCTCTCTCTCGGTTTAAAAGCACAATCCTAACCCAACACCTCCTCAGGGGAATCCTGGACTCCCCCTCTCTCTCTCTCTCTCTCTCCCCCTCTCCCCCTCTCTCTCTCTCAGTATAAAAGCACAATCCTAACCCAACACCTCCTCAGGGGAATCCTGGACTCCCCCTCTCTCTCTCTCTCTCTCTCCCCCTCTCCCCCTCTCTCTCTCTCAGTATAAAAGCACAATCCTAACCCAACACCTCCTCAGGGGAATCCTGGACTCCCCCCCCCTCTCTCTCTCTCTCTCGGTTTAAAAGCACAATCCTAACCCAACACCTCCTCAGGGGAATCCTGGACTCCCCCTCTCTCTCTCTCTCTCTCTCGGTTTAAAAGCACAATCCTAACCCAACACCTCCTCAGGGGAATCCTGGACTCCCCCTCTCTCTCTCTCTCTCTCTCGGTTTAAAAGCACAATCCTAACCCAACACCTCCTCAGGGGAATCCTGGACTCCCTCTCTCTCAGACAGAGAGAGGGAGAGAAAGAGAGATAGAGAGAGAGAGAAAGACAGAGACAGAGAGAGAGAGAGAGAGAGAGAGACAGAGACAGAGACAGAGAGACAGAGACAGAGACAGAGAGACAGAGAGAGAGAGAGAGAGAGAGAGAGAGAGAGAGAGAGAGAGAGAGAGAGAGAGAGAGAGAAAGACAGAGACAGAGACAGAGAGACAGAGACAGAGAGAGAGAGAGAGAGAGAGAGAGAGAGAGAGAGAGAGAGAGAGAGAGAGAGAGAGAGAGAAAGACAGAGACAGAGACAGAGACAGAGAGAGAGAGAGAGAGAGAGAGAGAGAGACAGAGAGAGAGAGACAGAGAGAGAGAGAGAGAGAGAGAGAGAGGCAGAGAGAGAGAGAGAGAGAGAGAGAGAGGCAGAAAGAGGCACCGGAAAACAAATTCTAATCAGTCATGGAAATGAAAGTGCTGTAGTAGTAGTAAAGTAGAATAAATTGTCTCCCTGTTCAAAAAGAAGATGGAGAACAAATCATCAGTTTTAGTGCCGCTGCAGCCAACTAGCACAAAAATAATATTGAGACAGTCAAAACGATGAGACATATTGTCAAAACACTGAGATATTGTCAAAACGATGAGATATATTGTCAAAACACTGAGATATTGTCAAAACTATGAGACATATTGTCAAAACACTGAGATATATTGTCAAAACACTGAGACATATTGTCAAAACGCTGAGACATATTGTCAAAACACTGAGATATTGTCAAAACGATGAGACATATTGTCAAAACACTGAGATATTGTCAAAACGATGAGACATATTGTCAAAACGCTGAGACATATTGTCAAAACACTGAGATATTGTCAAAACGATGAGACATATTGTCAAAACACTGAGATATTGTCAAAACGATGAGACATTGTCAAAACGATGAGACATATTGTCAAAACAATGAGACATATTGTCAAAACGCTGAGATATCGTCAAAATGATGAGGCATATCGTCAAAACGATGAGACATATTGTCAAAACGATGAGACATATTGTCAAAACGATGAGACATATTGTCAAAACGATGAGATATTTTGTCAAAACGATGAGACATATTGTCAAAACACTGAGATATATTGTCAAAACGATGAGACATTGTCAAAACGATGAGACATATTGTCAAAACGATGAGATATCATCAAAACTATGAGACATATTGTCAAAACGATGAGACTTGTCAAAACGATGAGACATATTGTCAAAACACTGAGATATATTGTCAAAACACTGAGACATATTGTCAAAACACTGAGACATATTGTCAAAACACTGAGACATATTGTCAAAACGATGAGACATATTGTCAAAACACTGAGACATATTGTCAAAACGATGAGACAGTCAAAACGCTGAGACATATTGAGACATATTGTCAAAACGCTGAGACATATTGTCAAAACAATGAGACATATTGTCAAAACGATGAGACATATTGTCAAAACACTGAGACATATTGTCAAAACGATGAGACAGTCAATACGCTGAGACATATCGTCAAAACGCTGAGACATATCGTCAAAACGCTGAGACATATTGTCAAAACGCTGAGATATATTGTCAAAACGATGAGATATATTGTCAAAACGATGAGATATATTGTCAAAACGATGAGACATATTGTCAAAACTATGAGACATATTGTCAAAACACTGAGATATCGTCAAAACGATGAGACATATTGTCAAAACGATGAGACATATTGTCAAAACGATGAGACATTGTCAAAACGATGAGATATATTGTCAAAACGATGAGACATATTGTCAAAACGATGAGACATATTGTCGAAACGATGAGACATATTGTCAAAACTATGAGACATATTGTCAAAACTATGAGACATATTGTCAAAACGATGAGACATATTGAGACATATTGTCAAAACGATGAGACATATTGTCAAAACGATGAGACATATTGAGACATATTGTCAAAACGATGAGACATATTGTCAAAACGATGAGACAGTCAAAACGCTGAGACATATTGTCAAAACGCTGAGATATATTGTCAAAACGATGAGATATATTGTCAAAACGATGAGATATATTGTCAAAACGATGAGACATATTGTCAAAACGATGAGACATATTGTCAAAACGATGAGACATATCGTCAAAACGATGAGACATATTGTCAAAACGATGAGACATATTGTCAAAACGATGAGACATATTGTCAAAACGATGAGATATTTTGTCAAAACGATGAGACATATTGTCAAAACACTGAGATATATTGTCAAAACGATGAGACATTGTCAAAACGATGAGACATATTGTCAAAACGATGAGATATCGTCAAAACTATGAGACATATTGTCAAAACGATGAGACTTATTGTCAAAACGATGAGACATATTGTCAAAACACTGAGATATATTGTCAAAACACTGAGACATATTGTCAAAACGATGAGACATATTGTCAAAACGATGAGACATATTGTCAAAACACTGAGACATATTGTCAAAACGATGAGACAGTCAAAACGCTGAGACATATTGAGACATATTGTCAAAACGCTGAGACATATTGTCAAAACAATGAGACATATTGTCAAAACGATGAGACATATTGTCAAAACACTGAGACATATTGTCAAAACGATGAGACAGTCAATACGCTGAGACATATCGTCAAAACGCTGAGACATATCGTCAAAACGCTGAGACATATTGTCAAAACGCTGAGATATATTGTCAAAACGATGAGATATATTGTCAAAACGATGAGATATATTGTCAAAACGATGAGACATATTGTCAAAACTATGAGACATATTGTCAAAACACTGAGATATCGTCAAAACGATGAGACATATTGTCAAAACGATGAGACATATTGTCAAAACGATGAGACATTGTCAAAACGATGAGATATATTGTCAAAACGATGAGACATATTGTCAAAACGATGAGACATATTGTCGAAACGATGAGACATATTGTCAAAACTATGAGACATATTGTCAAAACTATGAGACATATTGTCAAAACGATGAGACATATTGAGACATATTGTCAAAACGATGAGACATATTGTCAAAACGATGAGACATATTGAGACATATTGTCAAAACGATGAGACATATTGTCAAAACGATGAGACAGTCAAAACGCTGAGACATATTGTCAAAACGCTGAGATATATTGTCAAAACGATGAGATATATTGTCAAAACGATGAGATATATTGTCAAAACGATGAGACATATTGTCAAAACGATGAGACATATTGTCAAAACTATGAGACATTGTCAAAACTATGAGACATATTGTCAAAACACTGAGATATCGTCAAAACGATGAGACATATTGTCAAAACGATGAGACAGAGACATATTGTCAAAACGATGAGATATATTGTCGAAACGATGAGACATATTGTTAAAACGCTGAGACATAGAGACATATTGTCAAAACGATGAGATATATTGTAAAAACGATGAGACATATTGTCAAAACGCTGAGACATATTGAGACATATTGTCAAAACGATGAGATATATTGTCAAAACACAGACATGTTGTCAAAACGCTGAGACATTTTGAGACATATTGTCAAAATGATGAGACATATTGTCGAAACGATGAGACATATTGTCAAAACGATGAGATATATTGTCAAAACGATGAGACATATTGTCAAAACGATGAGACATATTGTCAAAACGATGAAACATATTGTCAAAACGATGAGACATATTGTCGAAACGATGAGACATATTATCAAAACGATGAGACATATTGTCAAAACAATGAGATATATTGTCAAAACACTGAGACATATTGAGACATATTGTCAAAACGATGAGATATATTGTCAAAACACAGACATATTGTCAAAACGATGAGACATATTGAGACATATTGTCAAAACGATGAGATATATTGTCGAAACGATGAGACATATTGTCAAAACGCTGAGACATATTGTCAAAACAATGAGACATATTGTCAAAACACTGAGATATATTGTCAAAACGATGAGATATATTGTCAAAACAATGAGACATATTGTCAAAACACAGATATATTGTCAAAACGATGAGATATATTGTCAAAACGATGAGATATATTGTCAAAACGATGAGATATATTGTCAAAACGATGAGATATATTGTCAAAACGATGAGATATATTGTCAAAACGATGAGATATATTGTCAAAACGATGACATATATTGTCAAAACGATGAGATATATTGTCAAAACGATGAGACATATTGTCAAAACAATGAGACATATTGTCAAAACAATGAGATATCGTCAAAACGATGAGACATATTGTCAAAACAATGAGACATATTGTCAAAACAATGAGATATCGTCAAAACGATGAGACATATTGACAAAACGATGAGACATATTGTCGAAATTCTATGTAAATGTTTGTATGTTTTCTCCATCACTAGTCCTTCTAGGTGCTGGCAGGAGGCCCTGACTGAGAAGATGAGTTAATACAGGCATTCTCTCTCTCTCTCTCTCCAGGGATAGACAGACCCACTCCTCCACGCTGATTATGAGTCAGGAGCATAGAGAATCAACAACACCTACACAGTACTGGCACCGATAAGACTAAAACATTTACCTCTGTCACAAACAGACACAGGCTGGAAACAGACACGCTGCCCGAAACCCACCGCGTTAGTCCTCTCCGTTGGAAGGAAGCCGCTAGTTTTATAGAAACCTGATAACTAAAACAAACTGACGGAGAGATGAGGTGATGTCATCTTATTGATACAACTCCTACCCACCAATTATTTATATTAAATCAATTACTTCATAAAACTAGAGCAGGTTTAGTAGCAAACGGAGAAAACTCTGAGGCTGGCGGATTATTAATCAGAGAGGTGTCAGAGAGGTGCCAGAGAGGGTGTCAGAGAGGGTGCCAGAGAGGGTGCCAGAGAGGGTGCCAGAGAGGGTGCCAGAGAGGGTGCCAGAGAGGTGCCAGAGAGGTGCTAGAGAGGTGCTAGAGAGGTGCCAGAGAGGGTGCCAGAGAGGGTGCCAGAGAGGGTGCCAGAGAGGTACCAGAGAGGTGTCAGAGAGGTGCCAGAGAGGTGTCAGAGAGGTGCCAGAGAGGGTGACATTAGACCAGACAAACTAGAATATAGGCCTACTGTAGAGCTGGCCGCTGCAGTGAATGGTAATTGAGATGGGGAGTGTGTGTGTGTGTGGTTTATGAGTTGTGTGTGTGTGTGGTTTATGAGTTGTGTGTGTGTGTGGTTTATGAGTTGTGTGTGTGTGTGGTTTATGAGTTGTGTGTGTGTGTGTGTGTGTGTGTGTGTGTGTGTGTGTGTGTGTGTGTGTGTGTGTGTGTGTGTGTGTGTGTGTGTTATGACAGCCGCATTTGAAGTGTGATTGAGCTGTTGGCACTATAAGTGGGCGAGAGTGACATGAATACAGAGCAGTACAGAGTTGGAACAAGGGAGGAGCAGGGAGGAGAGGAGATGGAGGAGGGGAGAACAGACAGTCTTCTGAATGACTTCAGAGAGAGAGAGAGAGAGAGAGAGAGAGAGAGAGAGAGAGAGAGAGAGAGAGAGAGAGAGAGAGAGGCAGAGAGAGAGAGAGAGAGAGAGAGAGAGAGACAGAGAGGGAGACGGAGAGAGAGAGACAGAGAGACAGAGATAACAAAGCCGCCACCTACAGAGAGATGAACCTGGAGAAGAGTTTCTCTCTAGGCTGTCTTCTCTTGAGAGCCAGGTCCTTTCTCAACAGCAAGGCTATGCTCACCGAGTCTGTACATAGTCAAAGTTTTCTTAAGTTTGGATCAGTCACATTCGTCAGGTATTCTGCCACTGTGTACTCGCTGTTTAGGGACAAATAGCAGCCAGGACCGGGAGTCTAATTGTGTTTCTGTGTGGCTCTGTAGGGTCTGTTTGTGAACAGAGCCACACAAGGAAAACAGACATCTGAATGACATCTTATGGAGACAAGACAGGGTTGTCCTGTGTCACCCATTGTCTTCACACATGATGGCAGTCGGTGGATATTAGGTTGTGAAAGAGGTCGTAGTCCTTCTCTATAGATGTCTATAGAAATATAGATCTAATCTAGGGCTGGGATGCTAATAACCGTGGGACTAACGCTTATGAATGAAGACATTCATGGAAAATAAAATAGATTTCAAAACCATTTTAGGATAAAAAATAAAAATAAAAAAGTTTAAATGTATTTTCATGTAGATATACTAATAGCTGGAGTGTTAATTAATTATTATAAGACGTTATTTTTGCTGACTTAGTTTGTCTTCTAAACTTTCAACATCCCCCTCTTTCCAACTTCCCTTTTGCTGCTCGACTAATCACTAGATGAGCGGGGGTGTAAAGAGAAACAGGCTGCGGCACCGCAGTAAAAAATAAATTATCATTTGATGAGTGGACTTTCTTTCATACAATGATCTTTTCATTGCTTTTTAATAAATAAAATAAATTGGTCTTCTTTAAAAAAAATAAAAAGTTGTTTGTGTCTGAACGACTCAACAGCAGTAGACAAGGTTGTTCTGTCTCTGAGGACTATGATGCTGAATGTTGTGGTGATACCAGTCTGTCTCTGAGGACTATGATGCTGAATGTTGTGGTGATACCAGTCTGACTATTAATGAACGACTCAACAGAAGTAGACAAGGTTGTTCTGTCTCTGAGGACTATGATGCTGAATGTTGTGGTGATACCAGTCTGTCTCTGAGGACTATAATGCTGAATGTTGTGGTGATACCAGTCTGACTCTGAGGACTATGATGCTGAATGTTGTGGTGATACCAGTCTGTATCTGAGGACTATGATGCTGAACGTTGTGGTGATATCAGTCTGTCTCTGAGGACTATAATGCTGAATGTTGTGGTGATACCAGTCTGTCTCTGAGGACTATAATGCTGAATGTTGTGGTGATACCAGTCTGTCTCTGAGGACTATAATGCTGAATGTTGTGGTGATACCAGTCTGACTCTGAGGACTATGATGCTGAATGTTGTGGTGATACCAGTCTGTATCTGAGGACTATGATGCTGAACGTTGTGGTGATATCAGTCTGTCTCTGAGGACTATAATGCTGAATGTTGTGGTGATACCAGTCTGTCTCTGAGGACTATAATGCTGAATGTTGTGGTGATACCAGTCTGACTCTGAGGACTATAATGCTGAATGTTGTGGTGATACCAGTCTGTATCTGAGGACTATGATGCTGAATGTTGTGGTGATACCAGTCTGTCTCTGAGGACTATAATGCTGAATGTTGTGGTGATACCAGTCTGTCTCTGAGGACTATGATGCTGAATGTTGTGGTGATACCAGTCTGTCTCTGAGGACTATGATGCTGAATGTTGTGGTGATACCAGGACTATAATGCTGTCCAGTCTGAGGACTATAATGCTGAATGTTGTGGTGATACCAGTCTGTCTCTGAGGACTATAATGCTGAATGTTGTGGTGATACCAGTCTGTCTCTGAGGACTATAATGCTGAATGTTGTGGTGATACCAGTCTGTCTCTGAGGACTATAATGCTGAATGTTGTGGTGATACCAGTCTGTCTCTGAGGACTATGAATGCTGAATGTTGTGGTGATACCAGTCTGTCTCTGAGGACTATAATGCTGAATGTTGTGGTGATACCAGTCTGTCTCTGAGGACTATAATGCTGAATGTTGTGGTGATACCAGTCTGTCTCTGAGGACTATAATGCTGAATGTTGTGGTGATACCAGTCTGTCTCTGAGGACTATAATGCTGAATGTTGTGGTGATACCAGTCTGTCTCTGAGGACTATAATGCTGAATGTTGTGGTGATACCAGTCTGTCTCTGAGGACTATAATGCTGAATGTTGTGGTGATACCAGTCTGTCTCTGAGGACTATAATGCTGAATGTTGTGGTGATACCAGTCTGTCTCTGAGGACTATAATGCTGAATGTTGTGGTGATACCAGTCTGTCTCTGAGGACTATAATGCTGAATGTTGTGGTGATACCAGTCTGTCTCTGAGGACTATAATGCTGAATGTTGTGGTGATACCAGTCTGACTCTGAGGACTATAATGCTGAATGTTGTGGTGATACCAGTCTGTCTCTGAGGACTATAATGCTGAATGTTGTGGTGATACCAGTCTGTCTCTGAGGACTATGATGCTGAATGTTGTGGTGATACCAGTCTGACTATTAATGAACGACTCAACAGCAGTAGACAAGGTTGTTCTGTCTCTGA
>NC_092153.1:7618515-7886398 GCF_045791955.1 Oncorhynchus clarkii lewisi | reverse complement strand
CAAGAGAAGTAAGGTCATAGCAAAGATGAAACGGGAGAGAGGTGACATACTATTCTGGCAGGAAACTCACTTATCCACACCTGAACACGAGAAACTCAAGAAAATGGGAAATAGGAACACTTTTTTTCTTCTTACAAAATGGGTAGAAGGGGAGTTGAACGCTTGACACCAAATTCAGTTAATTTAGAGTTTATGTCAGAAATAAAAGACAAGGAGGGTAGATTTTTACTTGTTAAATGTAAACTGGATAACAAGGAAGTTACATTTATTTAATGTAAACGTGCCCCCATGGAGTGACATGGTCTTCTACAGGAAGGTGTTTGATTTAATTGCCACAGAAACCTCTGGCACTCTTATCTGTGGGGGGGATTTTAACACCATTTTAAACTCAAAATTGGACAGCACAAATCAAAATAGGAAAATGAGTCTAGTTGCTAAAAAGATCAATAGGATACTGCAGGATCTAGGACTGCTCGATGTATGGCGTGACACCCACGAGACCGATAAGGAATATACTTTTTACTCAGCCCGCCACACTGAATACTCCAGGTTAGACTATTTTTTCATGTACAGTGCAGATAGACACGGGCTTAAGGATTGTTGGATCAGGCAGAGCGACTTATCAGATCATAATAGAGTTTACCTTACTCTACACCTTGATAGCAAACCAAGAAATACTCTATGGAGACTTAATACAAGCATGCTAAATGATCCAGCATTCAAGGAATCAATAGAGTCAGAATTTAACATCTATCTGGAGAATAATTATAATGGGGAAGTATCTCCTGCTATATTGTGGGATGCAGCTGAGGCGGTTATTAGAGGAAAGATCATAGCCACATCATCTCTCAAGAAAATGATTAAAGCACAGAAACTGCTGAAATTACAGGAAACCCTGTTCTAAGAAACTTAGAACGATCTCATAGTCAATACAAAGACCCTTTTATATTATGAGAGATTCAAAAGGTAAAACAGGAAATTGACCAGATTTATAGAGAAGAAGTAGAGAAAAAGCTCAGGTTCCTGAAACAACAATGTTATGAAGCAGGCTCAAAAGCAACCAAATTACTAGCATGGGGACTCAATGCAATGAAACAACAAGCACAGAATACCATTTTCAAAATAAAAGACCCCAAAACAAAGAAAACCACATGCAAATTAGATGAAATACAGAATGCATTTGAATCATATAACACATCTGTACAAACAACCAGAGAAGGCAGATGCACAGACAATAGAGCATTTTTTGAACTCACTTGATCTCCCCTCAATTGGGGCAGAGCAACATGATGGACTACCTTAAGAAATATCCACTGAAGAAATTAATAAACAATATCTCAACTAAAAGTAAACAAGTCTCCAGGCCCTGATGGCTTCCCTTCAGAATGGTTCAAGACCTTCAGAGAACAACTAACACCTCTACTTAAGGCCCTGATGGCTTCCCTTCAGAATGGTTCAAGACCTTCAGAGAACAACTAACACCTCTACTTAAGGCCCTGATGGCTTCCCTTCAGAATGGTTCAAGACCTTCAGAGAACAACTAACACCTCTATTTAAGGCCCTGATGGCTTCCCCTCAGAATGGTTCAAGACCATCAGAGAACAACTAACACCTCTAATTAAGGCCTGTTTTAACTGGACTCTGCGGGAGGGGGGTCTCCCACTGTCTTGGAGAGAGGCCATCATATCTGTAATCCCAAAAGAGGGTAAAGATAAGAAGGAATGCAGTTCATATAGACCTATCGCAATTCTTAACACGGATTATAAACTATATGCATCAATAGTAGCCAAAAGAATGGAGAACATAATCCCAGAATTGATTGATGGAGATCAAACTGGTTTCATACAAAATAGGCAGACACAGGACAATCAATATAAGGAGAACACTACAGTGCCTTGCGAAAGTATTCGGCCCCCTTGAACTTTGCGACCTTTTGCCACATTTCAGGCTTCAAACATAAAGATATAAAACTGTATTTTTTTGTGAAGAATCAACAACAAGTGGGACACAATCATGAAGTGGAACGACATTTATTGGATATTTCAAACTTTTTTAACAAATCAAAAACTGAAAAATTGGGCGTGCAAAATTATTCAGCCCCTTTACTTTCAGTGCAGCAAACTCTCTCCAGAAGTTCAGTGAGGATCTCTGAATGATCCAATGTTGACCTAAATGACTAATGATGATAAATACAATCCACCTGTGTGTAATCAAGTCTCCGTATAAATGCACCTGCACTGTGATAGTCTCAGAGGTCCGTTAAAAGCGCAGAGAGCATCATGAAGAACAAGGAACACACCAGGCAGGTCCGAGATACTGTTGTGAAGAAGTTTAAAGCCGGATTTGGATACAAAAAGATTTCCCAAGCTTTAAACATCCCAAGGAGCACTGTGCAAGCGATAATATTGAAATGGAAGGAGTATCAGACCACTGCAAATCTACCAAGACCTGGCCGTCCCTCTAAACTTTCAGCTCATACAAGGAGAAGACTAGATCAGAGATGCAGCCAAGAGGCCCATGATCACTCTGGATGAACTGCAGAGATCTACAGCTGAGGTGGGAGACTCTGTCCATAGGACAACAATCAGTCGTATATTGCACAAATCTGGCCTTTATGGAAGAGTGGCAAGAAGAAAGCCATTTCTTAAAGATATCCATAAAAAGTGTCGTTTAAAGTTTGCCACAAGCCACCTGGGAGACACACCAAACATGTGGAAGAAGGTGCTCTGGTCAGATGAAACCAAAATTGAACTTTTTGGCAACAATGCAAAACGTTATGTTTGGCGTAAAAGCAACACAGCTCATCACCCTGAACACACCATGCCCACTGTCAAACATGGTGGTGGCAGCATCATGGTTTGGGCCTGCTTTTCTTCAGCAGGGACAGGGAAGATGGTTAAAATTGATGGGAAGATGGATGGAGCCAAATACAGGACCATTCTGGAAGAAAACCGGATGTAGTCTGCAAAAGACCTGAGACTGGGACGGAGATTTGTCTTCCAACAAGACAATGATCCAAAACATAAAGCAAAATCTACAATGGAATGGTTCAAAAATAAACATATCCAGGTGTTAGAATGGCCAAGTCAAAGTCCAGACCTGAATCCAATCGAGAATCTGTGGAAAGAACTGAAAACTGCTGTTCACAAATTCTCTCCATCCAACCTCACTGAGCTCGAGCTGTTTTGCAAGGAGGAATGGGAAAAAAATTCAGTCTCTCGATGTGCAAAACTGATAGAGACATACCCCAAGCGACTTACAGCTGTAATCGCAGCAAAAGGTGGCTACAAAGTATTAACTTAAGGGGGCTGAATAATTTTGCACGCCCAATTTTTCAGTTTTTGATTTGTTAAAAAAGTTTGAAATATCCAATAAATGTCGTTCCACTTCATGATTGTGTCCCACTTGTTGTTGATTCTTCACAAAAAAAATACAGTTTTATATCTTTATGTTTGAAGCCTGAAATGTGGCAAAAGGTCGCAAAGTTCAAGGGGGCCGAATACTTCGCAAGGCACTGTACATGTCATGGACCACATTACTCAGAATAAGACAAGTGCAATATTAATCAGTCTAGATGCAGAAAAAGCATTTGATTCAGTGGGATGGGATTACCTATTCCAAGTTATGGAAAGATTGGGTTTCAACAAAGAAGTGACACAGTGCATCAAAACACTATATTCGCGTCTGACCGCTAGAAAAAATTGACATTTGTCACGAACGATAAAATTAGAGCGAGGGGCAAGACGAGGCTGTAATCTTTCACCCACACTCTTCTCCTTGTACCTCGAACCATTAGCACAGGCAATAAGACAGGACCCAACTTTAGAGGGAATAACAATAAGAGGCAGTGAACATAAGATATGCATGTATGCTGATGACGTTCTGTTATTCCTTAAAGACCCAGGCTCAAGTGTACCTGGATTGATGGATGTTTTACAAACATTTGGAACATATTCAGGTTATGTGCTTAACGTACACAAGACCCAAGCCCTAGTATATAATTATACCCCACAGGAAGAGCTGAGGAGCAGGTATAACTTCACCTGGACCTCCTCATCCATTAAATATCTGGGAGTATGTCTACCAAAAGATACTCCCAAACTTTGACATGAATTACCATCACATCAACAAGAAAATATATGACGACCTAGACAGGTGGAATTCACTTCCCTTAGATCTTAGTAGTAGAATTGAAACAATCAAAATGAACATCCTGCTGAGGTTCCTGTATTTCTTCCAATCACTGCCCATAGAAATCCTGCCTAAACAGTTGAGGTATAAACGGATATCAAGGTTAATCTGGAACAGTAAGAGACCAAGAACTAGATATGCAACATTACAATTACCAAACAACTGTGGGGGTATGGCCTTACCAAACCTAAAAGATGATTATGTGTCAGCCCATTGAGACCTCTGGTGTGTTGGCGCAATTCAGAATACGAATCCAAATGGAAAGACATGGAGACTACTTTGACAGAGATACCCATACAGTCAGTTTAGGGAAATAAGGACATGATAATAAAATATACAGTAGACAAAATCAGTGGATTCATTTCTCTCTGAAGACATGGTTTAGGGTAGTTAAGCAAAATAATTTAGACAGAGAGATCAAACTGCTGAGTTGGCCCGCATACGACCCCAGCTTCATCCCTGCAACTCAGGACAGCAGATTTAAACAATGGACGCAGAAAGGCATCACATCATTCAGTACAATTATAAGGAATGGGGACCTAGATAACTTCCAGGACCTAAGTAAAAAACATGACTCGGATAAACAAGATTTTTACAGATACCTACAAGTTCGACACTATTTCTCAAGGGAGATAAAAGTGACTGACCCTCGAGCACTTCCAAAATTAATCCAAGTATTCACTAACGCATACAACTTGGGGAGTAACAAAAAAACTCTCAAATCTCTACTTTGGTTTTCAAACCTCAAAGAAACATTCTACTATAATAAAAATAAATGGGAGGAGGAACTTAAAATTGAAATAACTAATGAAACATGGTTGAACATATTAGAGACTCAACAAAGCTCCACCAACTCAAGGTCATGGAGAAAATTCTGTTGGAAGAATGTTATACGTTTCTTCATAACATCTAAACTGAAATCAAAACAGACTGGTTCCCTACATCCTTGTTGGAGAGAATGCGGCCTATCGAGGGTGGACCACTCTCATATCTGTTGGACTTGCCCCGCAATCGAAACTTACTGGGGAGAAATAAGATCTATCATTGGAAAAAATAATGGGATTTGACATAGAACAAACATTCATTTCTTTGTACTTGGGTGAAATACCTGATAACTTACACAATTGAGAAAAGTACCTCTTGAAGGTCCTACTGGCAGCCAGTAAAAAGCCTATCACTACTAAATGGCTACAAAAAGACCCTCATACAGTGACACAATGGATAGACATTGTAGAAGAAATACACCACATGGAGCATATGACCTTTGAACACAAGAGGAGAGAGGTCAGGAATACTGGGAAAATGCGTTTCGTACATGAAAAAGTTCAAAACATTCAAAGATGTCAATGTAACTAATATGATGAAGGTATGACGTGCACTGTAACTGCCAGATCCTTTTTGTTGTGCTTTTGTTTTACTTTATTTGTACTTCCGTTGTGTTCCTACAATAAAAACAAAGTATATAAAAAAAAATGTACGACTGTTGGAAAATCATTCCAGGTGAAGCTGGTTGAGAGAATGCCAAGAATGTGCAAAGCTGTCATCAAGGCAAAGGGTGGCTACTTTGAAGAATCTCAAATATAGAATATATTTTGATTCTTTTAACACTTTTTTTGGATACGACATGATTCCAAATGTGTTATTTCACAGTTTTGATGTCTTCACTATCATTCTACAATAGTACAAATAAAGAAAAACCCTTGAATGAGTAGGTGTGTCCAAACCTTTGACTGGTACTGTATGGGTGTGTGTCTTGGTGTGTGTTAGTGTCTCTGTGTGTGTGTGTTTCTGTGTGTATCTCTCTGTGTGTGTGTGCGTGTCCTTGTGTGTCTCAGTGTGTGTGTGTCTATGTGTGTGTCTCAGTGTGTGTCTCTGTGTGTCCTTAGGTAGGTGTAAGAGCCCGACCCAGTGACTAGCCTGCATTCTCTCTCTATATATATATATTTAGAGCCAGACACATTGTCAGCTGGAGATAACACAGACTGCAGACCCCCTAAATAGAATGACAATCAAACACACACACACACACACACACAAATAATAACAGATTTATAAGACGAATCAGAAGTGCATCCATTGTCCATCTAAATAAACAGATATTTGTGTGTGTTTAACCAATTGCTGCACCTTTGTATCTGGACTTGGCTGGACCCCAGGCTCACAGGATTAATAATGTTCCTCTGAGAGAAGCTGTGGTGATGTCACAGGGGTGTAAGGTGTCAGGGGGAGTGTCCACAAAGGGGTAAGGGTGGGGGAGGGGGTGGCAGATAGGGTTGGGGACTCTCTTATAAGTTTGGTTTAGGTCTCTCTCTCGGCCCCCTACAATCCCACAGTCCCAACGTCCCAACAGTGAAAGGCGGACCACAGCTATAACCAGCTCAGGTAAGAGACAACGTCTGAGGTTAGGGGTCGAGGTTAGGTTCACCTTTGTGGGGGGAGGGGTGGTTACGGGACAGAATTGTGAGTATCTTCACCCTCTTTTCACTGCTCTGTCACACCACTGGGCCTGAAGGCTCTGTGCAGCTGTCCTTGTTGCTAAAAATAAATACTCAGGCTGACATACACACACACACACACACAAAACACATACACACACAAAACACATACACACATTCATGCTTTCAGTATAATCTCAGATGATTGCAGTTTTTCAGATGTGACAGTAAGTGACTGCCTGTTGACTATCAGTAGGGTTAAGAGTGATGAAGCATACGTACCTCATCATATTTATTGGGTTTATGTGATGAACAGTTGATACAGCCCTTTTCATCTCTCTAGTCTGTCATGATCCACAAATGGAGGCTGTGTGTCTTAGATGTTTATGTGGCTGTGAAGAAATAGCAATATGTTAGAATGATGCACTTCTTATGAGGCAAGGTTAGCACTTAATGTTATGGTAATGACAGAGACATTCAGGTTTCCTTAATGTTATGGTAATGACAGAGACATTCAGGTTTTAATGTTATGGTAATGACAGAGACATTCAGGTTTTAATGTTATGGTAATGATAGAGACATTCAGGCTTTAATGTTATGGTAATGACAGAGACATTCAGGTTTCCTTAATGTTATGGTAATGACAGAGACATTCAGGTTTTTAATGTTATAGTAATGACAGCGACATTCAGGTTTCCTTAATGTTATGGTAATGATAGAGACATTCAGGCTTTAATGTTATGGTAATGACAGAGACATTCAGGTTTTAATGTTATGGTAATGATAGAGACATTCAGGCTTTAATGTTATGGTAATGACAGCGACATTCATGTTTCCTTAATGTTATGGTAATGATAGAGACATTCAGGCTTTAATGTTATGGTAATGACAGAGACATTCAGGTTTCCTTAATGTTATAGTAATGACAGAGACATTCAGGTTTCCTGGAACATCTTTCCAGGATCAAGAACTAGATTTTTTTTGAAAGAGTAATGTCTGCTTTCAAAACACACATAATTGTGTTTGGGAATCCAGTGAAAACACAGTAACTATCAACCATATTCTGTGTGTATTTGTGTCTGCAATAGTTTGTGTTTTGTCCATTAGTACATTCCTTGAATTCTAATCTGAGATTGTTTCACCAATGAATTTCCTCTGTGAATCAGAGGAATTTCTGTTTCCCACATCCTTGAAGACAAGAAAGGAAGGATTGCGTTGCCATGGCGTCACCGAGCGAGGGCGATCAGACGGTGCCTGATGGAGAGAGAGAAAAGGAGGCGACTAAGGTCAAATCTATTCAGTCCCACTATCTCCGCTGTCCCTCCCCCAGCAGGTAAGCATACGTGGAGACCCACTGTTCTTGTAGTTCTGTAATGGGAAATGACCCACCCAGGGCTGTCACGGCTGTTGAAGGAACTGGACCAAGGTGCAGCGCGGTAATCGTACATTTTCTCTTTTATTCGAAATGACGCCAAACAAAACAATAAACAATACAAAACAAACCGTGAAGCTTCAGGCTATGTGCCATCAAACAAAGTTAACTTCCCACAATCACAGGTGGGAAAAAGGGTACCTAAGTATGGTTCCCAATCAGAGACAAAGATAGACAGCTGTCCCTGATTGAGAACCATATCCGGCCAAAACATAGAAGTAGAAAATCATAGAAACACAAAACATAAAATGGATCAAATACATACAGTTGAAGTCGGAAGTTTACATACACCTTAACCAAAAACATTTAAACTCAGTTTTCCACAATTCCTGACATTTAATCCTAGTAAAATTCCCTATCTTATGTCAGTTAGGATCACCACTTGATTTGAAGAATGTGAAATGTCAGAAAAATAGTAGAGAGAATGACTTATATCAACTTTTATTTCTTTCATCACATTCCCAGTGGGTCAGAAGTTTACATACACTAAATTAGTATTTGGTAGCATTGCCTTTAAATGGTTTAACTTGGGTCAAACATTTTGGGTAGCCTTCCACAAGCGTCCCACAATAAGTTGGGTGAATTTTGGCCCATTCCTCCTGACAGAGCTAGTGTAACGGAGTCAGGTTTGTAGGCCTCCTTGCTCACACGTGCTTTTTCAGTTCTGCCCACACATTTTTTATAGGATTGAGGTCTGGGATTTGTGATGGCTACTCCAATATCTTGACTTTGTTGTCCTTAAGCCATTTTGCCACAACTTTGGAAGTATGCTTGGGGTCATTGTCCATTTGGAAGTGTCACGACTTCCGCCAAAGTCGATTCCTCTCCTTGTTCGGGCGGCATTCGGCGGACGACGTCACCGGTCTTCTAGCCATCGCCAATCCACCTTTGATTTTCCATTTGTTTTGTCTTGTTTTTCCACACACCTGGTTCCCCCATGTCTGTGTGTGAAATTGTTTGATGTATAGTGCTTGTGCACTCTGACTGGTTCGCGACCGGATATTTTGTACCCATATTTTGTTGTTCTGGGTACCATTGGTTTTGCTTATTAAACTGCTCCGGTTATTACCCAGTTCTGCTCTCCTGCGCCTGACTTGCCTGCAGCCAGTCACACGCCCCTTACAGGAAGACCCATTTGCGACCAAGCTTTAACGTCCTGACTGATGTCTTGAGATGTTGCTTCAATATATCCACATAAATTTCCACCCTCATGATGCCATCTATTTTGGGAAGTGCGCCAGGCCCTCCTGCAGCAAAGCACCTCCACAACATGATGCTGCCACCCCCATGCTTCACGGTTGGGATGGTGTTCTTCGGCTTGCAAGCGTCCCCCTTTTTCTTCCAAACATAACGATGGTCATTATGGCCAAACAGTTCTATTTTTGTTTCATCAGACCAGAGGACATTTCTCCAAAAAGTATGATCTTTGTCCCCATGTGCAGTTGCAAACCGTAGTCTATCTTTTTTATGATGGTTTTGGCAGGTGGTTTCTTCCTTGCTGAGCGGCCTTTCAGGTTTTGTCTATATAGGACTCGTTTTACTGTGGATATAGATATTTATGTACCTGTTTCCTCCAGCATCTTCACAGGGTCCTTTGCTGTTGTTCTGGGATTGATTTGCACTTTTCACACCAAAGTACGTTCATCTCTAGGAGACAGAACGCGTCTCCTTCCTGAGCGGTATGGCGGCTGTGTGGTCCAATGGTGTTTATACTTGCGTACTATTGTTTGTACAGATGAATGTGGTACCTTCAGGCGTTTGGAAATTGCTCTCAAGGGTGAACGAGACATGTGGAGGTCTACAATTTTTTTCTGAGGTCTTGGCTGATTCCTTTTGATTTTCCCATGATGTCAAGTGAAGAGGCACTGAGTTTGAAGGTAGGCCTTGAAATATATCCACAGGTACACCTCCCAATGACTCAAATGATGTCAGTTAGCCTGTCAGAAGCATCTAAAGCCATGACATAATTTTCTGGAATTTTCCAAGCTGTTTAAATGTCCCAAAAGTGCCACCTCCACCCACCCTGCATGTCAGGCTAAATCAATCAATATTTGACATTACATATATTTGCCCCCCCCGGGGCAATATTAATATTGCTTAGTAATTATATTCATATGGTTATGACTATGTCTCTATACTTTTGCAGTTTCTCCGTGATCTCTGAGTCCAGATTCTCCATGATATCAGGGTCGGATGCCGAGAGCATCTATATGGAGCCCATTCACCTGTCCTCAGCTATAGCTGCCAAACAAATCATCAACGAGGGTGAGACACAGATTCATTCCACCAACCACACATAACTCACATGCTGTTTTTTTGCCTTGGTGAGTGGATCTGAACGTTATGATTTAAAACATCTAAATGAAAGCTTTCATATTGGCAGAATACAATTTTATAAATGCTGTTCACCTAGAGAAGCATGGCTGTCGACAAAGTGAGTGCTTGTGACTATAAGGTTCTATCTAGAAAAAGATGATTCTGAGATAATTGGCTTTGAAGTTCTGAACCCTCATTGGTTTGAATGAGTAGTTTGAACTACTTTTATCTTGTATTCTTTTGAACTTAACATGAATGTAGGTATTTAGACTACTGTATAGGTAGATAACATTGAACAGAACAAGGCTGTTTCAATAACTACATGTTGACTAAAATACAGATAGAACCTTATAGTCCCAAGCTCTCGATAGGTTAAAGAAAGTTGAAGGGTGGAACCACAAAGAAAGCCGGGGAAAAACAGCCACCACTAGTCCTGTTTGCAGGTTCACCTTATACAGATCAGCTTGGCCATGCCTAGTGGTTAGAGTGTTGGGCCAGTAACCGAAAGGTTGCTGGATCAAATCCCAGAGCTGACAAGGTAAAAATAACCCCCTGTTCCCTGGTAGGCTGTCATTGTAAATAAGAATTTGCTCTTAACTGACTTGCCTAGTTAAAAAAAAATACTGTACTGGTGCCAAGCACATTGCGTGTGCCTGGCTCCACATACATATTGTATTTGTCCCATAGAGATAAAGCTGTGGTTTGTCCCCGAATGGCCAATTTGGCCATTCGGTTGGTTACACAATGTCTCGGACAAAGATACTTATATTACATACAATTTAGCTTAAAAAGCAGTTAAATAATCAATGCTCTATTATCCAATAGGCGGTGTCAGAGGAAAGCCCATACAATTGTCAGACTCCAGTCACCCAAGTCATAGACTAGCAGCACGGCAAGCAGTATCGGAGCACCAAGTCTTAATAGCTTCTACCACCAAGCCATAAGACTGCTGAACAATTAATCAAATGGCCACAGGACTATTTACTCGCAATGACAACCCCCCCACCCTCCATTTGTTTTGTACACTGCTGCTACTCGCTGTTTATTATCTATGCATAGTCACTTCACCCCTACCTACATGTACAAATTACGTCAACTAACCTGTACCCCTGCACACTGACTCGGTACCCCCTGTATATAGCCTCGTTATTGTTATTTTATTGTGTTACTTTAAAAAACATTTTAACTTTAGTTTATTTGGAAAATATTTTCTTAACTCTTCTTGAACTGCACTTTTGGATCAGTGGGTCCCACAAGGGACGTTTGAGCTAACGTAGGCTAATGCGATTAGCATGAGGTTGTAAGTAACGAGAAAGTTTCTCAGGACAGACATATCTGATATTGGCAGAGAGTTTAAATTCTTGTTAATCTAACTGCACTGTCCAATTTACAGTAGCAATTACAGTGAAAGAATACCATGCTATTGTTTGAGGAGAGTGCACAGTTTTGAACTTGAAAAGTTATTAATAAACAAATTAGGCACATTTGGGCAGTTTTCATTCAACATTTTGAACAGAAATTCAATGGTTCATTGGATCAGTCTAAAACTTTGCACATACACTGCTGTCATCTAGTGGCCAAAATCTAAATGGAACCTGTGCTGGAATAATACATTATTGCCTTTCTCTTGCATTACCAGATCTAATGTGTTATATTCTCCTACATTCCTTTCACATTGCCACAAACTTCAAAGTGTTTCCTTTCAAATGATATCAAGAATAGCCCTATCCTTGCTTCAGGCATTTAGATTTGGTTATGTCATTTTAGACAAAAATGTTTTTAAAAAAGGGGCGGATCCTTATGAGGTTTTAAGGGCTTGTAAGTAAGCATTTTATGGTAAAGTCTACACTTGTTGTATTTGGTGCATGTGACAAATAAAGTTTGATTTGATTATACTGTAGCATTAGAGTAATCACCTCTGTCTCTTACCTGAGAATACAATGTGTTCATTATGGCAATATCCAGCTAGAGACGTCCAAGCCATTATCCACAGCTAGACTGTCTGATTGGGGTAATGCGTTCGCCAACACACCACAATTATGCTCCTAACTAACTTTGAATAGGTTACTTTGCTTTCTAACAGTGTGTCCCTGCAGCAGCTGTCTATCCTTAACGGATGCTGTCTGCAAATGTGACATACTCCTGGTTTGGTTTGTAAAGACTGACACAGAGGGTGGGGAGTTTTGCAGCACAAAGTTATTTCCTTCAATCTAGCCACTGTCTGTAGCCTACTTACACGTTTAGATGCAATGAATTATGTAATATTGTGGATTAGGCAGTAGGGTGTGTGTGTGTGTGTGTGTGTGTGTGTGTGTGTGTGTGTATCTGAATAGTCTGCTCTTTCCTTTCCTCAGAGCTCCCAAAACGGGGTATCAGGACAGAGAGTACCCCAGACAGCATGTTGGAGACAGCGGAACAGCTGATGGTGGAGGACCTCTACAACCGGGTGAAGGACATGATCGATGACCGCAGCCCCTATAACACCCCCTGTGTGATGGACATCCAGCGGGCCATGGTACAGGACCGCCTGGAGGCCCCCAACAACCCCGTGGACGAGGTGTGGAACAACATATTCATCGCTGAGAAGTGAGTCACTCACTGTGCCGTGGAAGTTACTGTATGCATTACATATCCCCATACACGCATCACACACAAGCACACACACACACACACACACACACACACATGCTCCGCCCTTCAAAATACAGTGTTATATGCATAGCTCATGGAACATCATTCCAGCCAGATTTACCCCCACCTCACTTTCACCATAGACAACTTCACTGAGTGTCAATAGAATGACAGATAGATAGCTGTTCACCTCCTATGGTATAATTAAGCAACAAGGCCCGAGTGGGTGTGGTATATGGTCAATATACCATGGTTAGGGGCTGTTCTTATGCACAACACAACGCAGAGTGCCTGGATACAGCCCTTAGCCGTGGTATATTGGCTATATACCACAAATCCCAGAGGTGCCTTATTGCTATTATAAACTGGTTATCAACGTAATTAGAGCAGTAAAAATACATGTTTTGTCGTACCCGTGTTATACGGTCTGATATACCACGGCTGTCAGCCAGTCAGCATTCATCCCTCGAACCACCCAGTTTATAATACTTTGTAAACGAGTCTATTTCGGGTCAGTGTACTTGTCATGGATACTCCATGTCCTTACCAGCCATTTCATAACCGTGACTCTATGACCACAACAACAACAGCGTTGCTTGTTCCTTCCTCTGTTTTGCAGATCCGTGGCTGTCAATAAAGCTCGTCTGAAGCGCATGGGTATCACCCACATCCTGAACGCTGCCCATGGTACCGGGGTCTACACAGGGGAGGCCTTCTACGCTGGCATGAACATCGGCTACATGGGTATCGAGGTAGATGACTTTGCAGAGTCTGACATCTCCCCTCACTTCAGAACCTGCGCTGAGTTCCTGGATGAGGCCCTGTTGACACACAAGGGTGAGTCAGTGTTCTTTTGTGTGTTCTTATTGGTGGATCAAGGCCCAATTCTCAATGGACCCACCTCAGACCCTACAGCCTATGCATTTGTAGATCTACCTGGATTTGATTGATGAAAGTAATATGGTGAAACTTCCACCTATCCTACCAGACAGCGAGGGAGAGCTATTACCAGGATATTTAATGGATACGATATGAACGTCTTCTTGTGTGATCTCGTGTTTTTCTCCCATTTCCATGGACCTTGAGTCTGGGCTAACCTGGACATAGTAGAACCAATCTCTGGATTGTTTGCTTTGGCTTAACTGGACTCAGTGATGATGAGGCTTAGAATTCAATCTCTAGACCAATCCAGAGACTACTCGGAGTTCCATCTAGATTCTAGACTAATCTATAGACTACTCCTAATTACTCATCATAACCAGGGGTGGTCGTCAGTCTTATTTTAGGGATGTCACTCAGAGCCAATGGACAGGGATAGCCTAGTTATATCTGGACTCTGTTTAGGCGGGTGAATCATCTTCTAAAGCTTTTCACCCCGCCCCAACTCTAATTAAACCCCAAATAGATTAGATCCACTGACCGCTTGAGTTAAATAAACACATATTTGTTAAGAATCAGATTAAATGTCAGGCAGGAGTAACTAGTATTCATGTCATAGGTTTGGGTCTGCGGGGACTCGCGGTCCTTTCCGCTACAGAGAGGGAGTAGGCAACGTATCACATTTCAAACCTGGCACCTTGGGGGTTATCATATCATGGGTTATGATGTCAGAGTTTATACCTGGGGGGTACAGTGTTTAGGAGTGATACAGTCACAACTGGAAGGGAATACAGCCCTCTGCTGGTTATAGAGTGTCCTTGCAGAGCAGACGTCATGCTGGCTCTACCTGCACATAAAATGTATAAGCCTCCTACAGCTACAGCTGTTATCATCAAACTGGTACCTAATACTTTCAGATTCATGAAATCAGTATTGTCATTTGCTTATCCCTTACGTTGCAAATGTATCTTTAATTAACTACATATAAACACTGAAAAATAGTTATTTCTTATGTCAAGTGTAACCAATGGGAAGTGTGTTTTTGTCTTCTTCTCCTGCAGGTAAGGTCCTGGTGTCCTCTATGATGGGCGAGAGCCGCTCCGCTGTGCTGGTGGCTGCCTACCTCATGATTTTCCAACACATGACCATCATGGAGGCACTGACCACTCTGAGGAAGAAGCGACACATCAACCCCAATGAGGGCTTCCTAAAACAGCTGCGTCAGCTTAACGAGACGCTACTAGAGGAGCGTGATGACGATGATGACGACACCCTCAGCCAATGCTCCGTCATCGACGCCCACACTCGCGCCCACCTGTTTGACGACGAAGAGAGCATGATGGGCGTGAAGGCCCACTCCATCATGATGGAGGAGGAGGAGGACAGCCAAAGCGTGATGAGTAGCGTGGCCTCGTCTGCGGCAGCCGCCGCCCTCAGGGACGGTGTTTTTGGAGGGCTGCGGATGGGCCTGGAACGGGCAGAGACGACAGAGGGCCTGGCCCTGCCTGGAAAAGACGCTGGCGACGGTGGGGAGGATGCAGAGGATGGGGATGAAGATGGCATGAGCATGATCCGCGAGTGGCAGAGGAGGAACGAGAAGTACCAGAGCGAAGAGTGGTGGGAGCAACAGCTGATGAGCGAGGCTGGGGACGAGGAGTCTCTCCTGGGGGGCATGCGGGGTCCTGGGGCAACAGAAGACCTGGAGAGCGTGACCAGTGAGGACGTCCAGGCCATGAAAGAGCGCCTGAAGCGGCGCCCGCGGCACTCCCCCTCAGAGTCAGTGTCCACGGCCAGTTGCAGCAGCTACTCTGACCTGTGGAAGCAGCGTCTGAAGGAGATCGAGGAGCAGGCGGCAGCGCGCTACCGCAAGAAGGACGACGACAACAACAGTGAGAGCACGGCGATGGAGGGGATACAAAATAAGAAGCAGACAATCAAGGACGACGTGGAGAGCGTGCTCTCTGACACCAGCTCCATGTACAACTTCTGTAAGAGGAACAAGGAGAACCTAACTCCCCTGGAGCGCTGGAGGGTGAAGAGGATCCAGTTTGGCTGGAATAAGAATGATGAAGGGAGGGATGGGGAGAAAAGAGCCGGGGGTGTATGGGGCAGTGGGGAGCAGGGAGATGGCGATGCTGAGGCCCACACTCCGGCACTGGAGGACGTCAACCTGACAGCCTACCAGACCTGGAAGATGAAACAGGCAAAGCGGCTTGGAGAGGACAACAAGGCAACAAAAGATGACATTGTGGAGATGAGCCGTGGCGAGGACTCGACCACAGCCAAGAGGAGACAGAGGCGGGAGGAGCTCCTGGAGCGCTCGCGGAAGACACTGGAGGAGAGTCAGTCCATGTGTGGCTGGGAGACGGAGAGCTCCATGAGCGGAAGCACCCTGCCGCTCTCTGCCTTCTTCGCCCAGCCTGACGGCTCACAAGCCGGACGTGTTGCCAATGATGACAACATGTCCATGCTGAGTGGCAGGTCTTCTGTATCCCAAGCCCGCAGCACCAGATCTCAGGCCTCTATGGGCTCAGGAATTCCACAGGGCATTCCCCAAGTCCCCATGATCCCTGTGCCCACAATGCAGGGACCTGGTGGGGAGCCCATGGTCGACCTGTCCAGCATTCAGAACTGGATCGCCAATGTGGTGTCCGAGACCCTCATCCAGAAGGAGCGTGAGATGAGCCTCCCCCCGTCCCAGGCTGGATCGGTGCTAAGTTTCGGTGGGACATCTAGTGTGTTAGGGCCAGCAAGACGTGGCTTGGACGATGACAAGGCTTCTATGCTGAGTGGAGCATCCTATTCGAGCTCGCTGGCTCATCACGGTGTCAGTGCTGGCAGGGCCGAGTCTGTGCTCTCTGGTAGAAGTGCTGCTTCTTCTACCAGTAATCTCTCCAGCATCTCCGGTCTGGGCTCCCGCAGGAGCAAGATCACCACCACCAGCGTGCCCCTCTACAGCCTTTTTGCGGACCAGGTCAACCTACAGAAGCTGGACTCCATGGACAAGCAGATGCAGTCGGAGATGAGGAACAAGATGGCCTGCTACGGGGTGAAGAAGATTGTCGAAGATAATAAGCGCAGCACACTCTACAAGAAGAAGAAGCCCAAGGACGAGGGCGAAGAGGAGGAAGAGAAGGAGGATGACTATTTAACAGGAAAGATAAAGACGTCTCTCCCACCTGCACCAGAGAAAAAGAAAGCACCTACGCGAAGCTATGGCCTTTCGGGCTGCCTAAATCTCTCCACCGCTCTGGAGAAAGAAAAGAACACCAGTGTTGATGATTGGCTAACCAACGTCATGCCTCCTTCAAGGAAACCAGCGTCCTATAGTGCAGAAGACGAGACTGATCCAGGGCCATCTGCCTCCGTGTATAACTTTGGGGGTCAGAGGGACTCGTCTGAGGAGGAAGAAGAAGAGGAGGAGTATGAAGTCGCATCCAGATATCGCTCCAGATTCCAGGCAGACACAGAGTCACGTGTACTTGGCAAATTCTCTTCCAACAGCGTGGATTCCAGCAGCTACAGGACTAGAAGATCCTACACAGCCACTGAGGAAGAGGAGGAAGATGAGGAGAGTTATACATTGAAGAGGAAGTTTACTCATCACTCACAATATGAGAGTGGAGGGGAGACGGAGGGGAGGATAGAAAGGAAGGAAGAAAAGGAAGAGGAAGAAGATGTCGACAGATTCCTCAGCGATCTTAGGCAGAGGTCTCGGGCTCGGGCTGAGGCAGAAATGCAGGACGATGACATCGTTGCAGCTTGGAGGGCACAACAAGAATCCAAGTCAAATGGTTACAGAAGCAGTGACTCTTAACCAATCAAAGACAGTGTCACACTTACAGTAGGAAAGAAACTCAATCCAATGTTAATATGTTTCTTCAGCTAATAAATTAAAATTGCACACTTGCTACACAAGCCGCCTTTCTTAGAACATCGCTTGTGGTCTTTTTATTTTCAGAAGTGGGGTGACCTTTATAATTCTATAGGTAGTTGTTATAGATCATTCTGACATGTAAATACTCATCTAAATCAAATATCTAAGCTTTATTATAATGGAAAAGGGAAAATGTGCACGTTGCTTTCTAAACTCAAACGAGTTTATTTCTCATAGTCAATTTCATAATCAAATGGACGCAAAATATGAATATTTAAATATTGCCTCAGCCTAACTGCATTGCTTGTGCAGTGCAAGTAGAGTAACACACGTCTGCTGTTTGTTGCATTGATTGTAAAATGCAACAACTAACCTACAAAACAATCTAAACTAGATTACTGTTCAAGACAAAATATTTATGCTGTACAATTTTTGGAGCACAAACGCAATCCATTTCAAAGCATTTATAATTGCAATAAATGTTAAAGCAATTATCTGGTTGTTTTATTTTATTTTTTATCTCATTCCTCATGCCTAAGGACACTGACCTGGATTCTAGTTGATCACATCTTTAACGAAAACATGAGACAGAGTTAGAAGAATAGAAGACAGAATAAAAGGAATTATGATAATCAAATCGCATAGCACTTAACATTGTAAGGGGAACTCAACATATTCATCTCTACTGAACTGGGTGCTTTTTATCACAATATTTTACCCCATACATACTATCTACTTGTTATATTATGGATAGAAGACTACACTTTGACACGGCAGTCAATATCCTATTGAGCGTATGTCTAGCCCTACAAGTATGGGCATGTACTGTATGCACTCGCACAGTTCAAGCCAGAAGACATACACGCCCGCAAATAACATAGTCAATGCTACTATTCCACTTTGCGAAAGAAAACCATGTCATTACTACTCTCTGCCATGGTTTATTTGTAGTGGTGTTATTGTCTCAATTGATGCCAGGTGAGTGTTAGGCTAGTGACTAGATGAACATGCTAGACGGGCAAAAGTTTTTAAAAAGTATATGCAGAACTGAGCTAGAACAGACGATATCTGTTCTAAAACTAATTGTAGGATTATGTGGTTAGTCGGGTCTAAGTGTTTAAAATCGTGTTTGAGGTTTTTGAAGCGCTGTAGGCCTACTTCCGTCGGTTCTAGCGTGGTCAAATAGTGACGACCTGGGTGGGAGGGCTTCTATAGTTGACTGAATGCATTTGTTTTAAATATTCAATATGGCTGACGGAGGAGTAATGAGCCAATATGAAAGTTCAGGACCAGGTAATCATTACTACATTTTACATATTCATTTGCAGATTATATTTTATTAGGTCTGACTCCGTGACAAATAAACGAAAAGACCAGCACCATATGGTTGCTCTAGTTTACAATCTTACCCGGCGCGTGTAGGAGGAAAAAAGCTGACCAGGATTGTTGTTGTCGTTCGAGGAGAAGACATTCCCTCCTTTGTGTGGTGCGCGTTCCATATTCATAGCCAAAAGTCACAGCGATTTAACATATTTTATCTGTAATCGGCAACGCTGTTGAGTTGTTTGCTCTAGCTATTTAACTCCTTTAATAAAAATTGTAATGGAACATAGCTACAGAAAAAAAGGCAATAGTTAACGAGCTAGCTTCGCTTGCATGGACACTAGCTAGCAAATAGCTAGTGTTTCTTCGTGCTAACTAGCAGCTAGCTACATTTTGCATATTCATTTATCTCAGAAGTATGTTTAGAATTAATTTGAAAGAATCTAGCGAGGATTTGATACAACAATTGCAGTAAATCTAATAATAGTAAATCTATTATTTGCAATGCAGTGGGGGGGTTACCGCTAGGAGGAGATCACTTATTTTCATTACTAGCTGGCTACAGTAACTTGACTGTAGCAATGAACACAGTCAACGTTATGGGTACTGTATCAATGAGATCGCACCAACGAAAAACTATAAAAATCCATGGAAACGTTGACATCTTTATTGCGTAGTTCTCCTAACTTCTCTTCGACATTTGAATGAAAACTTTTTGATAAAATGTTAAACAGCTTGGAGTGGAGTTTGCCACGTACCTGTTCCAGGCCAAGGTCACAGACTAGCTATCAGGTTGAATACTTTTTGTGCAAAGAGGGCTACTGTTCCCAACTGGTTTGTTCTGTTTGCTAGTGAAAGCAGACTGAAATTGAAATGGCCAAGTTTGTCATTGTTTGTGTCTTCCCCGCTAGGCATGCCAGTGGAATAACTTTTATAGTTGTACTAGCTCAGCCTATGTTTTCTGAAGAGTAAATGTGACACAGTTGGGTAAAGAGACCCCTCCCTAGCCACCCCACGGTGTACTAGTAGTACTAGAGGTTGATGGAAGCACAAGGTCTTCTGTGGATCTCATGTAGACTACTCCTCACATAGGCTATCCATCAGTTAGTCTCTTTGAAAACAATCACATTTTTGACTTAGCCTATTCCTTTCACATTTTTCCTTTTACTACCGTCTAGTCCTGTAGTTGTCTACCTGAAGGTAAACGACTTCTGATAGAATGTTACAGTGTCGTAAAGCCCTGCGTCAAGGCCTCCAATGGTCAGGAGGAATCTTATGCAGTATTTTTCAGCTCCAATTTGACAGAATATGATCGATGTTTTGCATATTTTGGATGTCTGTTATTTGAATACGTTGAATTTTCATTTTCTCTGCCATCTCCTCTCTCTGCCCCGTCTCTCCTGTGCGCTCTCTCTCCCTTATCTACTTTGCATTATGCATTTGGGCTTTCAATAACATGAAAGCATAATTCATTGCTAATCTGAAATTCTATTAATTGAATGATTTGCATAATGCATTGTGTGCCAATTAGGTTTATGGAACTCAAAGCTCTTATCCACAACTGTCTGCTGAAGCTCAAACATTTTCAGTGTAGGCCTACAGCCATCAGTCTCGTATACAAATTCAATGTCATATGTTTTGTTTTGGAGATTTGCCATTGAAGAGAAGGCCATGATAAGGGTTTGCGTAGTCCTACACTCACTCACGCCTTCATGTCTTGGATTTGGAAACAAAGTTTACTATCAGTTTGCTATCAAATGGCAAAGTGGGGCCTACAGCTTGGAAGTAATTTATCCCCCTCGCCCTCAAATTATAAGAGTTGCGAGGGAGAGAGTGCGCACAAGAGTGAACTTATTTGGCACATGCCACGTACTCCTTAAAAGCTATCCAATTAATATGCAAATTAGCTAATAAATATTTATAGAGATTTTTTGAATTATGCAGAAAGCTTTCGGAGCTCTGTGTGAAATGAATTGCTCTCCGCAACTTCAAAGCACACGCCTTGGCTTAATGAGAAACGGGGGGCTGAATTTGCATACGGCTCTAATCAGCTGAATACTGATTACGCTGCTTCGTTATGGGCGCTACGCTGCCAGCTGCACTCTTTGTTTCTGTTCCATTCCACAGGGAGGGAGAGAGCGAGAGAGAAAATGAGGAGAAAAAGACAGGAATACTGTTTTGCCACACTCTTGTTGATTTGTTTCAGTGAGAGAGGCGGTGTGCTGAGCAGCTAGTTGTTACAGTGAGAGAGGCGGTGTGCTGAGCAGCTAGTTGTTACAGTGAGAGAGGCGGTGTGCTGAGCAGCTAGTTGTTACAGTGAGATAGGCGGTGTGCTGAGCAGCTAGTTGTTACAGTGAGAGAGGCGGTGTGCCGAGCAGCTAGTTGTTACAGTGAGCGAGAGAGAACACTAGACGGATCTCCTCCTGTTGTGTTCTGTTTAACACACCTGGCTGTGCCAGTCTTCTGGGTTCTGATTGCTCCTGGTCAGTGGGCCCAACTGAGCGGGGTCAGTGCCAGCTGGCCTGGATGGCACGCCGGTGATGCCACAGACTGTGGACTCTGCAATAGCCGGTGAGCAGAGCAGTGTGAGAGATCTGTTCCAATATCCACACTAACATACCACATACCACTTGAATGAAGCAATGTTTTGGGTTTGGATACAGTGCTATTCAATTGGTATGCTAGTAGTATGGGTATTGGACCGCGTGTCATGACAATAGAGTATTCCAGAACACCTGTGATGGTTTGTGGAATTCTACACTTGTTGATCCTTTGAATTTGCCATTTTCTTTTGTTTTCTGAAGGCATAAATTGAATTGTCATGTGTTGTTTCCGAGCTGTCTGGTTTACAAGCTTCTATTTTCCTCTCTGTTTCAGACGCGATAATCAACCTGTCAGTGTCCAGTAAAAGCACCATGGAGAACGGGGACATGGTCAAAGGTGAGTTTCTACAGCCTTTCTTTGACTACAACTAGAGCCTTTAGTATGTCATGGAATATGTGTTTCTTGGATTGAGCTTGGCCGTCTTTATATATTATGGCCTGTTTAATTTCCATCACAGAAAATGTAGTCCTGAACTGACTTGAGGTTTGATGGTGTTGTCCTCGGTGCTGTACTGTGGTAACAGAGTAGTAACAACTTTGAGTCTGTATATTTGGTCCAATGTAAAGATGTATGTTGGAGGATTTTGACTGTGTTGTTCTGACTGACCTCCCGTCTCTAGGCGTGCTGACCAATGGCCGGGACTCTCAGAAGCAGACGGTCATGTCCCTCACCAACGCACAGTCACCGGCTCTGCTGCAACAGGTAACACACACACTCCCACGCATTACTCATATTCTTCTTATTATTTTTTAACAAAAGCCAGAAATGCTAATTTGCATACTTTTAGTCTCTAATACTCTACAAGCCATCAGTCAGTTAGCTCCATAGCCAACATGATGCTAACACCAAGGCAAGACGGATAAGATCCCGTCCCCTTGGCTACTCAAGGGGTCCATTCATTGCGTCCAGTGTTGCCATGGTGACGCCTTTAGCCCGCTACCCTGGCGCCAGCTTGGAACTAGCCGTTAAAATGGAAGTACAGCAGCCTGCTGCCTGGCATGCCTCCTCTCGCTGAAACAAAAAACCAGCGCGCTGTCTGCTGCATGCTAATTAGCCCACTCCAACTGTCGCTTAGAAACAGGTGGGGGTGGATATGCAAATGTATGCCAATTTACATGTGCCTCATAACCAGTCTTTGATTATAATACTCCCACCTTCTCTCTGCAGTCATATCCCCATAGGTTGCACTGGCTTTTTATAATTTAAAAGTAGTAGGGTTTAAGCCACAGATTAAATCTCTGATACACACGTACATGCCCCCTTTTATCTATCTTACTCACACACACACTCTCTCCTTCAATCTCTTCTCTTGTCTCTCTCCCTGTTTGTGTTTGTTTGTGTAGTTGACCTTGTCTCCAGCACAGCAGCAGCTGTTTCTCCAGCAGGCTCAGGCCCAGCTCCTTGCAGCAGCCGTTCAGCAGCACTCCGCCAGCCAGGCCCAGAACAGCAGCACCACGGGGGCCGCCATCTCTGCCTCTGCAGCCACCCCCATCACCACCCAACTACCACTGTCCCAGCCTATACACATCACTCCTGTAAGAGATCTACTGTAGTGTTATATACTCACTCACACACAGTGACTCATACTTGTCTAACACAGGCTCCTCTCTCTCTCTCTCTCTGTCTCTCTGTCTCTCTCTCAGCTCCAGCAGCAGGGCCTGCAGCAGTTTGTGTTGGTCCAGCCAGGTCATTCCATGGCCACCCAGCTACAGCCTCAGTTCTTCATCTCCCAGACTCCACAGGGACAGCCCAGTATGTTTCAGTATCATAGTAAGCTATACACCAGCACTGAAGTAGTTTCATGTTTCAGGACCTTTCACTAAACCATCTCTCATTTGACAGATCTTTTGCAAGCCCAAAATCTTCTCACTCAACTACCTCAGAGCCAAGCCAACCTCCTACAGACTCCAACTATCACAATTGCCCCACAGGTCAGGGGAAACACACTTTTTCACAATAGCCTAATTGTTAGTGGCTGTGGGTTGTTTCAGGACAGGAACACAGACCATGCACATCTCTCTAATCTTCCTCCCTCTATCTTTCTCTCCTATCGCACACAGCCGGCCGCTCCCACGCGGACCGTAACTGCCACCCCTGGCCAGCTCCTCATCCACAGCCAGACCCCGCCCCCTAAGGGTCTGGGCACGCCCACTCTGGAGGATGCCAATGATCTGGAGGAGCTGGAGATTTTCTCCAAGGCCTTCAAACAGAGGAGGATCAGACTGGGCTTCACACAGGTATGGCCCAGGGACTCTGGACTGGTTTCCGCTGTAATACGCTCATAATAGATTCCATTTTATTTTTTGTGTTTGTGATAAATTATTTAATCCAAAACTGATTTTCTTCCCTCCATTATTTTGCCATAGAAACAAGATATGAAAGAGTTCCAGGGATTGCATTTATATTGTACTTGAGCTTTTTTTCCTAAATACTCAGTGCTTCAAACTACATTTTTAAGGAAGGGAACTCACCCTATATACTACCAACCTGGTTGATGTCAGTCTTACTTTCCCTGCCCCCTCTCTTCTCCCTCTAGGGTGACGTGGGGCTGGCCATGGGGAAGCTGTATGGTAATGACTTCAGCCAGACCACCATCTCCCGCTTTGAAGCACTCAACCTGAGCTTCAAGAACATGTGTAAGCTGAAACCGCTGCTGGAGAAGTGGCTCAACGACGCAGGTAGGTCCTCATAAGGGAGGTGTGTGTGTTATTTGTTTACATTTTTAAATGCTGTCATTGTGTACATTTTTATATTTGGGTAGTGTATCTGCGAGTTTTTCTCCCTCTGTGTTTTCTGACCCACTCTCCTTGTCCCCCTGGCTGCAGAGAATGTGAGCTCAGAGTCCAGCCCCAGCCTCAGTCCCCTGGGCTCTGGTCACGGGTCACCCAGCCTGGCGTCTGACCTCAATAGCCGGCGCCGCAAGAAGAGGACCAGCATCGACACCAACATCCGTGTGGCCCTGGAGAAGAGCTTCCTCCAGGTAAGACCTGGTTCTAACAAAGAAGATTGTACCTGTTCAGGCGAGATTTAGATGCCTTTTAGAAGAGCTCGACCCAAATAAGGGATGTTTGACTGTAGTCGGGGTGTCTACAGACCACAGCCAGCACTAGGTGTCTACTTTCCCTCACTGAATCTGGTGCTCTTTGTCCCCTTGCAGCAAAACCAGAAGCCGTCGTCAGACGAGATCTCCCTGATAGCAGACCAGCTGAACATGGAGAAGGAGGTGATCCGGGTGTGGTTCTGTAACCGCCGGCAGAAGGAGAAGAGGATCAACCCTCCCAGCAGCTCAGCTTTCCAGAAGTCCATCTTCTCATCCCCTACTACTGCCAGCCTGGTGAACACTGTACCCCAGACCACTGTGACTGTCACCCCCTCTCTGCCTGTCACCAGCTTCAGCCTCACAGGTACGTGTGTATTTTTCTAGTCTTGGGTGTACTCGTCTGATCTTTCCATTGATAGTTTCTGTGATGGCAAAGCCCAAAGAGGGCTTCACCATCTAGTGGAAGTGTGTCCTCTGCATCTCTATGGGTCCATATACGTGCAGGCTATAACCACAACTGATAGCTGATGTTTGGCTTACATTATATATGGCTAATTAAGCAGCCCATATACTGTATAGTGCAGCACTTTTAGACTGACACAGGAAGGCAGCGCCACTGATTAAAGGAGAAACTAGTGATCAAAGCCGAGGTAGTAAGTAGAGCGAGCTGCTCGCCTTCCTCTCTCCCACAGTCAAACTGAGCTTTTGAGATATTTTTCATGAAAGTAATGCAAAGTAATATAAACCGTTACTTTTGTTAAATGTAATGAGTAATATTACTTTTTCAAGTAACTAATCCCAACACTGATGGGTAGTAGCAGTTCCGCATTAGTTTATCCAGACTAAGATCGTGGGAATTGCCAGGGACCTCACGATACCATATTATCACCATACATAGCATATGTATTGCGTTTCTCAATGTATTGCGATTTGATACTATGATTTTTATTGCGATTTCGATGTTCCAAACATGTTGCTCACCATATGTCTGCTGCAGAGGGATGAGGGAGAGACATGAGAACCGCTGTATCAGTCAGGGAAATAAAAGTGCTGAAAACAAATTGGCTTCCTATTTAAATAGAAGATGGAGAACAAGCATTTCACAACATCTATTAAACATGTGTATGTGACAAACACAATTTGATTTGAAGCTATGAAGGAAAAATCGTGCTGGTAGAGCAAACTAGCGCAAAAAATATATTATCAAAACAATACGATGTGCCGTCAAAAATAATATCCAGACTAACTATTGATAGTTTTTTCCCCTCATCACCGAAGGTGATGCAGACTTGTCTTTTGTCCTGTAGCTATTTATTTGATGTTGATAGTATATTATTTATACGGTGTAATGTTGACCATCCTGTGTTCTAGACAGGACCCTGGTGCCAGCCACCGGCAACACAGCATCCGTCATCTCCAGCACCCCTACAGTCCCCTCTATGTCCCTTACACCCTCTTCCTCCGTGACAACCATGTCACAGCCAGCCGTTACCATGACGCAGGCGGGGCAAATGCTCTACAGCAACGGCGGGGGTCTGGCTGCAATGGCGGCTGCAGCGGCGGGAATCAGCCCGGGTCTCATGCCCTCGTCGCAGTTCAACACAGGGTGAGGCTCACACAGACACAAAGTGCTGTTTCCACTCGGTATCTAAGTGAAAAAGATGTGTTGTCCATTATCACATAAGTGACTCATTGCTCCTCCAGGGGGGCCTTACTGAACCTAACTACTGCAAGTTTTGGAGGAGCGCTAGCCACCATCCAAGGTGTGTTGAGTGGCAAGTACACCCTGCTACTATGCACCTTTATATACATACTTAAATATGCATTTAATGTGTCTTTTCTGGCTTGTTTAAAAGTCACTAGAGCTCTGAAATAGGGTTGTTTTGGTTACAAGAAGGGATGTGGAACCCTTGCTTTCTCTTGTCTTATCAGGGAGAAATGATCCCCAGTCACTATGCTAGTCTAACCTTCCCTCTTCCTCCTTCCTCACAGCTCTGGCCTCCAGCGGGTCCTTCCCCATCACCACCCTGGACGGGAACGGGAATCTGCTATTTGCCAACACCAGCATGTCTGGCTCCGCCCCCAGCATGGTGAACACGCCGCTCTTCCTGAACCCCCAGAGCCTGTCCTTATTGGGTAGTAACCCTGTCAGCTTTATCCCTGCCAGTGCCCTCAGCCTGCAACTCACCGCTGGCACCAACACCATCACCACGGCAACTACACCAGTCAATACCATCGTCAGAGCCTCTAAGGCCCAATGAATGAACTCGCGGGGCGGGTCGCTCCCCATTTCTTCCTCTTCATTGGTTGTTATTTAATCTTTGTTCTTTTTGCTACCACCAAAAAGTTGTTGTTGGAAAAATATTCTTAAGATGTTTTCCTCCCTATCTCTGCCACAAGGGGTCCTAACGGTCCTTTCAAAGATTGATTGAGATTTGGCAATAGAATCTCTTTTTCCTCAGAACTGCTTCTAAAACCAAAAATGTGCGTTTGATTTTATTTTGCTGAGTATTGAATGAAACTGACATGGTTTAACTTCTAGAGGGATTTCATGATGATCTGTGTGTTAGGTTCTCTAATTTAAAGTTTTACTTGAGGGCATGTTGTACAGGCCTGGACCGTTGACATCAGATTTACAACTAAAGATTAGATTTCTCTGCTTGTTTTTCCATGTGACCTAAAATGTTCTTTGTGCGGTTAGTTGTGTGCTCTGATATTTGCCGTTTGTACATTTTTCAAAACTTTTATTAAAAGTTTTGTTGCTTTAACATGTTTTTCAACATAGTACCAACTCTTTAAAAGAATCACTAGGCCGTGAGAGAGCCTGGGTGCAGACTTGCTATGGAAGAGCTTTACTGCAGTCTCTGGGAAGAGTTACAAACAGCGGACTTCAAGAGAACTTGGAATGTCCTTTATCCAACCTTTTATCCAACCAAAAAATATTAGTGTACTAGACTTAGCTCTATATTATCATCACCCTAGTGTAATGTAGCATAGGGATTTATCTAATGGACCTCTCCAGAGCGGGAGAGATTAATGCAATATTTTGAAGGGGACTTTCCAAAGACTAACAAAGATGTTTCTCTCTGATATTCTCCTCCCTTATGCCGAGGTCTATAGAAGACAGGCAGGATACCAAAAAGAGCGTCTGGAGAAGGTAGGGTAAGGTGTCAGTAGTATAGTGGGGTTGCATGGCCCATAGTGAATCTGCCTTGGATTACATGAGTTCAAGAAGGTATTTACAAGAGTAATGATCTTGAGGTAATTCTCAGGACAGCCATTTCCCAGTGAGTCACTGCATGTACAAGTTAAAGAAGATTGTCCAGGTCTGGCCTTCTCTAAGCTTATTCTTTCTCGTAAGACCAAATATGCTGCCACTAGAGCCCCGGGTACTGCATTCAGTACTGACTCAACATAATATATTGAAATACCTCAGCAGCAAGAAAACAATATAGTCAAGCAAAACTGAAACCATAAATTCTAAGAATGTAGAAATGTTGACCTGTCTTTTTGTTGCTTTGCTGTACGTTTGAAATGGTGACGACAGCAGAGAATCATATCTTGATACTCAACATGAGCTGACTCCACATGCACTGTAACTGCAGTGTCCAGTACTACTGCTATTATTATGTCATATATTCATCCAAATGGTACTTTATTCTTGTCTGATCCTACATACCAAAGCATTAGCGTTCTCATTTTGTAGCTGGTTTGATGGGTAGATCTTCTTTTCTTGGTGGTGTGTGTTTGTTCTGGGGGTAAAGCCTTATGGGAAATGTAGTTGTATCTCTGCTTGAGTCTTTTTGTTGTGGGTTTGCTCTGCTATATTGAGAAGTTTTTGAAATATGTATCCGAGGGCCATTTTTACTTTACGTCTAACGCTCGATATCCACATGCAAGTAATATATATACATGAAATATTCCTGTTTTCTATCTGAACTAGTAGGTTCTTGTAATTGAATGTAGTGCATTATCTTTAACATCCTCTGTAGGATAGAAATGTTTAAGTGTGACTCTGGACCAAAGTAAACCACAGGGTGTGGACTGATCTGTTTCTGGCCTGTTGACTTGCAGTTTAATGATTTGATTTGACACCTTAAAATCCATGATTCTTTTGTTTGACCTGGCAACAGATACACATACCAAACTGAGGATATAAACACAAAGTCCAAATGCTTGTTTCCATTATGGTCCTCTTGTAACTAAGGAAATGTACTGCGTTCTGTTTTTTACTTTTGTGTTGTGTGCTGTTTTATCAAAAACATGTAAAGCCAGAAGTTTTCACAATGTGTACTTTTCATGCCTTTATGTTTACATCACAAGGGAGAAAATGTTTTATTTTGTGGCCTTAATGGATGGGATATATGGTATCTGCAGACTACTGCTTGTATGTTAATGCAGGTTAGAAAACCTGTGTAAAACTTTACTGACATCCTAACTGATGGTTCCAGTCTTGGGGGGGACAGGATGTCTAGTGCTGGGTTCATCTGGGACTTTTGGGCCTATTCAACACCAGGAGGCAGCATCTCAAAAGAAACCAAAGACATAACGCTCTACCACACACACACTTAGATCAGTGGTGCTGCTGTCCTTTGTAGTCACTTTACCTGAATGTTGTGCAGTTAGTCATCACATCTCTTACACATTGTCTTAGTTTTATTTGTACGCCAAGTAATGCAGGGGTCGGCAACATACGGTCAGAGGAAAAAAACACTCCAGGAAACGTTTGAACGTTTAAAACTTTAAATTATAATGGACCTTTTACGTTTTAAAATAACTGCCCTTTTTCTGGCACACAAATTGCTTTTGCCCGAACAAATCGGCCCCCAAAAAAGTGCGGCCCTTCGCTGAATTTTGAAATCCCGATGTGAGTCTAAATGATTGCCCACCCCTTAACATCTGCTTGTTTTGTTACTACGTCAAGTAGAGGGCAGATATTTTCCTCCAGCTGTATTCCAAAGTAAATGTTTCATCTACACAAATACCAAAGAATACTCTGGCTGGGATTCAATCGATGGCAGGGTTATAGGCGTTGTGGCTTTTAAAGGCCATTCCTGATTCAGCTGAACATATGCAGCATTTATCGTGAATGGGACCTCTGCAAAAGCAGGGAACATTGCCTTTAAAATACGTAATACCTTTATAACCTAGGACCGGATTGAATCCCGACCTCTGACGGTCTTTCCCACTCTCTTCACGCTTCCCTTTCTACTCCCGTCCCTACAGCGGATTTATACTGTAGTAGACCGATACAGAACCAAGCACTGGCATCCAAAGCGCAATGTATATTATGGTACATTTCAGGGAAGATATCTTCAAGCAGAAAATGTGTTTTGAAAAGAGCTTAATTGTTTTTTTTCTCATTCAGTATGGATGTCAATGCAGAATGATCTTACTGTTGGTAGATGGTCAAATGTAAGGTATTTTTGTATGTTTTAGGATTCACTGCCTGTGTATTGTGATTTAATACTTTTTTTTAACAAAAAAAAGAAAACGTGTAGTCCTGCATATCTTTTTCTAACACCCACACAGAGTTGGGTAGGTTACTTTCTAAATGTAATCCGCTACTAGTTATCTGAAATTGTAAACAGTTAACTTAGATTACTCAGTAACAATCTGATTACTTTTAGATTACTTTCCCCTTAAGAGGCATTAGAAGTTGACAAAAATGATCCAAACAACACATTTGTGTCATAGTGGTCTCTGACTTGTGGTCAGACTCGCTCAGGGGAAATAAACGTAAATGCTTTTCAATGCCTAATTTAATGTAATTGATAAAACAGAAAGGTGTCAATGTAACATTTTTGTAAACCAAGAAGTAATCATCTAGTTTTTCAAAAGTATAATCTGATTACAATATTTTTTCTGATAACATAACGGATTACAGTACACCACTCCAAATCTGGTCCCTACTTCCTCCTGTCTCGTTTAGTGAGGTAGCAGTTGTCACACTAACACTAGGTGGTGACACCCATGGTTGTGGCAATGCAAGGTGTGATGTCACTACTTGGCAGACTACATAGATGAACACACCCACTCAACAGTATACTTACTAGCTTACTACTGCTATATCAACTACTATCACGCCACACTGTTGTCACGGGAACAACGTAGGGAGACCGTAGTCGTTTAACTATGTCCCATCTTGTCGACCTGTTTGTCTGCTGTATTTGGGGATTACGTTTTTTTTTTTACTTACAAATGTATATGAAAAATCTCTTACTGTAACTTTGTTATAAACATCATTAAAAGTAGTAACATTGTTGCCATTGTGTCTCTCTGCAGAAGAAAAGGACAAACCTGATAATCAGGTCTTTGTAATGGCTTTATTATAGTGCTGAGGCACATTATTTCTTATAAACATGAGGGGAAAGTTTACACTGTACACTGTATGCAAAATAACAACCTACATATTTATTCTTTAATTACATTACTCCAGGTATAAACTAGAAAAGCAGTAGCCAATGAGGAAGGGTTGGTAGAATGAGTTTCAAGGTCAAAGGTTACAGACTGGGGGTGTATGGGGAGAAGAGACGAGCTAAAGTCATAAAATAGTGATAAAATATAATCAAGTTCATATATTAAGACAGTTATGAAATTGTTACTGGTGCAAAAGTCTACAGATTTTCCAACAAAAGCCTGAAAGATAAAAAGGGAGTAACACAACTGCAAACATACTTTTTACACAACAAGGACTGTTCTAGATACCAGTGATTATTAGATGTTGGTGGGTAAATAACTAACTATTCACTAATTTAAAATGATTTGAGAAGAGGGATATGGAACTGTTGCATACAACAACGCTGTAGCAGTATACTGGTTGCAGATAGAAAGGCAAACAGGAGAGACCGCTGGACGAGGCGTGATCCTCCATGATGTTTCTGTTAGCGAGGAGGGAGAGGCTGCATCTGGAGAGAGTCATAGGTATCCTTGGTGGCGGCACTCAAACCCTGATAGAGAGATGGAGGGGGACACAGTCAACTAGGATTGATACCAAATCTCTGACTAAACCCTTGCCTCATCCACTTTGTTCCAAACCTCTCACTGCACACTTCCTTCCCTCTCATCTACTTCCCTACCACTGTCCCCTCAGAGAGAAACTAATAGTGAAAGGGCTGTTGTTTGTGTATTCGGGCCTTGTTAATTGATTGGTTTCAGCGGTGGGGCGTGGTCAATAGGGAACGTGCAAGTAAGCGTTTCATTGGACTGTGTGAACCATGTGTATCCTGTGCATCCCACAAATAAACTTCAACTACACACCTGGTACACCTGGTCGTTCTTGTTCCTGCGGCGCTGCTTGTCCTTCACAGCGATCTCCCTGTACGTGTCGTCTGTTGATTTTTTAAGGGACTGCGGAGGGAAACAGTGAGTTATGAGAAACATCCATATCTGTTATAATATCTAAACTAACATGAAATGATACTGCATGTTGGGTAATGCACTTACCGTGTACGTGTCGTCATTATTCCTGCGATTCTGTGAATAATGTAACAAGGTACACAGAATCAGGCTTTTGATGCATGATTGGGGTAATACGAATCTCATTCTTCTACATGACATATAGATCCACACACACTTACATCGCGTGCCGTTGCACTCTCTGGATCTTTTCTGTTTATTCGTCCATAACCGCTCCCCTCCGTAGGTTTCAGATCCTACAAAACACAGGGACAGTGTTCCAGGATCATCAACACAACCCCCCCCCCCCCCACACACACACACACACACACACACACACACACACACGACTACTCACAGTGTAGATATCGTCATCCTCCAATATCTTGCCCCTGGACTTGAAGAACTACAAAACAGAGAGAGATCAGCCAAATATGTTGAGACAATAACTGGTCTTAATAAAACTGGTACCCGTAAATCCAGTCAGAGGTTAATCTGCATCTACCCATATAGTGGTGTATAAACTTGGACTCACTTTCTCTCTGAGCAACAGTCCAGTGATGACGAGACCATAGAGCAGGAGGAAGCCGTCCAGAATGTAGCAGAGTTTAGGGTCGTACAATGGGGTCATCGCTTCTGCAGGGGAGAGGTTGACATTAATGAGAACACACACACAAACACCCCCGGTAAAACCCACCCCTCACTGGTAGAAAGATTATGTCAGGAAGGTGAATGGAAGTAGGCGTGTGTGCGAGAGTGTGTATGTCTCTATGTGCACTCACTTTCTCACACACATTGAACAGAAACAGTTTGTTAACTTTTTCACTTCTCTCTCTCTCTGTGCGTCTCAGGAAGACAGTCATATGACAGTCAGGCTCAGTGTGGTTGCTGTGACTCTAAGCCTTTTTGTGGTGGGGGTGAGTGGAGCTGTATCTAGCTCAGTGGTTTCCTCAGCTGCAACACGTTCTGAGTCTGAGGTGGTATAACTGCCTATGTGAGCCCCAGGTGTGTGTTTCTGTTACATATATGGCAAAGACCTATTTCCAACTTACTTTGTACTAGGACTGACTAAAGCTTAGAGACCAAATCAGCCACATCCAAACGATAGGTATCGGTCCATGGACTGCAAAATACACCCTCCCCCCTCCTTATCTGTCATTTCCACTAGGACATATCTGATCTAGAAAAAGTTTGGCCTCCCTTCAAGAGAGAGACTGACGATAAGGACGCAGTCAGGATTACAGAAGCAGATGAAACACTGTGGTCAGGCCTCGGGATGGCTGAGACACTGTGGTCAGACCTCGGGATGGCTGAGACACTGTGGTCAGGCCTCGGGATGGCTGAGACACTGTGGTCAGGCCTCGGGATGGCTGAGACACTGTGGTCAGGCCTCGGGATGGCTGAGACACTGTGGTCAGGCCTCGGGATGGCTGAGGCACTGTGGTCAGGCCTCGGGATGGCTGAGGCACTGTGGTCAGGCCTCGGGATGGCTGAGACACTGTGGTCAGGCCTCGGGATGGCTGAGACACTGTGGTCAGGCCTCGGGATGGCTGAGACACTGTGGTCAGGCCTCGGGATGGCTGAGACACTGTGGTCAGGCCTCGGGATGGCTGAGACACTGTGGTCAGGCCTCGGGATGGCTGAGACACTGTGGTCAGGCCTCGGGATGGCTGAGACACTGTGGTCAGGCCTCGGGATGGCTGAGACACTGAAACACTGTGGTCAGGCCTCGGGATGGCTGAGACACTGAAACACTGTGGTCAGGCCTCGGGATGGCTGAGACACTGAAACACTGTGGTCAGGCCTCGGGATGGCTGAGACACTGAAACACTGTGGTCAGGCCTCAAGATGGCTGAGACACTAAAACACTGTGGTCAAGCTTCAGGTTGGCTGAGACACAAACACTGTGGTCAGTAAGCTCTTAAGAAGTGTATACAGTATACACTGAGTATACCAAACATTAGGAACACCTGGCCTTGAACTGAGTATACCTTCAGAGGGACAATAGGAGACCTTCAGCACGGTGAATACAGAGGCAAGTGTGTGTGTGTTTCCGCATTCAGAAAAGTTCACAATTGTCCTTTTTTCCTGATCTGTGTGTCTGGATGATCATGTGACCTCCAGGTAACTGTCTGCATGCACAGAGCCCTTACTGTTTAGTAATAATACATGTATTTGTAGATGTGGAGATGTTTTCTACTGCAATCTGCTGTCCGCTTGCACCTGCAGTGGATGAGAGAGGAGGCTGTGCAGTAGTCTACATGTGTCAGTCAGTGAATGAGAGAGGAGGCGGAGCAGTAGTCTACATGTGTCAGTCAGGAATGAGAGAGGGAGGATATGCAGTAGTCTATATGTGTCAGTCAGGAATGAGAGAGGAGGCGGAGCAGTAGTCTACATGTGTCAGTCAGTGAATGAGAGAGGAGGCGGAGCAGTAGTCTACATGTGTCAGTCAATGGATGAGAGAGGAGGCTGTGCAGTAGTCTACATGTGTCAGTCAGTGAATGAGAGGAGGCTGTGCAGTAGTCTACATGTGTCAGTCAGTGAATGAGAGAGGAGGCTGTGCAGTAGTCTGTGTCAGTCAGTGAATGAGAGGAGGCTGGGCAGTAGTCTACATGTGCCAGTCAGTGAATGAGAGAGGAGGCTGAGCAGTAGTCTACATGTGTCAGTCAGTGAATGAGAGAGGGAGGATATGTAGTGGTCTATATGTGTCAGTCAGTGAATGAGAGAGGAGGCTGAGCAGTAGTCTACATGTGTCAGTCAGTGAATGAGAGAGGAGGCTGTGCAGTAGTCTACATGTGTCAGTCAGTGAATGAGAGAGGGAGGATATGCAGTGGTCTATATGTGTCAGTCAGTGAATGAGAGAGGGAGGATATGCAGTGGTCTATATGTGTCAGTCAGTGAATGAGAGAGGAGGCTGTGCAGTAGTCTACATGTGTCAGTCAGTGAATGAGAGAGGGAGGCTGTGCAGTAGTCTAGATGTGTCAGTCAGTGAATGAGAGAGGAGGCTGTGCAGTAGTCTACATGTGTCAGTCAGTGAATGAGAGAGGAGGCTGAGCAGTAGTCTACATGTGTCAGTCAGTGAATGAGAGAGGAGGCTGAGCAGTAGTCTAGATGTGTCAGTCAGTGAATGAGAGAGGAGGCTATGCAGTAGTCTACATGTGTCAGTCAGTGAATGAGAGAGGAGGCTGTGCAGTAGTCTACATGTGTCAGTCAGTGAATGAGAGAGGAGGCTGAGCAGTAGTCTACATGTGTCAGTCAGTGAATGAGAGAGGGAGGATATGTAGTGGTCTACATGTGTCAGTCAGTGAATGAGAGAGGAGGCTGTGCAGTAGTCTAGATGTGTCAGTCAGTGAATGAGAGAGGAGGCTGAGCAGTAGTCTACATGTGTCAGTCAGTGAATGAGAGAGGGAGGATATGTAGTGGTCTACATGTGTCAGTCAGTGAATGAGAGAGGGAGGATATGCAGTAGTCTACATGTGTCAGTCAGTGAATGAGAGAGGGAGGATATGTAGGGGTCTACATGTGTCAGTCAGTGAATGAGAGAGGGAGGATATGCAGTAGTCTACATGTGTCAGTCAGTGAATGAGAGAGGGAGGATATGCAGTAGTCTATATGTGTCAGTCAGTGAATGAGAGGAGGCTGTGCAGTAGTCTATGTGTCAGTCAGTGAATGAGAGGAGGCTGTGCAGTAGTCTATGTGTCAGTCAGTGAATGAGAGGAGGCTGTGCAGTAGTCTACATGTGTCAGTCAGTGAATGAGAGAGGAGGCTGTGCAGTAGTCTATGTGTCAGTCAGTGAATGAGAGGAGGCTGTGCAGTAGTCTATGTGTCAGTCAGTGAATGAGAGAGGAGGCTGTGCAGTAGTCTACATGTGTCAGTCAGTGAATGAGAGAGGGAGGATATGCAGTAGTCTACATGTGTCAGTCAGTGAATGAGAGAGGAGGCTGAGCAGTAGTCTACATGTGTCAGTCAGTGAATGAGAGAGGAGGCTGTGCAGTAGTCTACATGTGTCAGTCAGTGAATGAGAGAGGGAGGATACGCAGTAGTCTACATGTGTCAGTCAGGAATGAGAGAGTGAGGATATGCAGTAGTCTACATGTGTCAGTCAGTGAATGAGAGAGGAGGCTGAGCAGTAGTCTACATGTGTCAGTCAATGAATGAGAGAGGGAGGATATGCAGTAGTCTACATGTGTCAGTCAGTGAATGAGAGAGGGAGGATATGCAGTAGTCTACATGTGTCAGTCAGTGAATGAGAGGGGGAGGATATGCAGTAGTCTACATGTGTCAGTCAGTGGATGAGAGAGGAGGCTGTGCAGTAGTCTACATGTGTCAGTCAGTGAATGAGAGAGGAAGGATATGCAGTAGTCTACATGTGTCAGTCAGTGAATGAGAGAGGGAGGATATGTGGTCTGGTGCACTTGTCCGGCTGCATTAGCAGCACTGTACCACCAGGGTTGTTGAACCAGCCTAAAAGAAAATGGTTCTTCGCCTCATGTCACCTGCACTAAAAGCCATGGCAGAACACAGGATGTGACTCATAGAAGACAGGGTCAGGGCTCCAGTAGCAGACTGGTGCTGGGTCGTATTCATTAGGTACCTGGACGGAAGAAAACAGACAAACACGGAGGGGCCACCTGAAATTGTCCTATAATTAACATTTGTTTTCGTTTCCTGTTGCAAAATGTTTTGCTAAGGTGTGCGCTAATGAAGACGACCCTGTTAGGACCTTGTAAGAGGGGCCTCATCGAAACACTACAACAGGAAATGCTTTCTTAGTCTAATCAAGTAATAATGTAGTCATTTGGTGAATGCGTTTATCCAAGGAGACTAAAATATATACTCAATTCAAAATGTTTGCAGCTTGATGATTGAGTTCAGAATTGAACATTCGGCTGGTTTTACTTGCCTTTCAGAATCCAAAAAATGTATTTAATTAATTGTGCAAATAATAAAACCTACAGCAACAGCTATAGAACACAGCTAGATTGTATGGTCATTTGTGAATTGTTTCATTGAGGTCTGCTCTGTGTAAAGACTACAGCATCACAATGTCAAAGTTATTTCCATTTAAAATGTATTTCCTTCATCCTCCCTGACCGTTTGTCTGTTCTGTCGTTTACCCTCAGAAAGTGGGACGGAGGCAGAGCTGTTGAAAGTGTGACGGAGGCAGAGCTATTGAAAGTGGGACGGAGGCAGAGCTGTTGAAAGTGGGACGGAGGCAGAGCTATTGAAAGTGAGACAGAGGCAGAGCTGTTGAAAGTGTGACGGAGGCAGAGCTGTTGAATGTGGGACGGAGGCAGAGCTGTTGAAAGTGTGGAATCAGAAGCATAAAGTTGCACCCTGACCCTTAAAACAAAGTCCTACAGGTCCTGTGTGGGATTGTTCCTGCAGTCTTAGGTCAACATAATATACACTGAGTGTACAAATATTAGAAACACCTTCCCAATATTGAATTGCACCACATTTTGCTCTCAGAACAGCCTCAAATCGTTGGGGCATGTCGAAAGTGTTCCACAGGGGTGCTGGCCCATGTTGACTCCATTCTTGATACACACGGTAAACTGTTGAGCATGAAAAACCCAGCAGCGTTGAAGTTCTTGACACAAACCGGTGCTCCTGGCACCTACTACCATACCCCGTTCAAAGCCACTTAACTGTTTTGTCTTGCCCATTCACATTCTGAATGGCACACAGACACAATCCATGTCTCAATTCTCTCAAGGCTTAAAAATCCTTCTTTAACCTGTCTCCTCCCCTTCATCTACACTGATTGAAGTGGATTTAACTGGTGACATCAATAAGGGATCCCAGCTTCACCTGGTCAGTCTGTCATGGAAAGAGCAGGTGTTCCTAATGTTTTGTACACTCAGTGTAAACGGTAGAGACTGAGGCACGGTGCACAGCGTTGCACACCGCATCAACTGTATTCACTTGACTTTTTTGTATAATGTATGTAAACTCTGGCTTCAATCAGATCAAGGGTTAACTGGCGATAGCAGACACCCGCATAGCGGATGTTTTGCCGTTGTCGAAGGAGGTGGAACTGCGCTAGCGCAAATCGGCGAGCAGCTGCTCTTGCGATCATTGTCACGAAGCCACACTGTCCCACTGGCGTTAGAAGTTCAGAAGGAGAAAGTGGAGGCTGTATAGAAATAATGACGCTCACATTGAAAAACATTCAACCAAATAGTTTCTATCATCATAATGGAGGTGTAGATCACATCTCACATTCCACTGTTCTGACTTAGAAACAAGGCTGCATGGGATTTCTGTTCATGCCACTCCGTGCAGCCAATGGCAATGTCCGCTTTAGGTATAATGCCAGGAGCTGCTTGTGGATTTGACAGCTTCTAACGCAGTCCTACCTCCGGCACCGCCGAAACGACCGCTGTGCAGATGTTGGCTAAAGCGAATCTGAATGATTAGAGCAGTTTGTGTAAATTCTGTTTCTCTCCCTATATTGTTAATTGCTAGCAGCACCAAGTCATATTCTGGGCATGTGTAGGAATAAAAGATGATTCTGATGTTTAACGACAGATGGCCTACAGTTTACTGAGCGGAATTGGACATTGAGTGAGTGATTGACTAAATGAACAGCCTTTGTTCTGTGTTTGTAGCACCTTTTAATGTGTACATACCACAAAACAACATTTACAATGAGGTCATTCAGTAAACAATCGATTTGTTTTCAGTAACTTTTTGTCTTTTGACCTAGGAAGGAGACGTTTCCACTATCACTAGCACTGCCATGATCGTGGCTGTGGTCGCCTCACAGACAGTCCCTTCCCACCACAGGTAAACCTTAGTGTGGTTAAAGCCTCCTCAGGGGCCTCTGCAGAAAGGGCCAAACACATGTGGCAGGAACAGCAATACTTTGTCTCCACTTCAAAGTACTTGCTCCAGATAGTTCATCACGTTAACGTTGACATAAAAAAAATGGATCTGCGTTCTTCATCACTTCATACTCAAATGTGATGCTTTATAGCACCATATTGTGCAATACTTCCACTGTGCAACACATTTACATGTGAACAAGTTCTAGTGAAGGTTAACCCTGATTACATGTTGTGCACGTTAAGTTAGGGTCAAGTACACCCACACTCCAAACTGAACTACAGGGCTATGGAGAAACCACATGTCCTGTAAGAGGCCTACTGACAGGAAATTAAATGTAATGTGATTAACCCCAGCACCATGAAACGTGAGGTATGATTACGGTCAAGTCCTAGATCGCAGATCATCGTGAAGTGATATTATCTGACACAGGAAGCTTTGAGTGTGAAGCTGTCAGTGAGAGGCTGGGGGGGGGCATGGATACGGGTGGTGGGGGGGCGGGTGTATCAGACCTGACATGATGAGCTCTGTAGGTTGTGTGGTGGGGGGCGGGTGTATCAGACCTGACATGAGCTCCGCAGGTTGTTTCCTAATAACTATTTTTAAGAAACAGCTGCATCGCTACAAGAACATATCTGTCTCTCTCTCTCTGCATTGCGGTCAGAGTTCGTGTCTCAAACCCTGAGACGCTACAGAGTCCAGTTGTATAACATATTGCACAATTTTGAGTGTGTGAATGTATGCATGTGAATTTGCAAGAAAAAATATTTTAAACAGAAATATTGGAATTTGTCTACGTTGTGTGGGAACCTAGCCTGTTTTTCACTGAGTATGTGAATCCAACATTGATTATTACAGCAAGGGGAAGAGTTCATTTTGAAATAGCCCACCCATAAAACAAGGATTGTGTGTTTGATTGAATAGTAGCCTCAGTCTAGTCCATCTCAGGCCTGACCAGTGCAGTGGCCACAGGTAAACGGTGACAATTTGAATGTAAAGGTCAAAGGTTACAAGCTTTTTAATTGTTGTTAAAGAGTTTGCTGCTGAGGTCTTTTATTGCCAACTTTAGCGCCATGTACTGCCAGTGACCGTGTTGATGGAACATACCACCGATCTACTGGTCTCCTAAAAGGAAACTGACTGAAATCTTTGTTTTGATAGATTATTTTGCAGTGTGGTGACATCAACATCTATCATTTCTCGGTAGAAGTTTGTTGGAAAGAGAGAAACAAGTAGGTGTGTTAAAATCCTTGTTTAAAAAAAGTGACACTCAGCAACTTTGATGTACCGTCATTGAGTGATGTGATTTCACCCACGGAAAACTCTTTTTGAAGACGTGAAGACATTTCCATTCAGCTTTTGCCTCTGAAGACAGACTGTTTATGTTTCAATTACATAAGCAGATGATTTGAGTAGTAAAAAAAAACATGTTTCTTTTTCAGAGATTGTTGATCAGTCTTTAGAGCCTGTTGAGCAATGACAGCATCGTTTAGTTTAACACGCAGGCCAATATTAAGGGTGCAATTTAGCTGGATGAATTGCATTAAAACATTTTGAATAGACCATTGCATTTTTTTAAATACAAATTCTGCAAATCAACACATTAGTAATTTTACATAAACTGCATCTTAAACCCCAAAAGTTGCTCACTGTGATTAAATAAATATCACTACATGTCATTTCAGATTTTATGGACCTGCCTTTGTCATTTAATTAGTTAATAGTGTAACTGGTAGTATCAGCTTTCAAACGCTGTTGTTGAGAGCGGAAACAGAAGGCCCTCCTACATGGTTCTCTGTCTCAGTGGGATATGAGTGAGAGAGAACCCCAACCTTGTCATGGTTACAGTAATGTATCTCACACCAAACACTGTTCTATGACGGGTTCAAAAACAAAGCTTCCCCAAAATGGCACAGCCAACTGGCAGAAAGGAGAGAACCGCTGACTGAAAATGAAATGGAGAGGTGGAAATACATTGATTGTTTCTCTAATGCAAACACAATGAGCAAATCATAAAGCGCAAAGTGGAGAAGCTATTGACAACACTGACACGTTCTCTAATAAGCGTGTAAGAGGACTTGTCCAGTAAGGCAGTATATCGTAATCTATACATCTTTACCGTCCGAATAGGACACTTGTATATTGTCCAAAAGAACCCACCATTATTTAAACACATAGTACAGTAACCATAAACCTTTCCAGATTTTTAAATTGCTTATCTAAATAAAGAGTTGACCATTGACCGTCATTCACACGCATACGAACGCACACCACACACACACACACACAGTAATATGGTGGTATTATACATTTTGTATTGTAAATATGTATTGGTGTAATAATGTTATATGATGTACTGTTTTATCTTTTGTTTTATGTGTAATGTAAGTGTCTTAATGTGTTTGGACCCCAGGAAGAGTAGCTAATGGCAGCAGCTAATGGGGGATCTCTAATAAATACAAATTGGTTGACAACGGGGCCCGAGCGCTCACACGAACAGTCACACATACTGTAGACTAGCCTAAGTCGCCGACACTGCCTCTGCAAAATCAGAAAGTTACAATTATGAAATAAATATTTTTAAATGAAGTAATCATTAGCAATTTAGTTGTTAGCGTGAACCAATCCAAAATATATTTCTGCATTAGATATTCTTCAAGCGACCCCTCATTCTCTGTTTTTGAGAGAGAAAAAAAAAGTTGAAAAAGTAAAATCATGATGCTCTCTCTCCTCCTTTTCTAAACCTTACCATAACCTTTATTTCACTGGTTGTGTTCTAGGATTACATTACCCTTTCTGCTAGAACATTACACGGAGCTAAGTGATAATGACAAGGTAATGGTAAGGTATATAGCTACTCACAATGAAAACAGTATTTGTCCAGATAGACTATCCCTAATTTCAATATAATCATATTATTGATTGAGAGTAATGCACCACATACTTTGCACTATATTATAAACTGGGTGGATCGAGCCCTGAATACAGATTGGCTGAAAGCCGTGGTATTTGATACCGTATACCACGGGTATGACGAAACATTTATTTTGACTGTTCTAATTACATGTCTAACCAGTTTATACCAGCAATAAGGTACCTCTGGGGTTTGTGGTATATGGCCAATATGCCACGGATAAGGGCTTTATCCAGGCACTCTGCGTTGCGTCGTGCGAACGAACAACCCTGAACCATGGTATATTGGCCATACACTACACTCTCTTCAGGCCTTATTTCTTAAACACAACAATACCGTAACTTCCACTGACAGTGAGGGTTTGAGAATGACTGTTGGAACAGGGAACAAGAATATGATAATTTTACTGGAATTAACAAATCTAGGTAGATGTTTTAAATTGTCTTGTTTAAAAAAAATATTTCAACCTGTCCCCTTTGATGAGAGAACACAACAATCAGAGTGGAAGGAGACAGCAGACACCTCTGTATTCTCCACATGATCAAAACCCAACTCACAGTCAGAGCCGGGTCTCTGTCCGTCTGTTCACTTGTGTACAATACAGATCACACACACACACACACTTCACAGTAACGTAACATTTGAAAGCCAATCCAAACCAACGTGAGGGCATTGACACGATGGAGAGAGTAGTAAATGTGGTAGTAAAAAGTCCCTTCATTCAGTGCCAAGAAGTTAAATATGGGTCAAGTTAGCATTTCTTCTAACAATATGCCCTGGTTCTAAACACCTGTGTGATAATCTGGAACTCTTGTGTTTATTAAACCCTCTATATGACTACAGCGCTGTGTTTTGCTCTCCCTCATTTATCTTTTCCTGCTTCATCAAAGATGGCCGCCTCTTGTTGAGAAACAGAGGACACCACCATGAGTGAGCCATGTTTTACCCAGCCAGGATTCAAAGCACCATGCAGGCATCATAGGTAGTACGACTCAATTTGAGTGGGTGCCTGTACAGCTGTATAATGGTCTATAATGAGTAAACTAGACTTTCAGCTAAATACTACGGAGTTACACCAGCTCTTTGATGATACCAGGTTGATGGAGGCTTCGGATGGTTGAGCACCGATTGCACCTGTGCTCATCCCTGACCCCTGTCAAAGAGAAACAGGGTTTGGAGGGGTCTTACCGACATAGGGTAGTGCAGTAGACAGGACCAGCAGGCCTCCCGTCCACTTCCGAGGGTCCATCGCTCCTCTCTGGATGGGTGCGGTCGAGCCCCTTCTCTTAGAAACCGTCCCACACTCCTCTCTGCTGTCTTCCTGGGCCTTGGGGGATGATGGCCCTCCAAAGATGGGTTTTGTGGGCAACCTCTCGTTCTCCTGTCTCTCTCTCTCTCTGTGTTGGGGTGGTGTTGTCCTCCTACAGCAGCTGCTTGAGGCGGAGTGATGCCTCGACTCGCTGGCGGCTCCTCGCCTTAGCGTACAGGAAGTGGCTTAGTGTTGCTCCACCTGGTTACACAAGACAGACACACACGCCTCTCTCAGCCTGGCCTACACTTCCCTTATCCTCAACTCTAAAGACATGGCTCCTTCTCATTACTCAGAGGAGGCACTTCCTGTCAATGTTGAGAGGAATATGTTTTTGACTGAAGGGCTGTGTGTTACACAATTGTATTGGACTCATCTACTTAGTAGCCCAATGACTGAAGAGCTGTGTGCTATAAGTTCTATTGGACTCATCTACTTAGTAGCCCAGTGTGACCAGTCATGCTTACTTGCATCCTACATGGGAAAACCAACCTGATTATTTAATAAGATAAATATTACATTTAACAAGAACAAAGGAAAGTACATACAAAATATAGCTTTATTTATACAAATCATCCATCATTTTGTTTACAAAAATATGTACCGTGTCAGCATCAATAGAGAATAGAGGAGCATATAAATACTTATTTCACGTAGAAAATATACAAAGTATTTAAATTCCAGCAAAAATCAGAAGTGATGTTGTAAAACTGAATATATTTTGTTTTAAATGCATGTCATATTTAGTTATGTTTTGGCATGATATTGAATTTAAATGAATTAGACCCAAACTGATTAAATGAAGACTAGACTAAAAAAGGTTTACTTGTAAAATGAGAAATGGATTTGTAGATGACAAGTGCAATGCTTCATAATCAACACATACCACTAACTATAACACACAATTTAATTCAACAAGAGCGTCATGTTTTTCCTCTGCTTTAAAGAAATGGTTCACCCAAATTACAACTTATTCTAATTTGATGGATACCTACATTAAAAGGTATTCTATGGAGCTAGTGTCTGCAACCCAGAATGTGGGTTTGTTTACCTTGCTACAGCTTATTGGTGGCATTGTCCAAAAACAGAGTGGTGGTACCCTCGTTGGCATACCCCAAATGGCATTACAAACAAAAATTACCTCCATACTACTACAACAACATATGTCATTTGGTCAAACTACCCTTCAAGCCAGTTGCTTCTGTCTGTACCAAGCATCACACCTCCCCCTCTTGTGGTAAAAATACAACACTGCATATGGCTGCTCACATGGGAGAGATGCCATCAATTCTTTCTTATAACTACAAAAGCCAAATGAACTCCCTAACAACAAAGGCAGTCCTTCTTAAAATAATTATATTGCACAACAATAGAGCTTCCTAAAGGGTATAACCCACAATTACACACAGAGATCCATCCCTATAGCCATACATTTCAATTGGAAGCATATGAGAGAAACGCTGAATTCCAAACCATCCCCTTCCCCCACAGACACCCCAGTAGATATTACATTATTTGGAATTCAGCAAATGACCATTATTGAGCAAATTGAGTTGGGCGAAGAAAATAAAAAAAGTCTTAATTGTTCCAAATATTGGGTCCATCCTCCCCTGCCCTCTAGCTCACTATGAAACACTTAGGATTCCTCCTCATCAAACTGGCTGTGGTGTCCTCCTAAAAGAATCACAAGACAGAAATACAACGGTCAGCTGTTCTGAAGCCACTGTAAACTAAAACAGTGACTCAGTACATTTTTGTCACGTGCACCTAGTGCTATTCATCACTTTCATTCCTGACAATAAACCATATCGATGACACATTGATCAAACTCCATGACATCTGACCAATCAGGCTCTGTTTCAGAGGTGCACTCCACAAAAGTGCATCCTAAGATTATTTGCACGAGGCAGTGAAACCCCTAGTCACTGATCCAGTGTCAGAGGCTAGGGGTTGTTTCTGGACAGGGCCTCAGAGGCAAGAGAAAAGCATCAATAGCTACTCACTCAGTGGTGTCTCTTGTAGGGTGTAGCCTTGAAGTAGTCTTCTGGTGTGACTGTCTTTACCCCTCCAAAGTAGTCCAGAACCCACACCTTGGTGATGTTCATCTTGGCAAAGAACCAGTTGTGGTCGGTGGGCCAGTCGACCATCTCAGGGTGGCGACTGAACAGGGCTTTCTTGGCAAAGGTGGCCTCTGTACCGTTAATCTGTCAGAAACATACAGGTAAACAGAACAGTGAGGATTCATGAAGATAAACACTGTGCAAGTGAGTGAGACTGATTGTGTGTGTGTGAGTGTCTGTCATTAACCCTCACCTCCAGCACAGAGCCAGAGAAGATGATGTGGGCACAAAGGGGATCCTGAGGGTCGTATCCTTGGTTCTTACAGAAGTCTGTCTGGGCCAGGGACATGGACAAGGAAGCCTGGGGGTTCACCTGAAACACACAGTCAGTCAGTCAGTCAGTATCTCCTTACTCTTCAGCACATCCCTTTTGAATGGCGTCACACATATTTATTAGAGAAAAGGTCAAAAGTTTAGCCTATGGCTTTAGGTATATGCCAGGAGCCGCTTGTGAATAATACAGCTCTAACAAAGTTCATGCGGATGTTGGCTAATGGTGATCTGACTGAATTGAGCCCAAAGAGTGTGTCAAACTGGTGTAACAGTATAACTTTAGACCATCCCCTCGCCCATACCCGGGCGTGAACCAGGGACCCTCTGCACACATCAACAACAGTCACCCATCGCTCCACAAAAGCCGCGGCCCTTGCAGAGCAAGGGGAAGTACTACTTCAAGGTGTGTGTGTGTGTGTATACTGTCAGAGCAAGTGACGTCACCGATTGAAACACTTTAGCGCGCACCACCGCTAACTTAAGCTAGCGTTTCACATCCGTTACACTGGCATACATGGTGCTGGCTGGGTCAGACTAGGAGCTGTCAATTCATTGCCACAGTCAACATAAGACTGAAATATGACGTCATTACAAAAAAATTGCTGTGTCACTCCCCAAAAGCAACTGACTCATGATAGGCCAATGAGTTGCATAATTTAACAACTTTCAGTCATGGCTCTAAATGGAAATAAAGTGTCAACTACAAATGGAACAAGGACTTTTTCCTTGCAGTAGGTGACATAATGCAAATAATAACCTTATCTGTCATCGACTTTACGTTATTGTATTGTCTTGACATTGTTGGCACCAGTGATCCATACCTTTCCTACGTTGCAATTGACAGAAATATTGTCCTACCCACCTTTAAATCCTGGACAGAGATCTCCATAGTGGTGAGGTACATGTAGGGCACCCCAGTCCCAGACCCAACTGGTCCGTCACTGGTAGAGAACGCATTGGAGAAGGGTTGTCCTTGCACTGGCTCATGGGTCGATATTGTGGCCATGGAAGCCCAGTTGCACTGGTTGGCGACGAATCTAGCCATCCTGGCGACTTCCTCGTGCGGAGGGATTCTGTAAAGTTCTCCGGGCATAGCGAAAAGCAGTAGAAGCCCTGCTGCCAGCAATGTGTTCATGTTGACTTCCATCTCCTCCATAAACCACTGAGGTATAAGAACGTCGTAAACACAAGTAGAAAGAAAGGAACGATGAGTGTTTTGTACGCTGCGGTCACGTGATCAGGGACGTGTGTCATGTGACTTTACAACTGGGCGCAGTGATACCAATTTAGCAATTTTGTTGCTAGATTTAGCAACTTTTCAGAGTACCCTGGCAATTTTTTTTCAACCAGCACCTAGCCACAAATGTAGCTACTTTTAAAAATGTATTTTGAACTTTTAGCAACTTTTGAAAAGTGACTCAAACGCTAAAATGCATTTTCCCTCTAAATGACACAAATCCGATTTCCTCTGTCACAACACACGTGCCTGGCTGCAAAAGTGCATTGTGAGTGACGTCACCAGCAGGCGCTCAGCTCGTGCACAGGCAGCAACAGGCCAGCAGTAATTTCAGCAAATTGCAAGTCATTGTTGGCTGACTGCAGCAGCAGTAGTATGCTTTCGACGAGACAAACACAATGAATATAGTTGGTCACAAATGTTTGATCTTGAACAGAACTTACAACATCAATCAACATGGCTCAATCAAAATTGTATAGCCAGAAGTACAGAAAAGAGTAGGAGTCTGCACCTGAATTTAATTAAAAGGTGGCTGAAGCCAGTAATTGGGGATGATTTTTGGGCATACTGTGCGTAGTGCAAATCAGACATGCTTGCAAAAATGTATGACACCAAAAACATTGTGCTACAGCAAAGCATATAAATAAAGCAAAACCGTACAACCCCACAACGCAGTCTACATTACCACAGTTGGTTAAGAAAGTGGATAACTACAAAAGGGCAGAAGCTACTATGGCAATGGCCATTGCGGAGCATTGTTAGATGCAAGCATGCAACCATTTAGGTATGGCTTGCAAAGCTGCCCAGATTCTGTGGCAGCAACAAACTTCCAAATGCACCGCACCAAGTGCACAGAAATTATTAGGGGAGTACTGGCTCCTTGTTTTCTCAAAAGGGTAACATCAGAAGTTAGGGATGAGAAGTTCAGTCTCCATTTGGATGAGTCCACTGATGTCAGAGTCTCGAAATACCTGCATGTGGTGATTCAGTATTTCAGTGCTAAAAAAATAACTGTTGTGTCCACATTTCTCGGGCTGGTTATATTGGAGGGGGGTGATGCCAGATCAATAGTAAAGGTGGTAGTTGAGTTTCTTGAGAAGTGTAACCTTAAAAAATAGAATATTCAGGGTATTGGCACTGATAATGCGTCCGTAATGACTGGGGTGCACAAGATTTTAAAGGAAGAATGTGCATTGCCCAATTCGGTACTCATCCGCTGTGTGTGCCATTCTTTACAATTGGCTGTCAGTGCAGCATCCAAAGAAACTATCCCTAGGAGTGTTGAGTACTTAATCAGGGAAACCTACAACTGGTTTTCGATTTCCCCAAAACGGCACGAGGCGTACAAAGCAGTGTATGTTACCATTAATTGTGGCCAGAAACCCCTGCAGATCACCAAAGTGTGTGCCACACGTTGGCTATCGATTGAGCCTGCGGTAACTTGTATATTGAGCCAGTGGGAAGAACTGAAACTCCACTTTGAGGTGACCAAGGCCAGTGAGCATTACTACATGGCGGATGTGCTCCATGCCACATACATGGACAAGACCAACTATGTCTACCTGACGTTCTTGAAATCAATCCTGTCTGACGTACAAGTTGCAGTGAAGTCATTTGAGGGAGAGCAAACAGATCCTGTCAAGCTTTAGGACAATCTGGTATACCTCTTAACATCAATTTGCAGCAGAGTAGTCAACCCTATGGCAAAAATGGATGTCCTGAAGGATGCCATTGATGGACATCTCAGTCCATCACCATACCTTGAGTACCTTTTAGAGAGCACGGTGTACCAACTCAGTCTTGCGCCAGAGGACAAAAAGGTCATTCGGAGACAGTGCATCAACTACATTGTTGCATTAAGCAAGGAGCTGCAAGCAAGGCTCCCAGACAACATTGAAGCCTTTTGGCACAAGGCCTTGTTCAGTGTTAAGGAAACACTAAAGCACAATAAAGGCACCACTGAAATTATTAAAGTAGCTGAGCTACTGGGATACCAGCCCCAAACAATTGATAAAATTGTTTCCCAATCGAGAAACATCCATCTGTTTAGGTGGGACTCAACTGAAAATAGTTTTGGAGTGAAGTCAATAACTACACGGACTCTTCCGGGTCGAATCCATTTGAAGAACTGCGCAAAGCTGCACTCGCTGCCCTCTCCTTGCTACACTCAAATGCGGAGGTTGAATGGCTGTTTAGCCAAATGAGTGTGGTTAAGTCAAAGTTAAGAAATAGAATGTCACTGCACACTCTCAACTCTATACTCCTGGTGCGGTATGGACTGAAGCTGGCTGGTGATACCTGTTACCAGCATAAACTACCAAGTGAAGTTCTGCAGCAGTTTGGCACCACAGCAGCATACAGCTTTAAGGCCACTCCGTCCTCTACTGCTGGTTCCAGCTCCGTGACAATTTTTTATTTTGAGCCAAATCAAGTTGTGTTGATTAAGTAGTCACTGAATGATTTTAGTGGACCAGTTCAGTTGACTGCGTTGTCAACTAAGACCAGTAGAAATGTAAAGCAATTGAAGGGGTTCAACGGTCTAAGAGTTTACCCAATTGGAAATTCTAAAGGAAATGTTTTCCAAATCAAGGTGTATTACATGGTCAGGTTTACCACCAACAGGAGGGAAACAAATCCCTCACCAGACATCACTGGCAACAACGTTGTCTATGGGCACAAACCCACCGTTGCTGGACCTGACAGGACTGGAAAAAAGTGCACTTCAATGACGAGTCGCGGTTTTGTCTCACCGGGGTGATGGTGGGATTTGCGTTTATCGTTGAAGGAATGAGCGTTACACCGAGACCTGTACTCTGGCGCGGGATCGATTTGGAGGTGGAGGGTCCGTCATGATCTGGGGCGGTGTGTCACAGCATCATCGGATTGAGCTTGTTGTCATTGAAGGCAATCTCAACGCTGTGCGTCACAGGGAAGACATCCTCCTCCCTCATGTGGTACCCTTCCTGCAGGCTCATCCTGACATGACCCTCCAGCATGACAATGTCACCAGCCATTTTGCTCGGTCTGTGCGCGATTTCCTGCAAGACGGGAATGTCAGTGTTCTGCCATGGCCAGCGAAGAGCCTGGATCTCAATCCCATTGAGCACGTCTGGGACCTGTTGGATCGGAGGGTGAGGGCCAGGGCCATTCCCCCTAGAAATGTCCGGGAACTTGCAGGTGCCTTGGTGGAAGAGTGGGGTAACATCTCACAGCAAGAACTGGCAAATCTGGTGCAGTCCATTAGGAGGAGATGCACTGCAGTACTTAATGCAGCTGGTTGCCACACCAGATACTGACTGTTGCTTTTGACCCCCCCTTTGTTCAGGGACACATTATTTCATTTCGGTTAGTCACATCTGTGGAACTTGTTCAGTTTATGTCTCAGTTGTTGAATCTTGTTATGTTCATACAAATATTTAAACATGTTAAGTTTGCTGAAAATAAATGCAGTTGACAGTGAAAGGACATTTCTTTTTTTGCAGAGTTTATTTTTTATTAAGTATACAAAGGCCCATTTACAGGTTAATAGACAAAGGTGATGAGGGCAAAGCATAACTGGTTGTCCACCATCATACACATCTTGGGGTCATTGTGGCCTGGTCTGAAGGCAGATTTGTTTACAGCACAAACAGACTATGTAATGGGTCTAGAAGCAGGCTATAAAGGAGTATTTTGTTTCTGTGTTCATCTCAAGGTTCAGGCCAGCAGTCCCTGACAGCCTTCACAGCCACACTGACATGTCACTTTCTGTTCCAGGTCACTGTCAGGGCTGTGGGAGTAGTTCCAGGTCAACTCAGTCCCCGCCTTCACCACTCTGCAAGAAAATATAGAAAAAGCTAAATCTGCTATTGGTACTGATATATCAACCCATCGCGTAGTTTTATCACAAAATCATTACCCATTAAAAAGGGACTATTCAGGACACTTACTTGCTGGTGAAGAAGGCGATGACGGGGAAGTTTGGATCATGAGAGTCAGTGAAGACGTTCTGCACAAATAGGTTGGGGTCGCAGCTGTGCTGTAGAGACAAGTGGTCAGAGGTTATGAGTGGGTGGGTTAAAGAATGGGAGTCACACCGGCATACACCTACATTTATGAACCTTCCCACGTTCCCCTCCTTCGTGGCATCTAGGTAATACAGGTGCTCCATAGGGTTCTGCTTTGGGCCCAGTTTTTTGGGGCTTGTGCTTGTGGACACAGACAGCTTCACATCCACTTCTTTCATGTGTGCTTGGGAATTCAGCTGAGGCTTCTGTACCCCATTCTCTTGCTCCACACCCTCCTCAACCTCCATGCCTGAAGAAGGAAAAGTGTAACAGGAAAGAAAATAAGTTGTACTGCATACTATCTAGGCACCCATAATGCCTTGTTTCTCAATGTTCATCATTGGGAACCATAGCCTGGTTAAACCAGTGGAACAATGATGAGTGCAGCTGTCAGTCTGGTGTAACCAGGCTAATGGAACCATGAAGCCCCCTGAAGCATCCATTGGCCCAGTTTCCAGTACCTGTGAGAGGTTGAACTGGCAGGGAGTTTCCCACCAACACGGCTTGTATCTGTGGAGAAAGCTCCACCCCGGGCCTCTGGATAACGGGCACATGAAGCCCGTCAGGAGGTGAGGAGGGGGGCGAGGGCTCCAGGGTCTCTGCAGGCGCTCGTCCCTCCCCTGCCGGCGCCAGCCACTCATCTACCACCTCCACCTCGTCGTCGGAGGGAAGGTCCGCCTTCTGGCGCTTGGGTGGGAGGGGCTCGTCGGAGTCCAGTCCTGCCCTGAGAACTACACCTGAAAGGAAGGGAAGTTAATAAAGTTTCAGATCCTTGATTTGGATCCACAGTTGAGCCTTTATTAAAGGGATGGTTCTCATGCAATACAGTGCCTTGTCAAAGTATTCATCCCCCTTGGTGTTTTTCTTATTTTGTTCCATTACAACCTGTACTTTAAATGGATTTTTATTTGGATTTCATGTAATGGACATACACAAAATAGTCCAAATTGGTGAAGTGAAATGAAAAAAAAACGTTTCAGAAAATAAAAAAATTCAAAACAGAAAAGTGGTGTGTGCGTATGTATTCACCCTCTTTGATATGAAACCCCTAAATAAGATCTGGTGCACCCAATTACCTACAGTCACATAATTAGTTAAATAAAGTCCACCTGTGTGCGATCTAAGTGTCACATGATCTGTCATATGATCTCAGTATATATATATATACCTGTTCTGACAGGCCCCAGAGTGCAACACCACTAAGCAAGGGGCACCACCAAGCAAGTAGCACCATGAACACTAAGGAGCTCTCCAAACAGGTCAGGGACAAAGTTGTGGAGAAGTACAGATCAACAACAAAAATATCTGAAACTTTGAACAACCCACGGAGCACCATTAAATCCATTATTAAAAAATTGAAAGAATATGGCACCACATCAAACCTGCCAAAACTCACAAACCAGGCAATGAGGGCATTAATCAGAGAGGCAATAAAGAGACCAAAGATAAATCCCATTAACAGCTTTGCAGCTCCTTCAGGGTTATCTGTTAATTGAATGATTAGAATATTCATAGAGACATACCCCAAGAGACTTGCAGCTGTAATTACTGCAAAAGGTGGCTCTACAAAGTATTGACTTTGGGGGGGTGAATAGTTAAGCACGCTCAAGTTCTTGTGTGTTTCACCAAAAAATATATTTAGCATCTTCAAAGTGTTGTGTAAATCAAATGATACAATCCCCCCAAAAATACATTTTAATTCCAGGTTGTAAGGCAACAAAATAGGAAAAATGCCAAGGGGGTGAAATATTTTCGCAAGCCACTATATGTACATTTTCGCTGAACAATCATTTTAAGCTTACAGGACCAAACTGTCAGTTTCCCCTACCTGCGTATGTGCACACGAATGTGCCCCTGTCCAGGTCGTCACGGCAACGCACCCCCCATCCTTTGTTTCCAGTGGGGAAGACCTGCAGCCGGACACGCAGACCCCGCTGAACCACACGGTTCTGGCACATACCACGGTCACACCCACACCAAGGGCCGCATTCGTACAGCCTAGCAGACACACACAGATACATATCTCATGAGTAGTTGGTAATGGCATGCACTCACCAGGCACAATAGATACACAAAGGACATGAACACAACAGGATTGCTGACAAGGACCAGACGCCCAGCCCAACTCACCCTTTGGGCACATGCTCAGACAGCCTCTGGTGGGAGTAGTGTTTGCCGCCTGGGGTCAGACAAGCGCAGGCGCAGCTCTCCGCATCACCACAGCCGTCAGTGCAGTCGCAGCAGGTGGTGAACAGCGGGCCCGAACTGAGGAAACAGCCGTGAGGCCAACGCTCCTTCCTGTAGCGGAAGTCCTCCGGCCGCACTCCTTCCTCCTGCAGGCACAACTCCACCGGCGTTGGCTCTGATCCCCGGCTCAGGTCCCTCTCAGCCAGCCCGGGTGGGCGCCACTGCGGTGGCCGCAGACACTCCAACTGCACCAGGGGGTCAAAGGTGAAGTCGTCCACCTGCAGAACGCCGTGACTCTCTGTGGCAACCAGAAAACATAGCACCTCCCCTGGGGTGCAGAGACTCAGCCCACAGGGAGCTTTGTAAACAACACCCCGCGCCGTGACCTCAGAGTCCAACTCTGCACCCTCAGATTTCTCAGAGCCCTCCCCCGTAGAGTCTGGTTCAGTCCCATCACAATCGGTCTCAATCCCAGTAGTGAGAGGTGGGGTGGGAGCACACTGCCGCTGGAAGGAGCAGAGTAGTGGGATCCTGAGAGGGTTGTGGCCCCGGAAGTGGTGTGTGGACGGGGGCAGGTGGGGCACACAGGCCTGGCTGCAGGTATGGAACTGGTAGGGGAGCTGGAGGGGCAGCAGGGGAGTCATGAGGTCCTCTCTGTTGGGGTAGGGGGGCGACAGGGGGATGATGGAGCCATCGTAACGGAGGGGTGAGGGAGGGGATACGGGCTCTGTCTGTTGGGGGGGCAGTGGAGTCTGAGGGTCGTCAATGTCAGGGACTGAAACTGTGAGGATTTCTGTGTGGTGGAGACAGATGTTGGGAAGATGTTAGGCTAGCAGCAAACTGAGATATTGGGATAGCTCACAGACCACGTTTGGATCCAATCAATCCAAACCTCACAGTCAGAGATACTATAATGATATACTGGGTGTGAAGTAGGCTATGTACCTGCACCAATAACCACCTCCACAAAAGACTCATTCCCAGTGGCAGGGGCTGTAGTTGTAGCTGGGGCTGTAGTTGTAGCTGGGCCTGTAGTTGCCGGTGTCACAATCAGCCCGGAATCCAATAAGGTAATCATATTCATCCCCTGGACATATTCTAAAACAAAAACAGAACAATTATTGCATCAATGGCCAGTATGTGTATGTGTGTGTACTGTATATATGGTACCTCTGTCTGTAGCAGTGCAGGTCTTGATGGCATGCTTCAGGTGTGTCAGATATTCATATAGCTCATCAAATGTTTCTTCCACATCCACCTGTACCCAGAATGACTTTGCCCTCGCTGAAATCAGAGCAAAAAATGTCAGGAACAAATCATTTGCATGATGATCTCCAACAACAACTGGGCCCATCTTTCAAACTGGATTAAATGTATGTGAAACTAGAAACAATATAACGGTATAAGTGAAAATTCCTCACCAACTTCTGTTTTCTCTGACCCATCCATTTTCAATATTGATGGATGGTCAGCTGGTTATGATTTCCTCTGATACCTGCTAAGAAAATGTGCAATTGGCTAAGCACATAGTCAATATTATGCCGGATATATAGCCTACCAAAGACCAACCTAGTTAAATATATATTGTTGGTATCCAACGTCGATGGCCTAGCTAGTACTACCAGCTAACGTACACCAGTAAGGATGTTGGAAGTAACAACGTTAGCTAGATCTCTAGCTATCTTTGCTATGCTGCATGCATTGATTTCAGGAAGTTGCTTGCAAAAAGCATTATTATACAAGTGTCGACACCAATTTACAGTTCGTTCAAAACATAAGCTAATGTACCAACTGCCTTATCTATTTAAACCTGATAGTATCGATACATGTTACTTTGTCTACTTCCATTGATGAAATTCGAATACCCATAATGCACTTCACTATTTTGTTCATATAGAAGACAAATCCAACATATTACCGATCTTCAAATCCACAGTTTCGTAACAAAGGAATGGGAATCAGATGAATTTACCAATTTTACATTCGCTTGAGACAAACGTTTCAATATTTAATGTCTCCTTTTTAAAACTGAATATATATCTATTCTCCATTAGCTTTTTATGAATTGACCCAGTTGAAAAGTGAAACAGTTCAATTTTACTACGAATATGAAACTTTTACTTTAATGTTCGTCATCTTGCAAGTTGAGGGACTTATGTACAGTTGGCGAGAGTTGATTGTCTGACGGTTACAATATGTAAATTGGTAGTTATGTCAAACTCTGGTTATGTAGCGGGCTATTTTCTAGGTCTATTCATTAGAGCAAAACGTTTTGCAACGGAAACGTTTTGCAACGACAACGAATTTCTTATTGGACAAGTTTAGGTAGTCCCTCCCCGTTTTGGTCCGTTTGGTGTCAAGTGAATACAACCCTGTGTAGTTTTGTAACACAGCAATAATGAATTTACGCAAGTTCTATATCGACATTATTATGCGCATTCTGGTGTTCATACGTGCAGCAGAAACTACACCTTCAATAGGGTGAGGATCATTCTACAATTTGACATTTATACGGTAGGACCGCATATGTTTCTTAAACCACTAAACAATGTCAAGGAATTCTGTCCTGTCTATGTCCACGTTTGAACTCTTTATTACAGCTCGCATAACGTTACCTATATAGCCTCCTGGAGCACCAGTAGCCACAGGGTAACCCATCTGAACATAGACTACTATTATTATTTAAATATACATGTTTTTGTGTTTGATTTCTGAAGTAACGACACCAGTCTCTAGCCGAGATGACCCAGGTGCGAAGGTCGGTGGGAGAGGCGCTGTGGGGAATGTGTGCCGCTGACGCCATGTCCATGCCTGCGCACTGGTACTACAACATCGATGACATCAAGAGAGATTTTGAAGGATGGATCACCGGCTTCAACGCACCCAACAACAGACATCCGTCCAGCATCCTCACCCTCTCCAACTCAGGTACATCACCCTTTACTGAATTTGAAAAAATGGTTGTTTATTGGTCATGAATTATGACATGAGTGTTTGATATATGCAAGAGCATTCATTCTTCACCTGATGTTCATCAAACTGGCAATAGGTACATTGAAACATTTTGAGTTAGTCCTTAATCTGTTCTCTCTTTCCCTCCGGTCCATAGCGGGGAGCGGTCGCACTGCATGGTCCTCTGGTGGGAACAGACCCCATGTTGTGGGTAGCGTAATCCTCCATAACAAGCTCAAGTTCTGGAAGGCATCGGGTGGATCGGTCCACTATCACCAAGGTGCTCACTACTCACTTACATTCATTCCTGAGATGAACTGAAATTAACTAAATGAAAAAAGTAACTGTCTCTGACCTTGGTCTGTATATATCTTTAAAAGCAGTTCTGTAAGGAAAATATTTATTGACAATACATATGATCAATTATTCAGTTAAGTATACATCTATATCTCTGTGCAGGTCTCCAGGCAGGTGAGAATACCCTGAATGCCATCTGCTCCCTGAGGGTGGCACAGGCCCTGACAGGGGGGAAGTTTGCCAGCGTGGCAGAACCAGCGGCGAGGGGGGCGGTGCTGGCTGATTACGTACACTTCATGACCACGCCAGGAACACATGGAGACACCTACGCAGAGTCCTTCCACAGAGCATTCTTCTCCGACTGGCAAGACGCCAGACCCACTTCCTCAAGCAAGGTAATGCACGCACACATGCATGCGAGGTTACACACATAACCAGACAGTGTCTCACAGTTTGTCTTTTCCATGTGTTAGTCATGTCTTGTCCATGTGTTCCAGGTGTTACGTTTGTGTGTCTTGTCTATGTGTTCCAGGTGTTACGTTTGTGTGTCTTGTCTATGTGTTCCAGGTGTTACGTTTGTGTGTCTTGTCTATGTGTTCCAGGTGTTACGTTTGTGTGTCTTGTCTGTGTTCCAGGTGTTACGTTTGTGTCTTGTCTATGTGTTCCAGGTGTTACGTTTGTGTCTTGTCTATGTGTTCCAGGTGTTACGTTCGTGTCTTGTCTATGTGTTCCAGGTGTTATGTTTGTGTCTTGTCTATGTGTTCCAGGTGTTACGTTTGTGTGTCTTGTCTATGTGTTACGTTTGTGTGTCTTGTCTATGTGTTCCAGGTGTTACGTTTGTGTGTCTTGTCTATGTGTTCCATGTGTTACGTTTGTGTCTTGTCTATGTGTTCCAGGTGTTACGTTTGTGTCTTGTCTATGTGTTCCAGGTGTTATGTTTGTGTCTTGTCTATGTGTTCCAGGTGTTGGAGTTTGCAGAGCAGCGCTACCAGCAGAAGATGAACGTGTCAGTCCCTGACAGCCAGCTAGACGCTATTGGCTGCCTCCCCATGGCCATCCCCTTTGTGCTTCTCTCTGCCACAGCCAATGAGGACCAAGCTGCAAGTGTTGCACCTTTTTTGGAATATTTGAATAGGAGAATTTTAATTGCATTTCCTTGATCCTTCTCCCCTTGCCTCATCTCAAAACCCATTGGATAAGAAGGTCAGAGGGGAGGGACCGTTGAACTCATCCAATGGGTTTTGAGAAGGAGAAGAGAACACAAGAAATTAAGATTTTCCCAATGAAACTCTCTCTCTCTCCCCCTCTTTTACTGTCCTTTCTCTCTTCCTCTCCCAGGTGTCTGCAGCAGTGGAGTTTGTCCGGCTCACCCACCCCCACCCCAAGGTGGAGAAATATGTGACGCTGTACGCCCGAGCCCTCCATGCCACTCTGAATGGGGCGTGTCTGAAGCAGCAAGCGGAGGCCTTCCTCAAGTCACCCGACCTGGACGCATGGGACACTTGCAAGCCCTACATACAGAAAGCAGCCAGGTTTCCAACCTCTTCTGCAGAGGGGCTCAAGGTTCACCAGAGTGCAGTGGAAATGCTTGGCATGGCCTGCTACACCCGAGGTGTCTATCACTCTCTGTCTACCTATCCACAGCAGTGTGATTTAGTTCCATTTACGTGTGTGATGCAAGTGTCCACTGAGTCTAATAGAAGTTTGTGTGTCCTTTTATAGGTGCCCTCAGTAGTATGTTCTACCTAGCACATGAGTTTCACAACGACCCTCATGGAGGGATCCTGGCAAACACCAATTGTGGCGGCAAGTTTTTTTTTGTTTCATGTGGTGCCAATTCATCTGTTTTAAGGTGTGTGTTTTGAGAATTGTCAGTCTAAAGTGTCTGTCTTTTTCAGGAGAGAACTGCAACAGGGGTTCTGCTTTGGGGGCTCTGCTGGGGGCAAGGGCAGGGTACACGGGTGGATCTGTACCACAGGAGTGGAAGGATGGATTGAGGAACACACAGGAACCAATCCATGAAATACTAAAGATGCTCCGAGACTGCCCCTATAGGATTTAAAGCCAGCATCAGAGCACTGACACACATACCTTACCTCCGTTTGGTTGGTGTTCACATTCTGGCCGTTGTATGCACAAAAAGATACCTTACAATGAAAGATTACTATGCACAAATAATTACCTTGTTGTGTAAAAGTGCTTATTTTCCCAATTTTACTCTTAAGGCCTTCCAGGTTTACCTTGGTTTACTCCCCAGCTGAAAGCTCAGCTATCTCTCTCGACCATACATCAAGTAACTATTCTCAGCTGTGTCTCCATTAAATATATTTTAGAGATCAGTAGGTTCGGTTTGCTCCTAGCAGAACTCGGCCAGGCGAAGTGAACGTCTGTGCTCGCATACTCCCTTAATATACCTTCGCTTGAAAAATTAGAAAGAAGTGGAAATATTACTGTTTGTACCTCTTGAGACGCCATAGTCAGTACACTCACTTCCTCAAAATAGTCTCAATTAATTTAAAATAAATCTGTAAATCATTTTACGTTTTTGGTGAGGAGGTCTTAGTTGCGCAAATTTACATCTAAGATTTTTGGTGCAGTATTTCTTAACATCTGCATGAAAACTAGTCGTCTCGTTGAATGACAACAAGCACTTCATTGCAGATTCCCTATTGTTGACCAATCACCGACGAAGGGGCGTAGACTTCGTCTACGGAACTTTGACAAGCCTCAAGAAAAACATGTGTGATGAACAGCCGGGGGGAAAACCCTGCCGAACGTTCTGTAAAACGTTACAGAATTTCATCATAATATATGCGCGATCTTTTTCGAATTTGAATCATACCATAAGCTTTAAACTCATATCGAGTTTGAGTTGAAGAAGAAAAAGTTAACCTAGTTTAAAGTACATTTGATCATATACATTGATTGCAGAAGCAGGTAGACAGTAGCCTGCAACATTTTTGCATTCCTTGTTACCAAGTTATACAAAGGGAAACATTGTGAATTGATTATGGCAGTTCAATGGTAACTTATTTTATCAGTCTTATTTTCATTTTAATAGAACCTAGTGAAGTTATTTGAAAGGTAATATGCCCTGCCAAATTGTGTTTTAAAGTTGAATAAAAGCTTTTATGCTGGTCGATTATGCGCACTGTTACAATCTCTTATGTACTGTAATTAAGGTGTGAAAACCTTCATTATCTAACATCTACAGTACATGCTGCTTTTCACATGGATCATGTTTATTATCTATATATTTTTGTATCCTTCAGGCCCAATAAATGGTGTCTCATCACCAAATCTAACCACCTGTCAACAACTGTTATTGTACTGTCTTCTTCATCATTACAGTGCCTTCAGAAAGTATTCACCCCCCCCCCCCCCAAAAAAAAAAAAAAACAATAATAATAATAATTGTGTTACATGGATTAAATTGAGAGTTTTTTGTCACTGGCCTATTTTAAATATATATATATATATATATTTCACCTTTATTTAATTAACCAGGTAGGCTAGTTGAGAACAAGTTCTCATTTACATTTGTGACCTGGCCAAGATAAAGCAAAGCAGTTCGACACATACAACAACACAGAGTTACACATGGAATAAACAAACATACAGTCAATAATACAGTAGAAAAAGTCTATATACAGTGTGTGCAGATGAGGTAAGATAAGGGAGGTACGGCAATAAATAGGCCATAGTGGCGAAGTAATTACAATATACCAATTAAACACTGGAGTGATAGATCTGCAGAAGAAGAATGTGCAAATAGAGATACTGGGGTGCAAAGGAGCAAGATAAATATATACAGTATGGGGATGAGGTAGTTGGATGACCTATTTACATATGGGCTATGTACAGGTGCAGTGATCTGTCAGCTGCTCAGACAGCTGGTGCTTAAAGCTAGTGAGGGAGATATGAGTCTCCAGCTTCAGTGATTTTTGCAGTTCATTCCAGCCATTGGCAGCAGGGAACTGGAAGGAGGAATTGGCTTTGGGGGTGACCAGTGAGATATACCTGCTGGAGCGCGTGCTATGGGTGAGTGCTGCTATGGTGACCAGTGAGCTGAGATAAGGCGGGGCTTTACCTAGAAAAGACTTGTAGATGACCTGGAGCCAGTTGGTTTGGCGATGAGTATGAAGCGAGGGCCAGCCAACGAGAGCGTACAGGTCGCAGTGGTGGGTAGTATATGGGGCTTTGATGACATAACGGATGGCACTATGGTAAACTGCATCCAATTTGTTGAGTAGAGTGTTGGAGGATATTTTGTAAATTACATCGCCGAAGTCGAGGATCGGTAGGATGGTCAGAGGGTAGGATGGTCAGAGGGTATGTTTGGCAGCACGAGTGAAGGATGCTTTGTTGCAAAATAGGAAGCCGATTCTAGATTTAATTTTGGATTGGAGATGCTTAATGTGAGTCTGGAAGGAGAGTTTACAGTCTAGCCAGACAACTAGGTGTTTGTAGTTGTCCACATATTCTAAGTCAGAACCGTCCAGACTAGTGATGCTGGACGGGCGGGTAGGTGCGGGCAGCCATTGGTTGAAGAGCATGCATTTAGTTTTACTTGCATTTAAGAGCAGTTGGAGGCCATGGAAGGAAAGTTGTATGGCATTGAAGCTCGTCTGGAGGTTAGTTAACACAGTGTCCAAAGAAGGCGTCGTTCCTAACTCAGTTGCCGGAGAGGAACGAAGCCGCTTAGGTATTTCACCATGAGGTCAATGTAGGTAGCCTAATGGTTTGAGCATTGGATCAATAACTGAAAGAAGTTCAGATCGAATCCCTGAGCTAACAAGATAAAAATCAGTTTTTCTGAACAAGGCAGTTAACCCACTGTTCCTAGGCTATTGTAAACAAGAATTTGTTCATAACTGACATCCCTAGTTAAATAAAGGTAAAAAATGTTGACTTTAAAACAGTTCCAATGTTTAATGGCTATGATAAGAGAAAAGTGAGGACGGATCAACAACATTGTGGTTACTCCACAATACTAACCTAAATGACATTGAAAAGAAGGAAGCATCTACAGAATACAAATATTTCTAAACATGCATCCTGTTTGCAGCAAGGCACTAAAGAAATACTGCAAAAAATGTGGGAAAGGAATTCACTTTTTGTCCTGAATACAAAGTATGTTTTGGCCAAATCCAATACAACACATTACTATGTACCACTCTCCATATTTTCAAGCATATTGGTGGCTGTATCATGTTATGGGTATGCTTGTAATCGAGGAGAGGGGAGTTTTTTTTAGCATAGAAATTAACATAATGGAGCTAAGCACAGGCAACATCATAGAGGAAAACCTGATTCAGTTTGCTTTCCACCAGACACTGGGAGATGAATTCACCTTTCAACAGGACAATAACCTAAAACACAAGGACAAATCTACACGAGTTGCTTACCAAGAAGACAGTGAATGTTCCTGAGTGGGCGAGTAACAGTTTTGAATTAAATCTGCTTGAAAATCTATGGAAAATGGTTGTCTAGCAATGATCAACAACCAATTTGACAGAACTTGAAAATGTTTTAAAAGAATTATGGGCAAATGTTGCACAATCCCGGTGTGTGAAGCTCTTAGAGACTTACCCAAAGGTGTTGACTCTGGTGTGAATACTTATGTAAATGATATATTTCTGTATTTCATTTTCAATACATTTGCAAACATTTCTAATAACATGTGATTATGGGGTATTGTGTGTAGATGGGTGAATTTGATCCATTTAGAAATCAGGCTGTAATACAACGAACTGTGGAATAAGTCAAAGGGTACAAATACTTTCTGAAGGCCCTGTATCTTCCTCAGTGACAGTTCTGTCTTCCCTCCCTCAATGTGAAGTGTTAGTTCTATAGTGGCAATAGACTACATTAATATTGATGTGGGCAGTTATTTTAGGAAGCTGCGTTGAGGATATGTTGCCTCAGAGCCATTATAGCTTTCTGCACTGTAAACGATACTGCCTTACAAAGCAAAAGAGCAGTAACTGCACATTTTATCAACAATTAGTTATTTACAGTTTTGATACATTGAATACATGCTTTATCATGTGGACAAATATCCTGCCTCCACTGTGTTGTTATACAACAGCACCTCCTGTTGGTGTGATACTAGTAATGCCTCCATGGCTCCAGTCCAGTCATTGTATTTCACAATGTTAGTCTCCCAGTCAACTGCCCTGTGGGTTTACCCTGATACATGTTCTGTCAGGGAGGGGAGAGAGAAATTGATTTGCTGTGCGTGTGTTTGTGGAGTATGTGTTTGTGGGAGGACTGAACTTGGATTGAGCCCTGAGAGCTCAGTAATGGAGTCGTCTACGACCACGGACGCTCTGAAAGTGAAGCTCAGACACCTTATCCTGCTAGTCCTCTATATCCCAGCCTGCACCGGACTCCCTGGAGGTGAGTCTCAGATCTGAGGATGTGAATTACTTTGGTGGTCTTGGTTCAGCCCTGTACCTTTCAAATACAGCACCACACGCTGCTGGCTATTCAATGCCCTGCTTGACTTCCTGTCCGTCTATCTGTCTTTCTGTCAGTCTGACTGTACAGAGACTGTTTACAGCCTTGTGTGTGCAGTAATAGCAACTTTTCAACCACCCATGGTCTTCATTGGGATTCTTCTTCCTTTTCCTACTATTTGTACTCTGTTCCTATGGAAGTTTGTTGGATGTCTATCAATTTAAAGTCTATGTAGTGTGAGCAGTCATGTCCCGTCCTGGCAGCTCCAGTGTTCCTGAGCACACAGGAGGCCAATGAGGTGCTCCATCATCAGCGGTCGCGGCGTGCTAACAGCCTGCTGGAGGAGCTGAGACTGGGAGACCTGGAGAGAGAGTGTCTGGAGGAGCAATGTGGCTACGAGGAGGCACGGGAGATCTTCACCCTCCCCGAACAATTGGTGAGCTTAAACTGAATGATCAGATGGAATCTGAGGAGGTAGGTTCTCCATATTTGTCCCAGAACATTAGAGTCTTTTTAAATAGCCCTCTCTCTTGTTTTATGCAGGAGGAGTTCTGGAAGAGCTACTCAGGTAGGCTATCTTCAGGGGACTCACCTACTCATTCCAGGGGTTTTCTTTATTTTTTTACTATTTTCTACATTGTAGAATAATAGTGAAGACATCAAAGCTATGAAATAACACATATGGAATCATTTAGTAACCATAAAAATTTTTAAAAGCTGTCATCAAGGCAAAGGGTGGCTACTTTGAAGAATCTAAAATATATTTAGATTTGTTTAACAATTTTTTTGGTTACTACATGATTCCATATGTGATATTTTATAGTTTTGATGTCTTCACTATTATTCTACCATGTAGAAAATATAGTAAAAAATAAATGAGTAGGTGTGTCCAAACCTTCAACTGGTACTGTACATTTTGCCAAATCTACATATATTTCTCGTTTCTCATTATAATGGTTCTAATAATAATCTAATATTGTCTCTGTCTGTAGTGGTGGATCAGTGTGAGTCTGGCCCCTGCTTGAATGGGGCTACCTGTGTAGGTCAGGTGAACACCTACATCTGCATATGTCTCCCTGGGTTTGATGGACGAAACTGTGGCCAAAGTAGGTACAACACACCTGTATCTCTCTGTCGAATCACTGAAATTGGCTCTTGGATATTCTTCAATAATGGTCTTCATTTCTCTTGTCTCTTGGTTCCTGTCTGTCTCTATCGCCACCTCCACAGCCTTGATGAACTCTTATGATGGTTGTCTGTACAGAAATGGGGGATGTGAGCACTTCTGTACAGAGTTTCCAGACCTGTCTCACCATTGTCACTGTGCCCCTGGGTACAGCCTGGACAATGACAGCAGTAGCTGCATACCCCAAGGTCTGTATCACACTGGGCCAAACCCTAACAACTACAACTCCCAACAGCCCTGTGCTTCTTGAGGCCATCTCCATACAAGCACTTAATCTTCTCCGTTTGTAGTCCTTCTCTTGCCTGTATTCTCTCTTTATCCTCAACTCCTAACCTCTCTCCCTCTCGCTCTCTCTCTCTCGCTCTCTCTCCTCTTAGTTCCGTTTCCCTGTGGAAGAATTGTAAAAACGTTCAGGCCCGGGCCCCGAATTGTGAAAGGCACAATTTGTCCTAAGGGAGAGTGCCCATGGCAGGTATAGCATTTACTGTAGTTATTGACTGACCAACACGTGGCTAGATCCAGATCTATGTCTGTCTCACTCTCTCCTCTCCCTCTGTCACTGCAGGTTATGCTGGAGTACATGAATGAATATAAATGTGGGGGGATCCTCTTGGCTCCACATTGGATCCTTACTGCTGCCCACTGTATGTGGCACACGACTGCCTCCCATTGGCAAGTCACAGTGGGTGAGTGGGCAAATGGTATTACAGTGTTCTCTCAACGCTCCCAGTATCTCAGCTGCCACAAAACCCAATTCTAACTATCACCTCTGAGTGTTCACTGTCCACTGATCCTGAGTTCCTCCCCCTTCAAGGTGAACACAACCGTGCGAAGAAGGAGGGCACAGAGCAGGTTCGCCGGGTGACGAGGATGCTGATCCACCCCCAATACAACCACACCTCCACAGACCGGGACCTGTCTCTGCTCTACCTCAAGAGGGAAGTAGTGCTTGGACCCTTCGTGGTGCCTGTGTGCTTGCCCGCCTTGGACGGCTCCTTCGGGCGCACACTGGGGGCCATGCGCACCTCCGTGGTGAGTGGCTGGGGCCGCCTGGCTCAGTCGGGACCCCCGTCCACTCTGCTCCAGAGGCTGGAGGTTCCTCGGGTCCCCCTACAGGAGTGTCGCACCACAGGCCTCAATGTGACCATGAACATGCTGTGTGCTGGGTTCAGGGATGGGAAAAAGGATGCGTGCCAGGGGGACAGCGGAGGGCCCCTGGTCACCCGCTACAAGAACACCTGGTTTCTGACGGGAGTGGTGAGCTGGGGTAAAGGGTGCGCCCAAGAGGACGTCTATGGAATCTATACCCGCGTCTCTAACTTCCTGGACTGGATCAATCAGACCATGGCGACCGGCTGAGTGGGAGTGTCCATTTAAAAACACCCCTCCAAAAAACACTGACAGATCTCCTCAAGGATGATGCTGGATAATAGCCAAGACACAATCCTGCTCCAAACTAGAATCTGGATTAAGATGTAAACTCTAAATATAATGATGACATTAATCTTTATAGTTTCTTAGACAACCCTAAGATATATATTTTCTTTGATCCAATTATTAACAGAATAAATAAATAGTTATTTGAAAATAAAGTTGGATTGTTTTCCTAACTGATAAGAAACATAACACAACTTAGCGTGCATGTAGCCCTGAGATCAGTGATGTAACTGAAAGAGTGGGAGGGGCTGTGAAAGGGGCTGTGAAAGGGAGGGAAGAGCCTGCATAGGGTCAATGACAGAGGAAGGTGTTAGGGGAGGGTTAGGGCCCAAATCAGGATTTTGTCCAGACTTTGGACCTGTGGACTGAGAGGAACAGAGAGCGACAGTGTGCTTAGATATTCTGAGGGCAGTCATCATGTGGCTTCATGTTCTCTGTCTTACATTAAGTATCCGCTGCTGTCATCCCGCCTCAGGTAAGTTAACTTACCCCTACGTATGTGTTTTTGTGTGTGTGTTTGTTTATAACTTTAGTTTGTAAATATGCATTCATTTATGTACAATACATATGTACCTGTTTGCCTGTGTGCAGTTTGTGCATGTGTGTGTGTGTGTTTGTGTGTGTCTGTGTGTGTTTGTGCATATGTGTCTATGTGTGTGTGTGTGTACAACTCCCCTCTCCTCCGGTCTTGCAGTGTTCTTGGCGCGGGACCAGGCCCATGGCCTCCTCATCCGGCCTAAGCGTGCCAACAGCGGCTGGTTCGAGGAGCTCAAAAGGGGGGACCTGGAGCGAGAATGCCTTGAGGAGAAGTGTTCCAAAGAGGAGGCGCGGGAAGTGTTTGAGCACGAACAGGCTACGGTCAGTGCCTGGTTGAACCACAATCTGATCATGAACAGACCATAGTCTGCATGATATGCAAAAAAACAATAATGACTCTGAACATGATTCCTACCTGATATCCTCAGTGAATTGTCCCCATTCTCTTCCCTTAGGAGGAGTTCTGGAGAAACTACAATGGTGAGCTTCTGTGCAGTGTGTCATTTCTACAGTCACAAATACCCAGACACCACCACCACTATATTTTAATCTTTTAACATCTTTGTTGATCATGAGATCCCAAATGTACACAAATGTATTCATCCTTACAGTTCAAGACAGCTGCCAATCTGACCCCTGCCAGAACAAAGGAAGCTGCTCTAGCATATCAGGATCTTCTTACACCTGCCTGTGCCTGCCAGGCTTCAGTGGACGGAACTGCGAGCTAGGTAAGAGTTCTTGATGGGAGACGTTTCTGTGGAAACTTTAGTTTCCAAGGTTTCTTTTTCCCATTTACTTACATAAACACATTCTTTATGTCAGCATTCAAGGCCATTCCTGACTCCTGCTTGCATGAGAACGGGGGCTGTGAGCACTTCTGCGAGGAGGAGGGGGGCCGACGCAACTGTTCATGTGCAGACGGCTATTTCCTGGGGACTGATGGACAGCGTTGCCTGACACAAGGTTAGCAGTCACAGCCACAGGCCATGGGCCATGTCAACGTTGTATGATCAGTTGTATTGTCATCATGTATGATGTTATCTGTGGATGCATCCCAAATGGCATCCTATGTCCTATACACCGAGTGTACAAAACATTAGGAACACTTTCTTAATATTGAGTTGCACCCCCTTTTACCTTCATAACAGCCTCAATTCGTCAGGGCATGGATTCTACAAGGTATCTAAAACGGTCCACAGGGTTGCTGGCCCTTGTTGATTCCAATGCTTCCCACGGTTGTGTCAAGTTGGCTGGATGTCCTTTGGGTGGTGGACCATTCTTGATACACACAGGAAATTGTTGAGCGTGAAAAACCCAGCAGCGCTGCAGTTCTTGAGACACTCAAACTGGTGCGCCTGGCATCTACTACCATACCTCTTTCAAAGACATCTAAATCTTTTGTCTTGCCCATTCACCCTCTGAATGGCATACAAACACAATCCATGTCTCAATTGTCTCAAGGCTTAAAAATCCTTCTTTAACCTGTCTCCTCCCCTTCATCTACACGGAATAAATAAGGGATCATAACTTTCACCTGGTCAGTCTACAGTATGTCGTGGAAAGAGCAAGTGTTCCTAATGTTTTGTACACTCAGTGTATAGTGTAGTACTTTAACAAAAGTAGTGCACTATATAGGGAAATAGGGTGCCATTTGGGACGTACCCTCTGGTTGTAGTATATACACCCTCTGGTTGTAGTATATACACCCTCTGGTTGTAGTATATACACCCTCTGGTTGTAGTATATACACCCTCTGGTTGTAGTATATACACCCTCTGGTTGTAGTATATACACCCTCTGGTTGTAGTATATACACCCTCTGGTTGTAGTATATACACCCTCTGGTTGTAGTATATACACCCTCTGGTTGTAGTATATACACCCTCTGGTTGTAGTATATACACCCTCTGGTTGTAGTATATACACCCTCTGGTTGTAGTATATATATACACCCTCTGGTTGTAGTATATACACCCTCTGGTTGTAGTATATACACCCTCTGGTTGTAGTATATACACCCTCTGGTTGTAGTATATACACCCTCTGGTTGTAGTATATACACCCTCTGGTTGTAGTATATACACCCTCTGGTTGTAGTATATACACCCTCTGGTTGTAGTATATACACCCTCTGGTTGTAGTATATACACCCTCTGGTTGTAGTATATACACCCTCTGGTTGTAGTATATACACCCTCTGGTTGTAGTATATACACCCTCTGGTTGTAGTATATACACCCTCTGGTTGTAGTATATACACCCTCTGGTTGTAGTATATACACCCTCTGGTTGTAGTATATACACCCTCTGGTTGTATACACCCTCTGGTTGTAGTATATACACCCTCTGGTTGTAGTATATACACCCTCTGGTTGTAGTATATACACCCTCTGGTTGTAGTATATACACCCTCTGGTTGTAGTATATACACCCTCTGGTTGTAGTATATACACCCTCTGGTTGTAGTATATACACCCTCTGGTTGTAGTATATACACCCTCTGGTTGTAGTAGTATATACACCCTCTGGTTGTAGTATATACACCCTCTGGTTGTAGTATATACACCCTCTGGTTGTAGTATATACACCCTCTGGTTGTAGTATATACACCCTCTGGTTGTAGTATATACACCCTCTGGTTGTAGTATATACACCCTCTGGTTGTAGTATATACACCCTCTGGTTGTAGTATATACACCCTCTGGTTGTAGTATATACACCCTCTGGTTGTAGTATATACACCCTCTGGTTGTAGTATATACACCCTCTGGTTGTAGTATATACACCCTCTGGTTGTAGTATATACACCCTCTGGTTGTAGTATATACACCCTCTCTCTGTGCATTCAGAAAGTCGTCAGACCCCTTTACTTTTTGTAAAAATATGTGTTACTTTACAGCCTTTTTCCTCATCAATCTACACACAATACCCCATAATGACAAAGCAAAAACAGGTTTTTAGAAATGTTTGCTAATTTAAAAAAAACTGATATCACATTTACAAGTATTCAGACCCTTTACTCAGTATTTTGTTGAAGCACCTTTGGTAGCGATTACAGCCTTGAGTCTTCTTGAGTATGAAGCTACAAGCTAGGCACATCAAAGATTTCTCTGTACTTTTCTCTGTTCATCTTTGCCTCGATCCTGACTATTCTCCCAGTCCCTGTTACTGAAAAACATCCCCACAGCATGATGCTGCCACCACCATGCTTCACCTTAGGGATGGTGCCAGGTTTCCTCCAGACGTGACTCTTGGCATTCAGGACAAAGAGTTCATTCTTGGTTTCATCATACCAGAGAATCTTGTTTCTCATGGTATGAGAGTCTTTAGGTGCCTTTTGGCAAACTCCAAGTGGGCTGTCATGTGCCTTTTACTGAGGTGTGGCTTCCATCTGGCCACGCTATCATAAAGGCCTGATTGGTGGCGTGCTGCAGAGGTGGTTTCCCATCTGGAAGGTTCTCCCATCTCCGCAGAGGAACTCTAGAGCTCTGTCAGAGTTACCATCAGGTTCTTGTTCACCTCCCTGACCAAGGCCATTCTCTCCCAATTGCTCAGTTTGCCTGGGCGGCCAGCTCTAGGAAGAGTCTTGGTGGTTCCAAACTTCTTCCATTTAAGAATAATGTGGGCCACTTTGTTCTTGGGGACCTTCAATGCTGCAGACATTTTTTGGTACCCTTCCTCAGATATATGTCGGCACTCTATGGACAATTCCTTCGACCTCATGGCTTGGTTTTTGCTCTGACGTGCACTGGCAACTGTGGGACCTTAAATAGACAGGTGTGTGCCTTTCCCAAATCATGTCCAATCAATTGAAGTCACCCTAGGTGGACTCTAATCAAGCTGTAGAAAAATCTGAAGGATGATCAATGGATACAGGATGCACCGGAGTTCAATTTTGAGTCTCATAGTAAAGGGACTAAATACTTATGTAAATAGGTATCTGTTTTTTATTTGTAATAAATGTGCAAAAATTTTAAAACCTGTTTTCGCTTTGTGATTATGGGGTATTGTGTGTAGATTGCTATTCATTTAATCAATTTTCGAATAAGGCTGTAACGTAACAAAATGTGGGAAAAGTCAAGGGGCCTGAATAATATCTGAAGGCACTGTATGACCTCTGGTCTCTCGTGGCTCCAGAAACAATGGCCTGTGGGAAAGTTCCTGTCCTGCACGGCAGCGCCTCCGAGAAGGGAGACATACCGTTGGACCCCCGTTCACGCATCGTGGGGGGAACAGAGTGCCCTAAGGGTCACTGCCCCTGGCAGGTACAGTATGAACCAGTGGCGGCGGACAAGTTTATGTATCTGACGTAGAGGTGAAGTATCTTTCCCCACGGTGTGTTTCTACAGGTGTTGTTAGTGAGAAATGAGAAGGGCTTTTGTGGAGGAGTCATCTACAAACCCACCTGGATCCTCACTGCCTCTCACTGCTTGGAGAATATCAAGGCCCAGCACCTGAAGGTGGTGGCAGGTATGGACTGTTTTTATTTAGAAAAGAGTCAATACAGCTGTTGTGTGTTGAAGTCTGAGTTGTTTCAACCTTTTCTGCATGTGCCCAGGTGAACATGACACAGAGAAAGACGAGGGTACGGAACAGACCATAGATGTGGCAGAGATCATCATGCACAACAGCTACGTGTCAGACACGGCGGACAGCGACATCGCCCTGCTACGTCTGAAGACTGCCATCACTATGACGCCTTTCGCCGTGCCCGTCTGCCTGCCCACCCGCTCGATGGCGGAGCGTGAGCTCTGGGCCATCAACCTCCACACGGTAAGTGGCTGGGGCCGGCGCAGCGAAAACGGCCCTACGTCACGTGTCCTCCGGCGGCTGGAGGTGCCACGTATACGTACCCAGGACTGCGTTGAGATGAGCGGTGTCACGCTAACGGCTAACATGTTCTGCGCCGGCTACATCGAGGGCAAGCAGGACTCCTGTAAGGGGGACAGCGGCGGACCACTGGTCACCCGCTACAGAGACACCACATTCCTTTTGGGTATCGTCAGCTGGGGAAAGGGGTGCGCCCGGCCGGGGAACTACGGGATTTACACCCGCGTGTCCAACTACCTGGACTGGATCCACAACTACACGGCAGAGCAGCCGACAACACAGCCGACAGCGCAGCCGCAGAACACCACGACCACACTGCAAAACACCACGGCCAATCCAAATGCAGTCTTATAAGTGTCACAGAACAGGAGCAGTGCTGAGCCCAGTACCTTATTGGGTTCAGCTTGTAGTACATCTCTGAAACCATATTTGGCTTTCAGATTATAGTATTTATATTTATCATGTTTTGTTTCTCGTGCTTCAACTACACTTTCTAAAGTTTTTCTGTATGTTTGTTGATTTTATGGTTTGATTTCCCTCTGATTTTTTTTTTTTTAATAAACGCTTGATTGATGCCAAAGTAAACTGACCCTTCTGCTGTGTCATGATAACCATTAAGGCAAACTGACTCTTACATAAGTTGGTGTTCAATTACAATGCATTTGCCATCTTAAAACAAAGCTGCTTGCATTCTGCTCAGACCCCGCAGGCTCTTTGTGTATGTTATAAGAAAGGGGACAGTCACTGCATTATATGTTATGACCCCTGTGCAGTTAGTTGGGCCAACAGGATTGAGGGTATAAAATGTCATTTTGTATTATCAGGGAACAATCTTCTCAAACTAAGGCAATTGTATATGTATTTAGCAAAATACGACCAGAATAGTGGTAAACATATGAACACAAAGGCTGTCAGAATTGCTGAGTGTTGTAGCCGTTTCAAATAGATTACAATAAAACACTGTTCTAGAAGCATTCACTGATGTCTATTAATTAACATGATATGCAATATGATTCTGTAAATTGTGTTAAAATGAAGAAATGTGATGTGAAACCTTCCCCGTATATATTGCACCCTACTTGAAATCCCATTGGAATGTATTACGTCCAGCAAAGAGGTACAGGTTACCCATTTTGGCAAGATAATGAGTGTGTTGCACATGGGTATGTGTGAAACTTACTCCTCAGCCTGAAGTGTCCCCACAAGCACCAACGAATAGCTGGCTTTTCACGTGGCGCTGGCTGGTAAGACGCTTAATGAGGGTGGTCCCAAGTTTGTGCCAAGTGTGGGCAGAATCGGGAGAAAGTGGTACTCACTAGGCAAGCAGCATGACATCCTTTACAGGTGTACCAGCAAACTTTACATACAGCAAGTCAAATTCTAAACAATGATGCCTAGCTATTAGTAATTTACCATAGGGTACACATTTTCCCAAATGGCCGCCAACCAGCTCCAGTTAGCTTTAATTGGATTGGTGTCACGACTTCCACCGAAGTTGTTCCCTCTCCTTGTTCGGGCAGCTTTCGACGTCACCGGCTTTCTAGCCGCCATGGATCCATGTTTCATTTTTCCTTTTGTTTTGTCTGTTTACACACCTGGTTCCCATCTCATAATTATGTTCCTTATTTAACCCTCTGGTTTCCCTTTCTGTTTTGTGCGTGATTGTCTTTCGTGTATTCCGGTGTGTTGTATTTTGAGTCCTGTTTTGTCCTTGTTTGGAGCAGGATTTTGTTACGTTTTGGATTGAGTAAATCAGTGATTGTTACTCTTATCTGTGAATCTATCTAAAAGATAGCGAAGGAGTCAGGTGCAGGACACATATACGAGTAACAATCACTGATTTACTCAATCCAAAACGTAACAAAATCCTGTTCCAAACAAGGACAAAACAGGACTCAAAATACAACACACCGGAATACACGAAAGACAATCACGCACAAAACAGAAAGGGAAACCAGAGGGTTAAATAAGGAACATAATTATGAGATGGGAACCAGGTGTGTAAACAGACAAAACAAAAGGAAAAATGAAACATGGATCGGTGGCGTCTAGAAAGCCGGTGACGTCGAAAGCTACCCGAACAAGGAGAGGGAACAACTTCGGTGGAAGTCGTGACAATTGGTCTGTCATTGCCACAACATTAATAGGTGTAATATGCCTAATCCTAATAAAAAAATATGATAGATATGTAGATAACACAACCAAATTAGGCAGGTTTGCAAAATTAATAATATTTGTAAAATATTAGCAAAATGTTTCTAAAAATTTGCAAAAAACTCTATTTATATAACTGACTTTGGTTAGCATTTGGAGCCTTCATTTCTGTATTTTATTTTCAAACAATAAATTATAATATTCCTAAAGGGTTCTTTCACTGGTTTGTATTGATTATAATGATATACAATAATATGCCATATTGTTAAATGTAAAATCTAAGTATTGAATCCTGACATTCCAACATAACATTCTAACAAACCGCCTGCTGATGAGGGGAGTCAACTTACATAGCTGGTGAAGTACTAAAGTCTTAGGTTCACAGCCTTTATAGATAGTGTCTAGTTACACAATGAATGGAAAAATAGTATATTATAGTATACAGCCTACTGAAATATGTATTGGTTAGTGGTAAAAGGCCAGATTTTTTTCTAATCACTAAATTAATTGTTTCTATTAAATTTGTCAACCAGCAACTTAACTAATGGCTACAAAATGATAAGGCAACATATTTCATTAAATAACTTTTAAGGTTAGAGAGCATTATTTTAAGATCATGATGGTCAGGGACAGAAGAGATGTTGTAATTTGTGTTTACCTAAATATTCATGTTAACTTGCTGGGACAACTCAACAAATAGCAGATCACACCTTTAATCTTAGCATGCTGAGTATTGCTATACAACAGACTATTGCAGATGGCAATGATAAAACCAATATACTACCAGATATGGATCTCTTGGACTGGTATTACTTCCCAGTATGACCGATTTCCCTAAAACAAATATGTAGTTCGGCTATTTGTAACATTGTACTTTCAATCATGAGTCAGTCTAGGTAAATCATTAGATCAGATGGCAAACATTAACCAAATCCTATGGTTTTTAAGATGAGATCCACACAATAGAATGTTCCATTGTTGCATGTGAACATTCCAACTTGTCTCAACATTCCTTTATCAGCCTGTGAACATTGTGTTGCTTAGACTCCCATACAACAAGATATATAAAGGTGTGAAAAACATAGTAATCTACTGTTTAGGAGATAGGCTGTCATATATCAATTTGATCAGGGGCTTGTGGGGAACAATTTAATACCATCAAACCTTTGCTACCCAAAAGTGGATTTTTTTTCCGCTGGCCCATGGACTAGAACAGGCATTGAAACAAGCAAGCAATTCTATAAAGTTGTTTAAATACTTTGTAGCCTAGCTACTTTCTCCTGTTGTGCATCAGTGGGTCTATTTACACTGGGGGTACCTTTGGACCCTCCAAACAAGAGATAGGCCCTAGCTGTCTCTGCCTGGCCGGTTCCCCTCTCTCCACTGGGATTCTCTGCCTCTAACCCTATTACAGGGGCTGAGTCACTGGCTTACTTACTGGTGCTCTTCCATGCCGTCCCTAGGAGGGGTGCGTCACTTGAGTGGGTTGAGTCACTGATGTGATCTTCCTGTCTGGGTTGGCACCCCACCTTGGGTTGTGCCATGGCCTTGTCTCAGGATGGTAAATTGGTGGTTGAAGATATCCCTCTAGTGGTGTGGGGGCTGTGTTTTTGCAAAGTGGGTGGGCTTATATCCTGCCTGTTTGGCCCTGTCCGGGAGTGTCGTTTGATGGGGCCACAGTGTCTCCCGACCCCTCCTGTCTCAGCCTCCAGTATTTATGCTGCAGTAGTTTATGTGTCGGGGGGCTAGGGCCAGTCTGTTATATCTGGAGTATTTCTCCTGTCTTATCAGGTGTCTTGTGTGAATTTAAGTATGTTCTCTCCAATTCTCTCTCTCTCTTTCTCTTTCTCTCTTTCTTTCTTTCTTTCTTTCTCTCGGGGGACCTGAGCCCTAGGACTATGCCTCAGGACTACCTGGCCTGATGACTCCTTGCTGTCCCCAGTCCACCTGGCCGTGCTGCTGCTCCAGTTTCAACTGTTCTGCCTGCGGCTATGGAACCCTGACCTGTTCACCGGACATGCTACCTGTCCCAGACCTGCTGTTTTCAACTCTCTAGAGACAGCAGGAGCGGTAGAGACACTCTGAATGATCGGCTATGAAAAGCCAACTGACATTTACTCCTGAGGTGCTGACCTGTTGCACCCTCGACAACCACTGTGATTATTATTATTTGACCCTGCTGGTCATCTATGAACATTTGAACATGTTGGCTATGTTCTGTTAAAATCTCCACCCGGCACAGCCAGAAGAGGACTGACCACCCCTCATAGCCTGGTTCCTCTCTAGGTTTCCTCCGAGGTTCTGGCCTTTCTAGGGAGTTTTTCCTAGCCACCGTGCTTCTACACCTGCATTGCTTGCTGTTTGGGGTTTTACGCTGTGTTTCTGTACAGCACCTTGAGATATCAGCTGATGTAAGAAGGGCTTTATCAATACATTTGATTTGATTTGAGCTACATACATTCAATGATGCATATCATGAAATCAAATATTTGAATGATTGTGAACGATTATGATATTACAAAGGATAGTGAAAAATGTATTATAACAGGTAAATATAGGGATCAAAGGTCATATTTAAGATACACTACATGGCCAAAAGTATTTGGACAGCTGCTTGTCGAAGATCTCATTCCAAAACTGTTGCCACAAAGTTGGAAGCACAGAATTTTCTAGAATGTCATTGTATGTTGTAGCGTTAAGATTTCCCTTCACTGGAACTAAGGGCCCTAGCCTGAACCATGAAAAAGAACCCCAGAACATTATTCCTCCTCCACCAAACTTTACATTTGGCACTATGTATTGGGGCAGGTAGTGTTTTCCTGGCATCTGCCAAACCCAAATTCATCCAGATGGTGAAGCGTGATTCATCACTCAAGAGAATGCATTTCCACTGCTCCAGAGTCCAATGGCGACGAGCTTTACACCACTCCAGCCGACGCTTGGCATTGTGCATGGTGATCTTAGGCTTTTGTGCATCTGCTCGGCCATGGAAACCCATTTCATGAAGCTCCCGACTAACAGTTCTTGCGCTGATTTTGCTCCCAGGGGCAGTTTGGAACTCGGTAGTGAGTGTTGCAGCCGAGGACAGAATTTGTTTAAGCGCTAAGGACTTGGCGGTCCAGTTCTGTGAGCTTGTGTGGCCTACCACTTACCGGCTGAGACATTCTTATTCCTAGAAGTTTCCACTTCACAATAACAGCACTTACAGTTGCCCAGCTCTAACAGAGCAGACATTTGAGGAACTGACTGAGCTCACTGAGCTCAGTACGGTCCATTCTACTGACATTGTTTGTCTATGGAGATTGCATGGCTGTGTGCTCGATTGTATACACGTCAGCAACTGGTGTGACTGAAATAGCCGAATCCACTCATTTGAAGGTGTGTCCACATTCTTTTGTCCATGTAGTGTAAGACATAGGCCTAATCCTCTGGTTCAGGTCTGGTCACCATCACCCAGATGTGGCAACTGTTTGCAGAGCAGTGGGAGTGAGCTGTTGGAGTGAGTGGGAGTGAGCTGTTGGAGTGAGTGGGAGTCATATGAGCTGGAATTGTTTACCTCAAATCGCTCCAGTTCTGGGTGATTCAGGTCCGCCACGATGCTGCTGAAAACATTTTGTGCACTTTGGGCCATTTCAACTGTCATTTCTGCCGCTGGTAAGTTTGTTTCGAAAACATATATTTTGAATCTAGCGTTACAGTTAGTTAAATGATAAAGTCATATTTTTTTTAAATATGGAGAGGTGCCAAATGTCAGTTGTTGTCTTTCTTTTATGGTTTGTCATTCGATGTTTAAGTCTTCTTGAAGAAGGATGATGCGCACCTGGTGCTTGACAGAGCAAGGCGCGCCAACAGCGGCTACTTCGAGGAGGTGAAACAGGGCAATCTCGAGCGCGAGTGTGTCGAGGAAATTTGTAACTATGAAGAGGCTCGGGAAGTTTTCGAGGACGACGCCCAAACGGTGCAATTTTGTAGTAATTTCACTTGGTGAAATATTTGCTATTACTTTAATTGAAGCACTATTTTGATTTAATTTAATTAAATATTTAGCAATGCATAGGAACATGTGAGAATTCCAGAGAACTCTTAAAACTGACTATGTATTGTTTGTTTCCACAGAAAAGGTTTTGGTTGACATACACGGGTAAATCAGATTTTTCTATGTGGACTGTACACAAAAAATTCCAATCAGCCTAAAATATATGATAGAGTATTGCTTTCATTCATTTTCATAAAATGCTAATTATATTGTTGTATAAAATCCAATATGGTAATAACATACATGGTAGCACATTCCTAATTTATTTGCACAAGAAATGTCCAGCATGTCAAATAGCAAATGTCATATCCTTTACCCTATTGATTGATCCCTCTAAGGTCAGGATCCCTGCCTGGTCAACCCATGCAAAAACAACGGAACTTGTGTTTACATGGATGACTCTTACACATGTCACTGTCTGGAAGGCTATGAAGGGAAATACTGTCAGACAGGTAGGAAGAGAATTCCTAGCTGCCATTTTTATACCAATAGTTTACGCCAGTGTTTCTTAATCCTGGTCCTGGGGTCCCAAAGGGGTGCACATTTCTGTTTTTGCCCTAGCACTGCACACCTGATTCCACTAATCAAATGTTAGATAATGAGTTGATTAGTTGAATCAAATCTAATGTTTTTGTCACATGCTCCGAATACAACAGACCTTACAGTAAAATGCTTACAGACAAGCCCTTAACCAACAATGCAGTTTTAAGAAAAATAAGTGTTAAGAAAGTATGTGTGCTCAGATGTGTAGTGCTAGGGCAAAAACCAAAATGTGCACCCCCTTTGGGTTTCCAGGACCAGGATTAAGCAACACCGGTTTTCACAATAGTTTCATACCAATAGTTTATTGTAATTCCGCAGTAGTAAGAGCACCCTAATGTGAAGTGTTGCCAACATTTGCTAGTGATATGATATGTTGACCGCATTCTGCTCATCCTACTTGCGTTTCCCCTTTCTCCCAACATACTGTAGTGTTTGAGGACACCCTGAAATGCCTCTCCCTTAACGGGGAGTGCGATCACTTCTGTAACAGTTCTGGGTCAAGACGCAAGTGTTCCTGCGCTCCTGGTTATGCCCTGGGAGAGGACGGAAGAGAGTGTGTTGCCCAAGGTACTAACTGTAACGGACAGTAGATGAGCCCAGATGTTTTGTTAAAGACGGGAAATCCCTGTTTGTTACGAACAGACTGTAATATTAACAGAACCAAAAGGAGCCAACGTGTATTTGTTGATGTATGATTAGAGTTAGAAACAACAACTCGTCTGTCTGTCTATTATCAGTTCAGTATCCGTGTGGTAAAATCCCAGGCTTGGAAGCTCCGATGAGCCAGGCACGAGTCAAACTAGTCGGTGGGAACCACTGTCCCAAAGGAGCCTGTCCATGGCAGGTAACACATCAACGCCTGGCTGGAGAGCACAATGGATCCATCCACCTCTTTCACATTTGATTGGCCAATACTACCCTTCTACATTTTTGTAATTTAGCAGACATTCTTATCCAGAGTGATTTAGAGTAGTGAGGGCATTTTTTGTGCTTGTCCCCCATGGGAATTAAACCCACCATGCTGGAATTGCAAGCACTATGATCTACCAACTAAGCCACACAGGGCATTATGTTGCATAGTTGGTAGAATAACTAATCCACAGTCAATCCCATACAACCACTATCCTTGAAGTCAAAGGGTGTAATATTAACTAGGTTAGTATCTATTACCACCTCTTCCATTAGGCATTATATAATTCCACAGTATTATTTTGGTTTATGTACAATGAGATGTGATGGATGAGTGGCCAATTTGTCTTTGTGATGGGACTGGTGGTTGCAGGTCCTATTGGAGCATAAAGGCACTAGTCTGTGTGGTGGGGTCATAGTTCATCCTGACTGGGTCATCACTGCTGCCCACTGTGTCGTGGATAGAGACACCAAGGACCTGATGGTGGTCGCAGGTAGGTTACGGTGTGGGTTGTGTTCCTTTCATAGAGCTTCTAGAAACATATACATTATTTGTGTCCCTGTGTCACATAAACAAAACACTGTCCTAATGAACAACACTGTTTCCAGGGGAACACAACATTGACGTAGAAGAGGGCAGCGAGCAGAGGATCCCTGTGGCCAGAGCCATACCCTACAACCTGTACGACCCGGCAACAGGTGACAGTGACATCGCCCTGCTGCGTCTGAGAGGGCGTGTAACTCTGGGCCCTGACGCTGTACCCATCTGCCTGCCTCAGCAACACTTCGCCAAGAGCGAGCTGGCGGCCGTCCACTTTCACACCCTTAGTGGCTGGGGGAAGCGCACCAACGGGGGCAACGATCCCAAACCTGGCACCCCGCCAGCCCCCTCCTCGCCCTTCCTCCGCAGGCTAGCCGTGCCCATCCTGCCCAACTCTGAGTGCACCCTCAAGAGCGGCTTCAACTTCACCCAGAACATGCTGTGTGCCGGCTACATGGAGGGGAACCAGGAGGCCTGTAGGGGGGACGACGGGAGCCCCCTGGTCACTTACTACGGGACCACCCACTTCCTGATGGGCGTGGTGGGCTGGGGGAAGGGCTGCCCCAAACAGGGTTTCTATGGCGTCTACACTACCGTAGCCAACTACCTGGACTGGGCTGAGGAGGTGATGAATACTCCTTCAGTCGTTGCCCCGGTGCCTTCAGTCAGTGCCCCGGTGATGCCATTCCTGCTAGAGATGGCATTAGATGAGGTTCAGATTCAGCAGGCTACGGAGAAGTTATTGCCACCACCTCCCAATGTGCAGAGCATTGGCTAACTCCCATTACATTTGTCACCAGTCACCACACAACACCAATTGTCATTACAGTGAATCTATTGTCACATAACATTAATAGATATTTTTATAGTACATGGAAGTCCAATGCTACAGATATTTTTATATACATGCTACTATCATGGTGTAGCATATCGTCCTGTTTCATCACTTTGTAATCAGACATCTTTTCACTCTGCTATTCTTTTCATTTGACTCTTAATGTGAAGTGTTTATTTCAAGTGGTGATTTGGATGACCTGATGCCATACAGAATGTTTGACCTGATGCCATACAGAATGTTTGACCTGATGCCATACAAAATGTTTGACGTGATGCCATACAGAATGTTTGACTGATGCCATACAGAATGTTTGACGTGATGCCATACAGAATGTTTGACCTGATGCCATACAGAATGTTTGCTTCCCAATACGTACATTTACTTCCAAAGTTTCCTCTCTGATAGCTGAAGAATAAATATTACTCGCTGACAAACTAAATCTTTGCCTCCTTTGTGTTATTTGTGTGTGTGTGAGTGTGTGTGAGTGAATGAAAAGTCCAAATGTATCCATAGCCACACTTCAGCAGTAGCTCATCTACATGGTATTTTCTCTGAAATGCATATTATCTGAATCATACGCATTTCTTTAGATTTGCCGTTTAAGGCACCACAACACAGCAGGCTAAACCATTGGAATAGATACCTTAGTGTCAATATTAGCTCAGTGATTTGGACCTCAGAACACTGATCACATGATCACTGAGGATTTTGTGCCCCTTCCTGAGAGCTTTTCTGATTGGCTCAAATAAGGGCTGTCTGTCATGCTGAAGAGTGCAGAGCTAAATGGTGGTCTGGACAAGGCCTTGCCTCTCTGAATGGTGAAGACTGGATTTGAAGTGAGTCCTCCCTCTCTCTCTCTCTCTCTTCCCTTCTCTCTCCACTCTTTCTCTCAAACATCCCTAATCCCTCTTTTTTTTACCCTCTTGTCCCCCCCCCCCCCCCCCACACACACACACAAACACACACACATTCCTTCCTCTCCCTCTCTCTTCAGCATGTTCTCTCTCTTCCTGTCTCTCAGGTCATTGCCCTCCCTCTCCGCCCGCTCTCTCCAGAGTTGTGCTCCACAGAGCAGCCAGGAGTAGAGAGGTGCCTCACCCAGAGATCAGGCCATGTTTCGGCTGTCCCAAACCTGTTTCCTTCTCCTGCTGCTGCACGTCGTGGCCTCCGAGGGTACGTTCAAACACCCCACCGTCTCAAACGGTTGACAAATAGTTATGTAGAGAGAAAGTGAGGGAGACTCTGGGGTTTAGTCAGTGTCAGTGATTGCGGTCAGTGTGTGAGTACGGGTGAGGGCTGGTGACTGGGATGTGTGTGTTGATATATTTTATGGTGTGTCTGTATCTCTGATTGCTTTGATGATTGTGATGACTGTGTGCTAGACAAGCATGCTGTGATGATGACAACAGCCTAATTGATGGAAAAGATGGAAAAGATGATAATGATGATGGTGATGACGATGACAGTCATTAATATGGTGATGATTATGGTAATGATAGTGATGATGATGACGATGATGGTGATGACGATGGTGATGATGATAGTGATGAAGATGGTGATGATGATGAAGATGACGATGGTGATGATGATGATGAAGATGATGATGGTGATGATGATGAGGGTGATGACGATGATGATGGTGCCCTGCTGCCACTGATACCGATTTTTCCCTGTGTCCCCAGTCTTCCTGAACAGTGACGATGCTAACCAGGTTCTGAACCGGCGGCGGCGGGCCAACAGCCCATTTGAGGAGTGGCGGCAGGGAGACATGGAGAGAGAGTGTATCGAGGAACGCTGTGACAGAGAGGAGGCTAGGGAGATCTTTGAGGACGACAAACTGACTGTAAATTGCCATTCTCCATCTTTGTTTCTATCTATCTCTCTTTAAACCGGAAACACATGTCTGTCTGCGTTCCAGTCACATAAATCACATTCCTGTTTAGTCACTCCTCACTTTGCACTCATTCACACCACCTTTACACGCTCATGATTTCAACCAGAAATTCCTTTGTTTTTGGAATCTTGACCTTTCTGGTTTGAATTTGTGATGTTTGTGTCTCTTTTTACCTCTTTCCCTCAGACTGAATTCTGGAACACATATTACGGTAAGGCCCAGGAGTCTGTTGAGGCTAAGGGTTGGCGCAAGAGGCTAGGGATTGGATCACATGGAGTTTTCTGATTAGAGCTGGGTTGGAGTCAGGTTGGGGTCAGATTGGGGTCAACCTAGTCAGATCAGGAAGTAAAGGACTCACGACCACACACCAAAACAATGGGCTATTTTCAAATCATGAATTGATTGTTTGCAGTGTGTTTGGTGTTGCTGTGCTGTTAGGTCCATGGCAAGAAATAAACTGTGTTTCACAGATGGAGATGCCTGTGTTTCTAAGCCATGTGTCCACAATGGCGTCTGCAAGGACGGGATTGGGATGTACACCTGCTTCTGTCTCGCTGGATTCCAGGGGTACAACTGTGAGATTGGTATGTCTTCTTCTCCCTTTGCTCTTGAAATGACATAGACGCCAGAAATATCTTGACTCCAAGTTACTCCATAGTCAGAAACAACACCTGGCTCTAATCATGACTGTGATCTGTGTCTAATCTGGATCCGTGATGTGATGCTGTTCTGCAGCCATTCCTGAGCTGTGTGAGAATAAGAATGGAGACTGTGATCACTTCTGCCACGTGAAGAAGGACAGTGTGCAATGCTCCTGTGCTGATGGCTACTATCTGGACACAGACGACAAGTCCTGCCTTTCCAACGGTGGGTGGGTGGGTGGGTGGGTGGGTGGGTGGGTGAGTGAGTGAGTGAGTGAGTGAGTGAGTGAGTGAGTGAGTGAGTGAGTGAGTGAGTGAGTGAGTGAGTGAGAGAGAGAGAGAGAGACAGACAGACAGACAGACAGACAGACAGACAGACAGACAGACAGACAGACAGACAGACAGACAGACAGACAGACAGACATACATACATACATACATATACATACATACATACATACATACATGATCCATTCTCCATTCTCCAACATGGACTGGTAGTAGGTTGGAGGTTGGGCTTAGTTAGTACCTAATAACATTGTTGCCCTTTTGTCATTGAAGAGGCCTTTAAGTGTGGCTTTGTGGTATCCAAGAACACCCGCAGCATCTTCATCTACCAGCCTAACACCACTGCCACCAACACCACTGAAAAGACCAACATAATGGAGGACCCTATCAGGGAAACGGCCTGGAACGTAACCCAACAGAGAGAAATCCAATTTGCATTTGAGGATGACGTTATCGAAATGGTGAAGGAGAAGCCAGTCTTTGCCGAGGCGAGAGGCAACACCCGTATTGTCAATGGGGAGGAGTGTCGTCCTGGAGAATGTCCCTGGCAGGTAGAGTAGAGAAACCTCTAGTGGGGTTCCCTCTAAATAGCGTTCAGAGTTGTTTGTTTCTGCAACTCTGTCTTTCTCTTTCTCTCTATTTCTCTCTCTCTCTCATATATATATATCTCTTTGTCTCTCTTTCTTTCTCTCTCTCTCGCTTTCATTCTTTCTCTCTTTGTTTCTCTCTTTTTCTCTGTCTATCTGTTTCTCTCTTCCTCTATCTTTCTCTCTCTCTCTCTCATTCTTTCTCTCTCTCCTTCTCTCCCTCTCTCCACAGGCTTTCCTGGTAAACCACGAGGACAGGGGCTTCTGTGGAGGAACCATCCTGAATAAGTACTTCATCTTAACGGCAGCACATTGCATGAACCAGACACGCTCCTTTTACGTTGTCCTCGGTAGGTACCGTTAGCCAATCACCTTTAACAGTGGTCTCTACATCTGGGAATTGTTTTTAAGTGAATCATATCCTATATAATATAATTGTGCCATAATCACAAAACTTCATTATCAGAAAAGTATATTGCTGTGTACAGCATAGTTGCTAACTGGGTGAAATAACAACAGTCAATAACCATACCACCCATACATAGCCTAAGTTGTAGCAGCCTATCAAACGAATTTAATTGATTGAAATCAAACCTCCCCATTGGTCCATCTGCCTTCAGGAGAGTTTGACACGGAGGTGAAGGATGGGCGGGAGGCCATCCACCAGGTGGAACAGGTGTTCATCCACAGGTCCTACATCTCCACCACCTATCACAACGACATCTCCCTCGTCATGCTGAAGGACCCTATCAAGTTCACCCAGTTCATCCTCCCTGCCTGCCTGCCTGAACGAGACTTTGCAGAGAAGGTCTGTAGCATGATGTACTACACATAATTCTCTGTGTGACACATCTGGTTTTATCCAGTGATGCATATAAACATACAGTATATAATGAATCTGTCTATGGTTTATATCTTAGTAAAGATGTTCCTGAACCTAACATAATGGTGTCCTGTCTACTTATCAATACAAGGTGTTGATGAAACAGCACGACGGGCTGGTGAGTGGGTTCGGCCGTGTGGGGGAGGCCAAGCAGCCGTCCACCATCCTGCTGCGTCTGACCGTGCCCTACGTACCCCGGGCCACCTGCCTTCAGTCCAGCCAGCACAAGATCTCCAACCGCATGTTCTGCGCCGGCTACGATAAGGAGAAGAAGGACGCGTGCCAGGGGGACAGCGGAGGACCCCACGTCACCCGTTACGGGGACACTTGGTTCGTGACGGGTGTGGTGAGCTGGGGCGAGGGGTGCGCCCGTGAGGGCAAGTACGGCATCTACACGCAGGTGTCCAAGTACATCGACTGGATCCGGGCGGTCATGGGGAAGTTTCTCCCCAAGGAGGGAGGGAAGAGGAAGACGAGGGGGGCAGGTAGAATGCACTCAATGATGTGGGTTTGAGGGAGACAAAGGAGAGAGGAGAACCAATCATTAAAGAGGCTTGGGGAATTATGGGCAATAAACATTGTTGTGTGGTTTATCATTGTTTTTCACAAAATGTATCCAAGACCAAGTAACTTAAGGTAAAGAAAAAAACATGTTTTGTTTGAATGTCCAGTTATCACATACCAACATTAAACTACATTACACAATATGAAGTTGAGTCAGGAGTGCCATTAGACAGAAATGTTCCTACTGTTCCTGTTTTTTTAAAGTACAAACTGAATCGATCGTATCAGAAAAACAGCAGGGTTCAAAGGTCACCATTGACTTGAATCATTGCTGGTGTAAGTACCGAGCACACAAGGATAGGTGGATTTGCTGTTTGCTCTACTGTGTGTACAGTCTAGAGTCCATCTGTGGGACATTGTGTTTGTGAAGACCTCATGTTATACAATGAGTTTTACTGAACGTTTCATCTCAATTCATCTTCATAACATTAGCATATTAGTAGCATATTTGGTAGATATTATATTACATACAATTGCTAATGAGGCACCATCTTTAAACTATCTAGAGCTGGCACCAGCTACATTTATTACGTCAGGTGACAGGGAGATCCACATAAATTACGCTATCCTGGAGAAATTCACACCACATAACTTTGTTGGCGTATACAGCAATGACTAAAAACGGACATTTGGGCTGGCAAGCGGGTGGGGGTTTACTTGGCAATGTTAACCCGCCAGCATGGTTGTGTGTGTAAGACAGAAAGATAGAGAGAGAGAGCGCAAGAGAGAGAGAGATAGACAGGGCTACAGACAGGACCTTGGCACAGGCAGAGAGGCTTGTGGGTACGGTGTGGATGTGGATTGTAATGGGCTCGTGGAGGCAATGGTGGTTTCTGTCTCTCTCTCTTCTGAGCAGTGTCCTCCTGGTCTGCAGCTATGGGAGAGGTAAGCCACTGCACTGTGAAAGCTACAGGACCAAGTAGACATTTTGTTAATCATACCTTCAGGCTGACAATGACTTTGCTAGCATAGTTTTCCAGTCTACATATGACCAGCATAGTGTTGTGTATGCAATAGTGGAGGCTGCTGAGGAGAGAACGGCTCATAATAATGTCTGGAATGGAGTTTAATAGATGGAATGGAGTAAATGGAACGGTATGAAAACCATGTTTTGTCCCCTTAGCAGCCTCCACAGGTATACATTAAACAAACTGTTCTGTATGTAATTAAATGGCATGAAACTCAATGATGGTACCACTTAAAGTGAAAACTCTTCATGTTTAACTTTCCACCATTTAACATATTATCTTCAACCTGGAAGGAGAAAAATGAATACTGAGTCACTTCTGGTTTGTCTCACTTTTCAGTTGTTGTTGTTCCACATGTCTTCTCCCTCCTCCTCCCCTTCCTTCCCCTCCTCTCCTCCCGTTCATCCACCTCCCCTTCCTCTCCTCCTCTTTGTCCACCTCCTTCCCCTCCTCTTCATTAACCTGCCCCTCCCCCCTCTTCATCCACTTCCCCTCCTATCCCTTCTCCTTTCCCTCCTCCTCTTCATCTACCTCCTCCTCTCCTGCTCTTCCTCCACCTCCTCCCTGACCCTCAGTGTTCAGACCCCCTGCGTACGCCAGCACGGTCTTCCTACGGTCGAAGAGAGCGAATGCGTTCTTCTTGGAGGAGATGCTTCAGGGGAACCTGGAGAGAGAGTGTTATGAGGAGACCTGCAACTACGAGGAGGCCAGGGAGTACTTTGAAGACACACCCAAAACTGTGAGCAGTTTAGGCCTACAGGGTGCATCTCAATAGTCTAAAATGCATTCCTTTCCTTGACTCCTTTCCTTCAACTGCACTAATCTGACAACATAAGCAATCCCCTTATCCATAACTAATGTAGTAGTTTTCTGATTTAAACCCTGTGTCCATTGTCTCTCTCTCTCTCTCTCATACCTCAATAGGACACTTTCTGGAATGTCTACGTAGGTATGTCTCATTCTTTTTAATCGCGGCAGAGGGGTGTTGGGTTTTCTCCCGACTCCAGATATTGAATCCCCTCCCTTCTTCTTCCTCCTCAGATGGGGACCAGTGCAAACCCAATCCCTGTCTCCATGGCGGCAGCTGCAAGGACAGCATTGGAGGTTTCACCTGTAGCTGCACAGAGCTGTACCACGGGAAGAACTGTGAAATAGGTCAAAAGAACACCTACATTAGAACTCTTTTTGAGTGTGTGTCAATGTGTGTGTGAGAGTGTGTGTTCATAGTTATGCGAGTAGTCTAAGAGATATGTTTGTGTGTCGTGACAGATAGCGCTCAGTGCCCCACCAAGGGGCCCTTCTCCTGTGACCACTTCTGCAGTCCCAACTTTGGAGCATACCAGTGCTCCTGCACCACGGGGTACAAGATTCACAGTGATAAGAGGAGCTGCATACCTGCAGGTTAACATCTACCTATTCTTTTGAATTAGACATCTGTAACACTCTCTCTCTCACACACTTTAAATAGAGACGTCTCTGTTTCCTTAGTTAAGCACCCCTGTGGAAGACTCCAGCCAACAAACCAAATCAACATAGCCTATCACGTCTGTCCACACAACCGCTGTCCATGGCAAGTAAGTTCCTCCCCTACCAGCACAACGTAGAGCAAGGTGAGGGGGAGTCTGTTTCTCCTGGCCTATAGACTACTTTCAAGGTGAGGGGGAGTCTGTTTCTCCTGGCCTATAGACTACTTTCAAGGTGAGGAACAATAAGTTGTGAAATACTGAACTTCCCCTTTAACCTGTGGCTTTGTGATTGGCAGGTGGTGTTTGTGGATGAGGCTGGTGCAGAGCTGTGTAGCGGGGTGATCCTGGGGCCTCAGGCAGTCCTGACCTCAGCTAGCTGCCTGTACATGGGAAAGAAAGTCCACAGCATGCAGACAGGTGAGTCCCACAGCGATAAAAACACTGACGTTTGATCTGTTAGTGTGTAAACCTCCAGCTCAGGCAGATTCAAATCTTTCTGAAATCTAACAGTTCCCCTTCATCATCTAAGGTGCCTCAAATAATAGTGTGAGGATCCCTCTATCGACCCAACTGTACGTTCACAACCGCCACGAGAGAGGCAGTCTGGAGGACGACCTGGCCTTGGTGAGACTGAATGAGCCCCTTCCCTTCGACACCTCTGTCTCCCACCTGTGCCTGCCCACTAAGGATTTCAGTGAGAACGTGTTGATGAGTCCAGGAAGGGAGGGGGTGGCCAGGGGTCCGGATAAGTTCCGGGGGCAATACCACGGCCCCCCTGTTCTCTCCTACCTGCATGCGGAGGGCTGTCGGAACCAGGTGAACGTCTCCCAGCCCCTCACCAACAAGATGTTCTGTATGGGGAGCCAGAAGGGCTTCTGTGGGACTAAGTTGACTAGGTTTAATGAGACAGACCTCAAACCAGGACTAATGAGGAACTGCGGCCTTTTGTCCGGGACCCCTGTTGTGACTGTGGAGAGGGGTACAGCGTTCCTAACAGGCTTGCACCTTTCGCCACCCACGTCACATGACTGTGGACAAACCCTGTTGTTCACCAAGTTGTCTCGCTACTTGCAATGGATCCAGCAGCGCGTGAAGATGACAGAGATGAGGATGACACCACAAATTACCCATGACCCACCTGGACCTTATGTGTAACCCCAACTAAGGGTTAGCCTGATCCCTACCTACACTGGACTTACAGCCAACAACTAAGGGTTAGCCTGATCCCTACCTACACTGGACTTACAGCCAACAAGGTTGCGTTCAAGATTTAAGTTGTTTTTTCCAAGGTTAACAATGTAAATGAAAGCGAATGGTTATATTTTAACATGTACTATAATTATATAAATCATTTATCTTCCACACTTCCTTAATAAACAAACATGTGGTACAAGGAGTACAACAACAACAAAACTTTTATTCAAAATGTTAAAAATATGACAAAATAAAATGCAACCTAAATAATAAGGAAATATATTTCTGGGAGCAGTTCCTGGGTGAAGGGGATTCTGGGATACGTAGATTAGGAAGATGATGACAGCAGGGGGAATGGATTGGCCTTGCTGACGACCAGTTTCTGGTGCTGGTGAGAGATGTAGCCCTTGATGTGACCCTAGAAGAGAGGAAGAGAGTTCATCTGCTGCTTCGTGTTTTACTACTGTCTGAAATATCAGGTGGAAGCACATGGTCAGAGGAAAAGGTGTGTGGTGGGATCTCACCTCACAGATTAGGTTGGCCAGGATACACTGCACCTCGTCAATGTCCACCTCTTCCACCTGCATCATTTTCAGAGCTACCAGGAAGGCATCTAGGGGCAACTGGTGAGTCTTCAGCAGCTGGTACCTAACCCACATACCACAAGCATGTTAACAGAAAGTCAATATCGGTCATAGGTTCTCACACACACACACACACACACTATGCCAATTCACACTATAGGGCTGACCTGAATCGTACTGTGCTGCCTCAGATAATTTATTTTCACATTGTCCTTTCAGTGCGGTTCCAGCAACTATGATGGATGTGTAACCAGACCAGCCCATTCCAGCTGGACTTGGCTCAGTAGTGTGAAAAGTGTAACCAGACCAGCCCATTCCAGCTGGACTTGGCTCAGTAGTGTGAAAAGTGTAACCAGACCAGCCCATTCCAGCTGGACTTGGCTCAGTAGTGTTAAAAGTGTAACCAGGCCAGCACAGTCCAGCTGGACTTGGCTCAGTAGGGTTAAAAGTGTAACCAGGCCAGCACAGTACCATTGGACTTGGCGAGTAGACTCACACTTTCTTGAAGAGGTTCCGGTAGGTGATGATCTTGAGCTTCTCGAGGATGAGGAAGATGCCACAGCGGATGAAGAAGGTCTCGTGCTTGGCCAAGGCCTCGTTCAACAGCAGCAGGTTGCCCTCACTGTTACAGAGACAGAGAGACAGAAATCAGAAAAAGAGGGGCAAGAAGGGAGTAGGGGGAGAGAGAGGAGAAAGAGAGATGGCAAGGAGCGGGCGGGTGGTGACACTCACCTCACAGCTTTCGTGACGTCGGCAAACTGCATGAGGTCGTACTTCCTGAGCAGCTGGTGATTAGGCATGTGACCCTGAATCAACATGAGCAACACCAGTCTTCGTCTCTGATTGACAGTCAAGCTTTTTTAATTTGATTTGAATTCAGACGTGTGTGGCTAGATGAGTGTATGTTTGAGCTCTCTCAGTGAGGCACTCTGTCTCACCAGCAACATCTTGACAGGCAGTAGGTAGATGAGGATCATGCGTTTGTTCCTCTGGCTGGAGCGGTGGCAGTGCTGGAAGGAGAAGGACAGGTACTCCTCGGCTGGTTTGTAGTCGCTGTCGAACATGGCCTTGCGGCCTACGTAGTATTTGTAGGTGACTCTCTGGGCCATACTGTAATCATCCTTCAGGTTGGAGCTGTCGATGGCCCGGATCAGTGGCTTACACAGGTGTAGCTTGTTGATCTGGACACACACACAACCGTTTAGACACACACACACACACACACACACACACACACAAAGTAGGGCCTTTTCATGTAAACAAAACTTCACCCAATCACACTACTGCCTTACCTTGAAGTAGATCTTGAAGAGCTGATTGATGAGAAACAACATTCCCCACTTCTTGGAGTCGTCAATCCCAGCCCGACTGTATACGATAACAGTCAAGACATAATGAGCAAGGGGATATGGTTGCTACAGTAAAGTATAGTTTAATATGCTGTAAGATATATAGTTTAATATGCTGTTAGATATATAGTTTAATATGCTGTCTGCTGTTAGATATATAGTTTAATATGCTGTTAGATATATAGTTTAATATGCTGTTAGATATATAGTTTAATATGCTGTAAGATATATAGTTTAATATGCTGTTAGATATATAGTTTAATATGCTGTTAGATATATAGTTTAATATGCTGTTAGATATAGTTTAATATGCTGTCTACTGTTAGATATATAGTTTAATATGCTGTTAGATATATAGTTTAATATGCTGTCTACTGTTAGATATATAGTTTAATATGCTGTTAGATATATAGTTTAATATGCTGTTAGATATATAGTTTAATATGCTGTTAGATATATAGTTTAATATGCTGTTAGATATATAGTTTAATATGCTGTTAGATATATAGTTTAATATGCTGTTAGATATATAGTTTAATATGCTGTCTACTGTTAGATATATAGTTTAATATGCTGTTAGATATATAGTTTAATATGCTGTTAGATATATAGTTTAATATGCTGTTAGATATAGTTTAATATGCTGTCTACTGTTAGATATATAGTTTAATATGCTGTTAGATATATAGTTTAATATGCTGTCTACTGTTAGATATATAGTGTAATATGCTGTTAGATATATAGTTTAATATGCTGTTAGATATATAGTTTAATATGCTGTTAGATATATAGTTTAATATGCTGTTAGATATATAGTTTAATATGCTGTTAGATATATAGTTTAATATGCTGTTAGATATATAGTTTAATATGCTGTTAGATATATAGTTTAATATGCTGTTAGATATATAGTTTAATATGCTGTTAGATATATAGTTTAATATGCTGTTAGATATATAGTTTAATATGCTGTTAGATATATAGTTTAATATGCTGTTAGATATATAGTTTAATATGCTGTTAGATATATAGTTTAATATGCTGTTAGATATATAGTTTAATATGCTGTTAGATATATAGTTTAATATGCTGTTAGATATATAGTTTAATATGCTGTTAGATATATAGTTTAATATGCTGTTAGATATATAGTTTAATATGCTGTTAGATATATAGTTTAATATGCTGTTAGATATATAGTTTAATATGCTGTTAGATATATAGTTTAATATGCTGTAAGATATATAGTTTAATATGCTGTTAGATATATAGTTTAATATGCTGTTAGATATATAGTTTAATATGCTGTTAGATATATAGTTTAATATGCTGTTAGATATATAGTTTAATATGCTGTTAGATATATAGTTTAATATGCTGTTAGATATATAGTTTAATATGCTGTTAGATATATAGTTTAATATGCTGTTAGATATATAGTTTAATATGCTGTTAGATATATAGTTTAATATGCTGTCTGCTGTTAGATATATAGTTTAATATGCTGTTAGATATATAGTTTAATATGCTGTTAGATATATAGTTTAATATGCTGTTAGATATATAGTTTAATATGCTGTTAGATATATAGTTTAATATGCTGTTAGATATATAGTTTAATATGCTGTAAGATATATAGTTTAATATGCTGTTAGATATATAGTTTAATATGCTGTTAGATATATAGTTTAATATGCTGTTAGATATATAGTTTAATATGCTGTTAGATATATAGTTTAATATGCTGTTAGATATATAGTTTAATATGCTGTTAGATATATAGTTTAATATGCTGTCTGCTGTTAGATATATAGTTTAATATGCTGTTAGATATATAGTTTAATATGCTGTTAGATATATAGTTTAATATGCTGTTAGATATATAGTTTAATATGCTGTCTGCTGTTAGATATATAGTTTAATATGCTGTTAGATATATAGTTTAATATGCTGTCTGCTGTTAGATATATAGTTTAATATGCTGTCTGCTGTTAGATATATAGTTTAATATGCTGTTAGATATATAGTTTAATATGCTGTTAGATATATAGTTTAATATGCTGTAAGATATATAGTTTAATATGCTGTAAGATATATAGTTTAATATGCTGTTAGATATATAGTTTAATATGCTGTTAGATATATAGTTTAATATGCTGTTAGATATATAGTTTAATATGCTGTTAGATATATAGTTTAATATGCTGTTAGATATATAGTTTAATATGCTGTAAGATATATAGTTTAATATGCTGTAAGATATATAGTTTAATATGCTGTTAGATATATAGTTTAATATGCTGTTAGATATATAGTTTAATATGCTGTTAGATATATAGTTTAATATGCTGTAAGATATATAGTTTAATATGCTGTTAGATATATAGTTTAATATGCTGTATGCTGTTAGATATATAGTTTAATATGCTGTAAGATATATAGTTTAATATGCTGTTAGATATATAGTTTAATATGCTGTTAGATATATAGTTTAATATGCTGTTAGATATATAGTTTAATATGCTGTTAGATATATAGTTTAATATGCTGTAAGATATATAGTTTAATATGCTGTTAGATATATAGTTTAATATGCTGTTAGATATATAGTTTAATATGCTGTTAGATATATAGTTTAATATGCTGTTAGATATATAGTTTAATATGCTGTTAGATATATAGTTTAATATGCTGTTAGATATATAGTTTAATATGCTGTTAGATATATAGTTTAATATGCTGTTAGATATATAGTTTAATATGCTGTCTGCTGTTAGATATATAGTTTAATATGCTGTTAGATATATAGTTTAATATGCTGTCTGCTGTTAGATATATAGTTTAATATGCTGTTAGATATATAGTTTAATATGCTGTCTGCTGTTAGATATATAGTTTAATATGCTGTCTGCTGTTAGATATATAGTTTAATATGCTGTTAGATATATAGTTTAATATGCTGTCTGCTGTTAGATATATAGTTAAATATGCTGTTAGATATATAGTTTAATATGCTGTCTGCTGTTAGATATATAGTTTAATATGCTGTCTGCTGTTAGATATATAGTTTAATATGCTGTTAGATATATAGTTTAATATGCTGTCTGCTGTTAGATATATAGTTTAATATGCTGTCTGCTGTTAGATATATAGTTTAATATGCTGTCTGCTGTTAGATATATAGTTTAATATGTTGTAAGATATATAGTTTAATATGCTGTCTGCTGTTAGATATATAGTTTAATATGCTGTCTGCTGTTAGATATATAGTTTATTATGCTGTAAGATATATAGTTTAATATGCTGTCTGCTGTTAGATATATAGTTTAATATGCTGTCTGCTGTTAGATATATAGTTTAATATGCTGTCTGCTGTTAGATATATAGTTTAATATGCTGTCTGCTGTTAGATATATAGTTTAATATGCTGTTAGATATATAGTTTAATATGCTGTTAGATATATAGTTTAATATGCTGTTAGATATATAGTTTAATATCCTGTTAGATATATAGTTTAATATGCTGTTAGATATATAGTTTAATATGCTGTTAGATATATAGTTTAATATGCTGTTAGATATATAGTTTAATATGCTGTTAGATATATAGTTTAATATGCTGTTAGATATATAGTTTAATATGCTGTTAGATATATAGTTTAATATGCTGTTAGATATATAGTTTAATATGCTGTCTGCTGTTAGATATATAGTTTAATATGCTGTAAGATATATAGTTTAATATGCTGTTAGATATATAGTTTAATATGCTGTTAGATATATAGTTTAATATGCTGTTAGATATATAGTTTAATATGCTGTTAGATATATAGTTTAATATGCTGTTAGATATATAGTTTAATATGCTGTTAGATATATAGTTTAATATGCTGTAAGATATATAGTTTAATATGCTGTTAGATATATAGTTTAATATGCTGTCTGCTGTTAGATATATAGTTTAATATGCTGTTAGATATATAGTTTAATATGCTGTTAGATATATAGTTTATTATGCTGTAAGATATAGTTTAATATGCTGTCTGCTGTTAGATATATAGTTTAATATGCTGTAAGATATATAGTTTAATATGCTGTTAGATATATAGTTTAATATGCTGTTAGATATATAGTTTAATATGCTGTTAGATATATAGTTTAATATGCTGTTAGATATATAGTTTAATATGCTGTAAGATATATAGTTTAATATGCTGTTAGATATATAGTTTAATATGCTGTAAGATATATAGTTTAATATGCTGTTAGATATATAGTTTAATATGCTGTCTGCTGTTAGATATATAGTTTAATATGCTGTTAGATATATAGTTTAATATGCTGTCTGCTGTTAGATATATAGTTTAATATGCTGTAAGATATATAGTTTAATATGCTGTTAGATATATAGTTTAATATGCTGTTAGATATATAGTTTAATATGCTGTTAGATATATAGTTTAATATGCTGTTAGATATATAGTTTAATATGCTGTTAGATATATAGTTTAATATGCTGTTAGATATATAGTTTAATATGCTGTTAGATATATAGTTTAATATGTTGTTAGATATATAGTTTAATATGCTGTTAGATATATAGTTTAATATGCTGTTAGATATATAGTTTAATATGCTGTTAGATATATAGTTTAATATGCTGTTAGATATATAGTTTAATATGCTGTTAGATATATAGTTTAATATGCTGTTAGATATATAGTTTAATATGCTGTTAGATATATAGTTTAATATGCTGTTAGATATATAGTTTAATATGCTGTTAGATATATAGTTTAATATGCTGTTAGATATATAGTTTAATATGCTGTTAGATATATAGTTTAATATGCTGTTAGATATATAGTTTAATATGCTGTTAGATATATAGTTTAATATGCTGTTAGATATATAGTTTAATATGCTGTTAGATATATAGTTTAATATGCTGTAAGATATATAGTTTAATATGCTGTCTGCTGTTAGATATATAGTTTAATATGCTGTCTACTGTTAGATATATAGTTTAATATGCTGTCTACTGTTAGATATATAGTTTAATATGCTGTTAGATATATAGTTTAATATGCTGTCTACTGTTAGATATATAGTTTAATATGCTGTTAGATATATAGTTTAATATGCTGTTAGATATATAGTTTAATATGCTGTTAGATATATAGTTTAATATGCTGTTAGATATATAGTTTAATATGCTGTTAGATATATAGTTTAATATGCTGTTAGATATATAGTTTAATATGCTGTAAGATATATAGTTTAATATGCTGATATATAGTTTAATATATATAGTTTAATATGCTGTTAGATATATAGTTTAATATGCTGTTAGATATATAGTTTAATATGCTGTTAGATATATAGTTTAATATGCTGTTAGATATATAGTTTAATATGCTGTTAGATATATAGTTTAATATGCTGTTAGATATATAGTTTAATATGCTGTTAGATATATAGTTTAATATGCTGTTAGATATATAGTTTAATATGCTGTTAGATATATAGTTTAATATGCTGTTAGATATATAGTTTAATATGCTGTTAGATATATAGTTTAATATGCTGTTAGATATATAGTTTAATATGCTGTTAGATATATAGTTTAATATGCTGTTAGATATATAGTTTAATATGCTGTTAGATATATAGTTTAATATGCTGTTAGATATATAGTTTAATATGCTGTCTGCTGTTAGATATATAGTTTAATATGCTGTTAGATATATAGTTTAATATGCTGTTAGATATATAGTTTAATATGCTGTTAGATATATAGTTTAATATGCTGTTAGATATATAGTTTAATATGCTGTTAGATATATAGTTTAATATGCTGTTAGATATATAGTTTAATATGCTGTTAGATATATAGTTTAATATGCTGTTAGATATATAGTTTAATATGCTGTTAGATATATAGTTTAATATGCTGTTAGATATATAGTTTAATATGCTGTTAGATATATAGTTTAATATGCTGTTAGATATATAGTTTAATATGCTGTTAGATATATAGTTTAATATGCTGTTAGATATATAGTTTAAATATGCTGTTAGATATATAGTTTAATATGCTGTTAGATATATAGTTTAATATGCTGTTAGATATATAGTTTAATATGCTGTTAGATATATAGTTTAATATGCTGTTAGATATATAGTTTAATATGCTGTTAGATATATAGTTTAATATGCTGTTAGATATATAGTTTAATATGCTGTTAGATATATAGTTTAATATGCTGTTAGATATATAGTTTAATATGCTGTAAGATATATAGTTTAATATGCTGTTAGATATATAGTTTAATATGCTGTTAGATATATAGTTTAATATGCTGTTAGATATATAGTTTAATATGCTGTTAGATATATAGTTTAATATGCTGTCTGCTGTTAGATATATAGTTTAATATGCTGTTAGATATATAGTTTAATATGCTGCTGTTAGATATATAGTTTAATATGCTGTTAGATATATAGTTTAATATGCTGTTAGATATATAGTTTAATATGCTGTCTGCTGTTAGATATATAGTTTAATATGCTGTTAGATATATAGTTTAATATGCTGTTAGATATATAGTTTAATATGCTGTAAGATATATAGTTTATATGCTGTTATATAGTTTAATATGCTGTTAGATATATAGTTTAATATGCTGTTAGATATATAGTTTAATATGCTGTTAGATATATAGTTTAATATGCTGTTAGATATATAGTTTAATATGCTGTTAGATATATAGTTTAATATGCTGTTAGATATATAGTTTAATATGCTGTTAGATATATAGTTTAATATGCTGTAAGATATATAGTTTAATATGCTGCTGCTGTTAGATATATAGTTGCTGTTAGATATATAGTTTATATATGTTTAATATGCTGTTAGATATATAGTTTAATATGCTGTTAGATATATAGTTTAATATGCTGTTAGATATATAGTTTAATATGCTGTTAGATATATAGTTTAATATGCTGTTAGATATATAGTTTAATATGCTGTTAGATATATAGTTTAATATGCTGTTAGATATATAGTTTAATATGCTGTTAGATATATAGTTTAATATGCTGTTAGATATATAGTTTAATATGCTGTTAGATATATAGTTTAATATGCTGTTAGATATATAGTTTAATATGCTGTTAGATATATAGTTTAATATGCTGTCTGCTGTTAGATATATAGTTTAATATGCTGTTAGATATATAGTTTAATATGCTGTTAGATATATAGTTTAATATGCTGTTAGATATATAGTTTAATATGCTGTTAGATATATAGTTTAATATGCTGTTAGATATATAGTTTAATATGCTGTTAGATATATAGTTTAATATGCTGTTAGATATATAGTTTAATATGCTGTCTGCTGTTAGATATATAGTTTAATATGCTGTCTGCTGTTAGATATATAGTTTAATATGCTGTTAGATATATAGTTTAATATGCTGTTAGATATATAGTTTAATATGCTGTCTGCTGTTAGATATATAGTTTAATATGCTGTTAGATATATAGTTTAATATGCTGTTAGATATATAGTTTAATATGCTGTCTGCTGTTAGATATATAGTTTAATATGCTGTCTGCTGTTAGATATATAGTTTAATATGCTGTTAGATATATAGTTTAATATGCTGTTAGATATATAGTTTAATATGCTGTTAGATATATAGTTTAATATAGTTTAATATGCTGTTAGATATATAGTTTAATATGCTGTTAGATATATAGTTTAATATGCTGTCTGCTGTTAGATATATAGTTTAATATGCTGTTAGATATATAGTTTAATATGCTGTCTGCTGTTAGATATATAGTTTAATATGCTGTTAGATATATAGTTTAATATGCTGTTAGATATATAGTTTAATATGCTGTCTGCTGTTAGATATATAGTTTAATATGCTGTAAGATATATAGTTTAATATGCTGTTAGATATATAGTTTAATATGCTGTTAGATATATAGTTTAATCTGCTGTTAGATATATAGTTTAATATGCTGTTAGATATATAGTTTAATATGCTGTTAGATATATAGTTTAATATGCTGTTAGATATATAGTTTAATATGCTGTTAGATATATAGTTTAATATGCTGTTAGATATATAGTTTAATATGCTGTTAGATATATAGTTTAATATGCTGTTAGATATATAGTTTAATATGCTGTTAGATATATAGTTTAATATGCTGTTAGATATATAGTTTAATATGCTGTTAGATATATAGTTTAATATGCTGTTAGATATATAGTTTAATATGCTGTTAGATATATAGTTTAATATGCTGTTAGATATATAGTTTAATATGCTGTTAGATATATAGTTTAATATGCTGTTAGATATATAGTTTAATATGCTGTTAGATATATAGTTTAATATGCTGTTAGATATATAGTTTAATATGCTGTTAGATATATAGTTTAATATGCTGTTAGATATATAGTTTAATCTGCTGTTAGATATATAGTTTAATATGCTGCTGTTAGATATATAGTTTAATATGCTGCTGTTAGATATATAGTTTAATATGCTGTTAGATATATAGTTTAATATGCTGTTAGATATATAGTTTAATATGCTGTTAGATATATAGTTTAATATGCTGTTAGATATATAGTTTAATATGCTGTTAGATATATAGTTTAATATGCTGTTAGATATATAGTTTAATATGCTGTTAGATATATAGTTTAATATGCTGTTAGATATATAGTTTAATATGCTGTTAGATATATAGTTTAATATGCTGTTAGATATATAGTTTAATATGCTGTTAGATATATAGTTTAATATGCTGTTAGATATATAGTTTAATATGCTGTTAGATATATAGTTTAATATGCTGTTAGATATATAGTTTAATATGCTGTTAGATATATAGTTTAATATGCTGTTAGATATATAGTTTAATATGCTGTTAGATATATAGTTTAATATGCTGTATGCTGTTAGATATATAGTTTAATATGCTGTTAGATATATAGTTTAATATGCTGTTAGATATATAGTTTAATATGCTGTTAGATATATAGTTTAATATGCTGTTAGATATATAGTTTAATATGCTGTTAGATATATAGTTTAATATGCTGTTAGATATATAGTTTAATATGCTGTTAGATATATAGTTTAATATGCTGTTAGATATATAGTTTAATATGCTGTTAGATATATAGTTTAATATGCTGTTAGATATATAGTTTAATATGCTGTTAGATATATAGTTTAATATGCTGTTAGATATATAGTTTAATATGCTGTTAGATATATAGTTTAATATGCTGTTAGATATATAGTTTAATATGCTGTTAGATATATAGTTTAATATGCTGTTAGATATATAGTTTAATATGCTGTTAGATATATAGTTTAATATGCTGTTAGATATATAGTTTAATATGCTGTTAGATATATAGTTTAATATGCTGTTAGATATATAGTTTAATATGCTGTTAGATATATAGTTTAATATGCTGTCTGCTGTTAGATATATAGTTTAATATGCTGTTAGATATATAGTTTAATATGCTGTTAGATATATAGTTTAATATGCTGTTAGATATATAGTTTAATATGCTGTTAGATATATAGTTTAATATGCTGTTAGATATATAGTTTAATATGCTGTTAGATATATAGTTTAATATGCTGTTAGATATATAGTTTAATATGCTGTTAGATATATAGTTTAATATGCTGTCTGCTGTTAGATATATAGTTTAATATGCTGTTAGATATATAGTTTAATATGCTGTCTGATGTATAGTTTAATATAGATATATAGTTTAATATGCTGTTAGATATATAGTTTAATATGCTGTTAGATATATAGTTTAATATGCTGTTAGATATATAGTTTAATATGCTGTTAGATATATAGTTTAATATGCTGTTAGATATATAGTTTAATATGCTGTTAGATATATGTTTAATATGCTGTTAGATATATAGTTTAATATGCTGTTAGATATATAGTTTAATATGCTGTGCTGTTAGATATATAGTTTAATATGCTGTTAGATATATAGTTTAATATGCTGTTAGATATATAGTTTAATATGCTGTTAGATATATAGTTTAATATGCTGTTGTATAGTTTAATATGCTGTTAGATATATAGTTTAATATGCTGTTAGATATATAGTTTAATATGCTGTTAGATATATAGTTTAATATGCTGTTAGATATATAGTTTAATATGCTGTTAGATATATAGTTTAATATGCTGTTAGATATATAGTTTAATATGCTGTTAGATATATAGTTTAATATGCTGTTAGATATATAGTTTAATATGCTGTTAGATATATAGTTTAATATGCTGTTAGATATATAGTTTAATATGCTGTTAGATATATAGTTTAATATGCTGTTAGATATATAGTTTAATATGCTGTTAGATATATAGTTTAATATGCTGTTAGATATATAGTTTAATATGCTGTTAGATATATAGTTTAATATGCTGTTAGATATATAGTTTAATATGCTGTTAGATATATAGTTTAATATGCTGTCTGCTGTTAGATATATAGTTTAATATGCTGTTAGATATATAGTTTAATATGCTGTTAGATATATAGTTTAATATGCTGTTAGATATATAGTTTAATATGCTGTTAGATATATAGTTTAATATAGTTTAATATGCTGTTAGATATATAGTTTAATATGCTGTTAGATATATAGTTTAATATGCTGTTAGATATATAGTTTAATATGCTGTTAGATATATAGTTTAATATGCTGTTAGATATATAGTTTAATATGCTGTTAGATATATAGTTTAATATGCTGTTAGATATATAGTTTAATATGCTGTCTGCTGTTAGATATATAGTTTAATATGCTGTTAGATATATAGTTTAATATGCTGTTAGATATATAGTTTAATATGCTGTTAGATATATAGTTTAATATGCTGTTAGATATATAGTTTAATATGCTGTTAGATATATAGTTTAATATGCTGTTAGATATATAGTTTAATATGCTGTCTGCTGTTAGATATATAGTTTAATATGCTGTCTGCTGTTAGATATATAGTTTAATATGCTGTTAGATATATAGTTTAATATGCTGTTAGATATATAGTTTAATATGCTGTTAGATATATAGTTTAATATGCTGTCTGCTGTTATGCTGATATATAGTTTAATATGCTGTCTAGCTAGTTATGCTGTAGATATATAGTTTAATATCTGCTGTTAGATATATAGTTTAATATGCTGTTAGATATATATATATAGTTTAATATGCTGTTAGATATATAGTTTAATATGCTGTTAGATATATAGTTTAATATGCTGTCTGCTGTTAGATATATAGTTTAATATGCTGTTAGATATATAGTTTAATATGCTGTTAGATATATAGTTTAATATGCTGTCTGCTGTTAGATATATAGTTTAATATGCTGTTAGATATATAGTTTAATATAGATATATAGTTTAATAAGATATATAGATATATAGTTTAATATGCTGTTAGATATATAGTTTAATATGCTGTCTGCTGTTAGATATATAGTTTAATATGCTGTTAGATATATAGTTTAATATGTTGTAAGATATATAGTTTAATATGCTGTTAGATATATAGTTTAATATGCTGTTAGATATATAGTTTAATATGCTGTTAGATATATAGTTTAATATAGATATATAGTTTAATATGCTGTTAGATATATAGTTTAATATGCTGTCTGCTGTTAGATATATAGTTTAATATGCTGTTAGATATATAGATAGATATATAGTTTAATATGCTGTCTGCTGTTAGATATATAGTTTAATATGCTGTTAGATATATAGTTTATATGTGTTAGATATATAGTTTAATATGCTGTCTGCTGTTAGATATATAGTTTAATATGCTGTTAGATATATAGTTTAATATGCTGTCTGCTGTTAGATATATAGTTTAATATGCTGTTAGATATATAGTTTAATATGCTGTTAGATATATAGTTTAATATGCTGTTAGATATATAGTTTAATATGCTGTCTGCTGTTAGATATATAGTTTAATATGCTGTTAGATATATAGTTTAATATGCTGTTAGATATATAGTTTAATATGCTGTCTGCTGTTAGATATATAGTTTAATATGTTGTTAGATATATAGTTTAATATGCTGTTAGATATATAGTTTAATATGCTGTCTGCTGTTAGATATATAGTGTAATATGCTGTTAGATATATAGTTTAATATGCTGTTAGATATATAGTTTAATATGCTGTTAGATATATAGTTTAATATGCTGTTAGATATATAGTTTAATATGCTGTTAGATATATAGTTTAATATGCTGTCTGCTGTTAGATATATAGTTTAATATGCTGTTAGATATATAGTTTAATATGCTGTTAGATATATAGTTTAATATGCTGTCTGCTGTTAGATATATAGTTTAATATGCTGTCTGCTGTTAGATATATAGTTTAATATGCTGTTAGATATATAGTTTAATATGCTGTTAGATGTATAGTGTAATATGCTGTTAGATATATAGTTTAATATGCTGTCTGCTGTTAGATGTATAGTGTAATATGCTGTCAATAGTGTCCATGTCCTGTGAGACTCACTTGTCGCTGGCACACACTCTGAAACAGCCCATCAGTTGCTCAGCAGCTTTCTCCAGCATGTCTCCCAGTTTGCCTTTTCCCTTCCTCAGGAGCTGCTGCTCTGCCTGGAAAATCATTCTACAATCATCAAACCCCTCCTATAGGACAATAATACTACAATCATCAAACCCCTCCTATAGGGCAATACTACTACAATCATCAAACCTCTCCTATAGGACAATAATACTACAATCATCAAACCTCTCCTATAGGACAATACTACTACAATCATCAAACCCCTCCTATAGGACAATACTACTACAATCATCAAACCCCTCCTATAGGACAATACTACTACAATCATCAAACCCCTCCTATAGGACAATAATACTACAATCATCAAACCCCTCCTATACTACTACAATCATCAAACCTCTCCTATAGGACAATACTACTACAATCATCAAACCCCTCCTATAGGACAATACTACTACAATCATCAAACCCCTCCTATAGGACAATACTACTACAATCATCAAACCCCTCCTATAGGACAATAATACTACAATCATCAAACCCCTCCTATAGGACAATAATACTACAATCATCAAACCCCTCCTATAGGACAATACTACTACAATCATCAAACCTCTCCTATAGGACAATAATACTACAATCATCAAACCCCTCCTATACTACTACAATCATCAAACCTCTCCTATAGGACAATACTACTACAATCATCAAACCCCTCCTATCGGACAATACTACTACAATCATCAAACCCCTCCTATAGGACAATACTACTACAATCATCAAACCCCTCCTATAGGACAATAATACTACAATCATCAAACCCCTCCTATACTACTACAATCATCAAACCTCTCCTATAGGACAATACTACTACAATCATCAAACCCCTCCTATAGGACAATACTACTACAATCATCAAACCCCTCCTATAGGACAATACTACTACAATCATCAAACCCCTCCTATAGGACAATAATACTACAATCATCAAACCCCTCCTATAGGACAATACTACTACAATCATCAAACCCCTCCTATACTACTACAATCATCAAACCTCTCCTATATGACAATACTACTACAATCATCAAACCCCTCCTATAGGACAATACTACTACAATCATCAAACCCCTCCTATAGGACAATACTACTACAATCATCAAACCCCTCCTATAGGACAATACTACTACAATCATCAAACCCCTCCTATAGAACAATACTACTACAATCATCAAACCCCTCCTATAGGACAATACTACTACAATCATCAAACCCCTCCTATAGGACAATACTACTACAATCATCAAACCCCTCCTATAGGACAATACTACTACAATCATCAAACCCCTCCTATAGGACAATACTACTACAATCATCAAACCTCTCCTTTAGGACATGACTTTTCCATCACTGGATCAGAAGCATTTTAGAGCACAATAGTTTATGTTCACTTACATTGTTGGCAAATATCCGCAGGTCCAGCGTAACAGCGAACATCACTGGCAAGGCCCTAAACAGCACATAGAGCAGTCATCCTACAGACGTGTATATGTAGAATAGAAAAACACTAAGGCCAAATTGATCAAAAATGTAATTTTACATGCTTATCCTTACCAGTTCTCCTCTTTGTGAGATTGGAAGGCCCTCAAGAATGACGTAGAAAGTCAAGGACGAACCGCAGAGAAACCATGACAGAACAGTTTGGAAATGGACCAGTCGATAGCACGATATGTGCTTTCGCATACATCTTGTGTGTATGTATATATTTGTCAGGCAGGGATGGGGAGTGATGAGAATATGTATCCAAAGTAATCTCCAGAAATGCCAAAAGGATATTGGACCACCAACGTCTGACATTTGTACGCCTCAACAAAGTCGTGGTTGGACACTGCATAGGTGCACCTCAAGTGTGCTGCAACCATCTCATCGTACGGGACTTCCAGCACCTGTTGGCACTTCTCCTCTGGACTGGCGAGCTGCAGGCATACATACAGTCATGTTTCTAAAGCAAAACACAGAGGGTGTTATCTGAAGAGATACAAGTGTAACAACAGGTCAGCAGGACTTGAAGGCATGGAAGGTTGAATAGCCTGAATAGCCTCACCTGGAGACGTGGGTTAGCCACATGTGGGTGTTTGAATGACAGCAGTTCTGCACAAAAACTCCCCTCATGATTATCAATGGCCTCATACACCTGGGAACAGGTAAGCAACATGGTGTGAACTGAGCATGCGTGACTAGTGGTGAACACAAAGAATAGCTAAATGAAAGTTTGTGCTAAGGAAGAAGACTGCTAGCTATATGGGTTCACTTGATAACCGGTAAGATAAAATAGAAAAATGGCTACCTGTTGGAGATACTGGTTGATTGTTATGTGCGCCATTGCAGCCAGGGATGTGAACCTACGAAAAAGTTTAAATAATAAAACAGATATTTAAGCAAATCCGCTAAGCGGCAAAAGCTCTGAATCTGACAACATAACTACTGTGCTATGGCTATTGGCAATTTATCTAGCTAGTTAACGTTACTAGTATATTAGCTAATAATTTAATTCAGTATCACAACGAGTGTGATGATTAAATTGGGATCAATATAATGTAACTTTTTTGTATCGTTTTAACTAACGCTAGCTAGGTAGCATGCATTCATTCATTAACTGTCAAGGACCACTAGATTGTTGCTGATAATGATACATCAACGTGTAACTAACGTTAGCTAGCTAGTTTACAAAGCCAGTGGTCCCCAATTCTTTTCGGTTATTGTACCACGAACATAATGTTATGTTGCTCTGCCCAGAGTACTGTACCCCCTCATGCGCATTTTACCAGTAAAAGCCTATGGTCTCATGAGTCTTCTCAAGTATCCCCTGTAGATAAGCCAAGTAAGCCAGGGCTCCCTAGTACCTACCGCTGGTTGGTTGGGAACCACTGTACTAACCTAATGGCATAATTCCAATGTATCCGTCTATAGCTAGCTACCTGTTGTGGTTAAATTTCTGTTTAAAATGTATTCGCGTTGTTGAGCTGTAGCTACACGAATCACTTCCGGGTCAATGTATTCCTTCAGCCTTCAAAATAAAAGTCCCCCCACGTACTACAATAGTCTAGCTATAACTTTGTCGCCTCCCTGTGCTTATTAGAAGCTATGCACAATGAAATCTCTGCTCTCGCAATCTCTCGCTCTCATACACACACACACACACACACACACACACACACACACACACACACACACACACACACACACACACACACACACACACACACAGCGCCTCCGTGATCTATGATGTGTCTGGCCCTGTTGGAGGGAGTGTTTCACGCTACACTGTGTGATTAATGGAGGAGTGAGAATGGGCTCTTAAAATAGAACCTGCAGAGTGCCGCTAGCCTTGTGTGTCTGTGTGTGTGTGTTCCTGTGTGTCCTGCAAACCTGTTCACAATGTTATGATATCACAGTGATTCTACCTTCCTCAGCTCAGCACGTGGCCCAGTCCCTCCCCCTCCACTCCCTCTAGCCCCATCCACTCCCTCTAACCCCTCCACTGTCTATAACCCACTCCACTGTCTATAACCCCCTCCACTGTCTCTAAACCCCTCCACTGTCTCTAACCCCATCCACTGTCTCTAACCCCATCCACTCCCTCTAACCACCTCCACTGTCTCTAACCCCCTCCAATCCCTCTAACCCCTCCACCATCTCTAACCCCCTCCACTCTCTCCATTCTCTATCATTCTGCATTCTTCTCAGGTTGCTGAGGTATCACAGCAACATATTGGATCCCAGCCGGGGTATGGATTGCCGGCATGCCCTCTAAAGTGACTTTGGTATAGGCCATGAAGCCGTGTGTGTGTGTGTGTGTGTGTGTGTGTGTGTGTGTGTGTGTGTCGGAGGGAGAGAGGCTTCCCAATGGGAGCCTTGCAACATCCAGAGATGCCAACATAGCACAGCTAGAACAAGGACACTGTAGGTGACACTGCAGTAACTTCAGTTCTCTGAAAGACCTGTCAAAATCATACATTTTAAATCTCTTTGCCCTCATAAAACAACAGTGCTGTCATTACATCCAAGAACATCTGCTTACTGTAGATTTCGCAGCTGTCCCCTCTGTTGCCTAGCAACCTGCTGCCCTGTTTTGATGATGTCAAACTCAGGAGTCACATCAGTAATAGCCAGGCGTCTATTTGAGGTCGCTGCTGGGCACAATTGTGACAAGGTTTCAGAAGATTTTCAATTTCGGCACACCAAAAGCTCTTCATCCCTCCTTCATCCCACTCAGTGTCTTTGTACAGACGCAACGGAAATGCCACCAATGTACGTACACTGACTGCAAATGACTCTCCTTACTAGGTACTCTGTACTGTAAAACCTGTTTGGCATAGCAACATATTAGGAGCCTATAAACTCTTAATATAGCTTTGTGTTTACAGGGAGCCATACAGTCTGTATACTGTAAATAAAACCCCTATTTGATCTTCCTCTACATTTTGCTGTGCTGGCATGAGTGTCATTGTGCTAGAGCTCGCCTGATGGGCGTTTCATGTCGTGGCTGACACTAGTTGACTCTCGTGTGAAATCCTAATCCACTCAGTTTGAATAACCTTCCAAAATTACCTTCTCTTTTTTAAAGGGCAATTCCGCCACTTTTCAACCTCATAATCATTATCTCCAGCACCATACCAGTGTCTACATACTGAATGTGAAAATGTCATGTTTCTATGATCTGTGGTTAAAAAGATCCTAAAAACAATGCTTCTCTGTGACATCACAGGGTTGGATTAAAATGAAGGAAAAACTGTGATTTTCAAAAGTTTCTAGCCAGAGGGAAAGTATTTTCTTGCTCCCCACACAACTGCAAATTTAATTGTGTTTTAAAATCACTGTTTAAAATGCTTTTAAACACTTTTGATGATGTCATCGGGTAGAATTTATTAACTTTATATATTTTTACAAAACGAAAAGAAATGGTCGGTTTTCAAAAATGCATACACTGGTATTGTGCTGGAGATAATAAATATGAGGTTGAAAAGTGGTGGAATTACCCTTTAAGTGGTGCTTAATAGAGTCTGAGTGCTCTTCATAAGGACATTTTGCCTGCTAAAAAAAAACCTTCTGTGCCTTAGTTATACTATCTGTGCCCTTCTTTAGTGTTGAAGCGTTGAAGCTTTGTCCTTGGCCTCGGCATAGAAAGTAGAAATCTTTACGTGTGCCCCATCACTATTGTGTGACAGCATATCAGACGGTGATGTGAATGGAGCAAACCACAGTACAGCAAATCCCCAAGCCCTGTTACTGTTGAGCTGTTGAGCTGCCCCCTGCTGGCAGGGCCAATCCCCGGCCGTAAGCCAAGGTTGTGCTAGCCCCTCTGCTGATGGGGCCAGCCACTGGTCATGGACCGGGGTTGAGCTGGCCCACCATTGTGTAGGAAGCCTAGGGGGTGAGTTGATGGGGAGGCCAGACCCTGGTCGTGGACTGAGGCTGGTAGGTGGCCTCCCGGCAGGGTGTTCGTAAAGGGCTGATTGCAGGTGAGCAATTGGCATGGTCACAGCTCTATGTCCATATTTGGAGTTCTTTGCTAATAGGCCGCATTCCAATTTGGGTGTCTGGGCCCATACATGGAGTTCCTCCTCCGGGCAACTTCCAATATGAAAGTCTGTACCCATATATGGAGTTCCTGCTCTAAGGCTGAATTTCAATTCCCAAGACAATGCCCATATATGGAAGTTCCTGCTGTGGATTAGCTGTGTTGTCTGAAGCTTAAAGCTCTTCTCACGAAACTGCGTTAAACTAGACTCATGAGGTCGGCTGTCAGATTAGTTTGTGTGATGATGAGACATACAGTAACTGCACACATGCATAATTTACAATAGGCCCAGTCCAGCCGATGAGGGCAGAGGAACCTTATGTTGACCTCAGTCTGACCTTCCTGTCACATAACTTGTAATTACTAATGAGTTAAATCGATAGAAAAGTAGATTAAAAATACTTATTTTTGTGAATTGAAATGAATCAAGGTTTTCTGCTGGTGTCCCTCTGACAGATGCACTATAATACTGCATACTACTCACATTAGTGTTGACCTTAGTTAATTACCCTGTAACGTCAGCTTTAGCTGACTCATTTAGTTTTGCTATTCTACTTTCCCTACCTCTTTTAATTAGGTAAATTTGAATAAAAAATAATGCCAGGAAGCCAATAAGCAAAAAATAGTTAGATAAATGTCTTAGAATATATGACAACAGGTATTAAATACATTTGCTCTCACAGGTGACAATGCTGCTTTGCATTGCATATTCTGTGGATATTGGGTTAACAAAGCCACCTGAAAAAGTGGCAGCCAGTAAGAAATATCATAGAATTACAAATTAGAATACTAGAATGGAGATGAACCTTCTTATGATGGTCCAAAGGTCAGCCATGTTGGTCGACCATGGTTTACCAGTGCTGTGATAAGATATTTAGTAAAACAATCAATGTGAAGAATTTATCTGCACTGTATGTTTTTTAGCTAGCTAGCCAGCCAATTTGAGAAGAATGATTCCATACATTTTTCTAATTAATTCAGTGATAATGCCCGAGAAGCCGGTGTTTGGAGGATACATTGGCATGGGTGTAGATAGTCAATATATTCTCCAAACACCGTCTTCAAGGGTATTATCACTTTTATACAACTGGTTACCAACATATTCAAATAGTGATTGACATATTTGCATTAAAAACTTTATTTTAATAAATTTATTCATACTGTTTCATCCTTCCACAAGATGTAGTCCTGACACAAATCTAGGGTTGCTACCCAAGCCGGCTGGTTGCTCGTTCTATTGGTTCGGTTGCTTGAGACGCGACCCAGTCGTTCAGTCTTTTTCTTCTGTATCTATGGACACAATCCTGTTGTTGTGTCTTTGGCTATGCCGGATTAAGTGATATGACATGCTATTCTATAAAATTATTTCTCTGTAATTAATATTACCTGATTGAGCTAATCATGTAAATGTAATTAACTAGAGAGTCGGGCACCACAAAATAATATTTATCTTCCGAATAAACTCCTAAAGACCTAGTAATATTTTACATCAATAGCAGTCAATATTAATCGTCATCTTAATTCAGTCTCATCTGAAAGTTGTAAATTCTTGGTTATCTGCACGAACCCTGGCTAATCAGCAATACAAAATTGGGTGTAATTATTTATTTACTAAATACCTAACGAATTACACATATTTAAATCATAACTTGATTACAAATTACGTCATAAAGGAAAACATCCCTAGCGGGCGGAACAGATATGACAGCTGGTTACACAAAAGAAAAGGGCTGGGTTTGAGTGAAAGAGCGGGAAGACTGAGGAACAAAGGGCGAAGCTGTGCTATCGTAAATATAGTATCTTATGCATTATAAATTACCACCCATTTGGAAAAGGAAAATGCAATAAATATTTACTCTGAGCTGCACTTCGGTAGGTTGGTGGTAGATGGAAGGCCGTGTTGCCCAACCGAGTCCTTTGTCCTTTGAAGAATGTCTCTGCTGGTAAATTGAATACGTTGTAGTAACGTCGTTGTGTGGTAGACGGGATACTCTGTCGGTTCCTTCCTAACCCTCGTTTGCAGCGGCTGTTGCTAATTCAACGGCTAGGAGGTATCAGTTCTGTAGTGAATAAGAGTTCAAAGTTCATACCATTCGCAACCAAAGCTCACGCTGATGTTGGCTTCGTTCTGTAGTTATTATCTGAACTATTCTGACATCGGACCGTCATCCCCACATCCTCGAAACAGGAGGTTATATTGTCATCAAGGCTTTATATAGGAAGGGAGAGGAGGGCGTGTTTGAAAAGTTGTATAGCCCATGTCCCTTCACAGGGGCGGGCCACTGATTGAGCAGAGGCCAATCTTATGAAAACCCAAATCTCACATTTTAGAAGCTAAAATCACATTTCATCCCATCACGAATAATTTCACTTTCAAACATTTAAATTGAACAACAATTCCATGTGAATCCGATAACTCTGATGTGTAGACTTTCCACTGTAGAGTTTATGTCATCTTATCATTGATGAGAATGTCTCAGATGACAACTGAACTGACATCATATTAATTAAGTACCACTGCATATGTTCAATTGGTCGGATTACCAGAATATATTTCATTTCCCCCCACCTTCTGATGTTCCTAGAATCTCTATGTTAACCAAGGGTTTTGCAAATGTAACATCAGTAGGGTAGAGAGAGAAAAAAGGGGGGAAGAGGTATTTATGACTGTCATAAACCTACCCCCAGGCCAACGTCATGACACTGTCGTTCATTCTAAATGTTCCATTGCCATACTGGCTGGAAACGTTCTTACCCCTTGCTTGCTAGCTAGTCAACTACGGCCAACTGTTGTTCAGAGGAGCTAGCCAACAACACAGCTAACACAATCACTTCAAGCTGTAAAGACTGCTAACTAGCTGCATGTTTTACCTTTTTTCAATTGACAGTTCTTTGTATATATCCATAAAAATGATGCCAGCTGATTCATGATTTCGACTGGCAGAGAAACACTGCCTGTCTGCTTCGTCCCGACTCCGATCATTAATATGGGACAGCTGGAGATCTAATTTGAATATTGAAACAATGTTGCAAATGTCAAAGAGACAGACAGGAAGATGTATACAAATCTCCACAGTTGAAAACTAAATGTTGGTCTACAGTAGGTATTCCCTAACTGGGGCACCACCAGGGGTACGCACAATGCCATCGGGGGTACACCAAATAAAAATGTGATAAACAAATTCCAACCGGGCTATACCTTTAGGTGAGGTTCTTTTCTCACCTGAGTAGCCTTGCTTCACTGCCAAAAATCTAATTAAACCATCTAGTGTTCAGCAAAATAGCAACACAATGTCAAATACAGGTAGCCTAGTCAAATAATTAACATGCAATCACATTAACTGTTACTCTCTCACGGGAATTCCACTAACGGTCCATATGTAGCCAAACGTAGCTGCTGCTCATGTTGGTATCTGTACTGATGGCGCAAAAGCCATGACAGGGAGACATAGTGGAGTGCTAACGCGCGTGCAAACAGTTGCTTCCGACGCCACTTGGGTACACTGCAGCATCCACCTAGAGGCTCTTGCTGCCAAGGGAATGACTGACAGCTTGAAAAACATTTGGGAGTCTACAGTAAAAATGGTTAACTTCGTTAAAGCAAGGCGCCTGGTGTATTTTCTGCACTATGCAATGATATGGGCAGCGACCATGTAACTATTTTACAACATACAGAAGTGTGCTTGTTATCAAAGGGCAAAGTATTGTTTTTTTGAATTTTGACGAGCTTAAAGTTTTCTTTACTGACCATAATTTTCACTTGTCTGACCGCTTGCATGATGATGCGTTTCTCACACAACTGGCCTATCTGGGTGATGTTCTTTCTCACCTGAATGATCTGAATCTAGGATTACAGGGACTCCCTGCAACTATATTCAATGTGCGAGACAAAATTGAGGCTATGATTAAGAAGTTGGAGCTCTTCTCTGTCTGCATTAACAAGGACAACACACAGGTCTTTCCATCATTGTATGATTTGTTTGTGTGCAAATGAACTCAAGCTTACGGACAATGTCAAATGTGATATAGCGAAACGGAGGACGCAAACAACTGGATTGGTTATTCCTTTCATGCCCTGCCTCCAGTCCACTTAACGATATCTGAACAAGAGAGCCTCATCGAAATTGCAACAAGCTGTTCTGTGAAAATGGAATTGAATCAGAAGCCACTGCCAGATTTCTGGATTGGGCTGCGCTCAGAGTATCCTGCCTTGGCAAATCGCACTGTTAAGACTCTGATGCCCTTTGCAACCACGTACCTATGTGAGAGTGGATTCTCGTCCCACACTAGCATAAAAACTACATACAGGCACAGATTGTGTGTGGAAAATATTTTAAGACTATCTCCAATACAACCCAACATTGCAGAGTTATGTGCATCCTTTCAAGCACACCCTTCTCATTAACCTGTGGTGAATTATTCACAATGAATAAAAGGTTTAGTAATTTAATAGGATCTCTATGAGAGTTATCAGCAATAACAAAAACTAGTACACTCTTAGTCTTCCAAAAGGGTTCTTCGGTTGTCCCCATAGAAGAACCATTTTGGGTTCCATATAGAACCCTCTGTGAAAAGTGTTTTTACATGGAACCCAAAAGTGTTCTACCTTTTGTTACTGAGCTCCAGAGCCTGAGCATTCTGCAGCTGAGGTCTACTGTTTCAGCCTGTGATGTGTACTTTCTGCATATAGTGGCACATTCTATAGGACCGCAGAGTCCTGAGTATAAGTCTAGTCAGCAGTAAGGACCAATGCACACTCCTCTTCCTATACTGTGGATTGTTTTCCCTGTAAGAGAGAAAGCTAAGATTTCAGCCAACTTGTGCTGCAGTGAAAGTGGCAGATATGGAAACTCATGTTGTTTCTGATTAGTAGTTCTGTAGCTGTTGAAAGTGGTTCATTTCTCAGGTGTAGTGACACGTCAAGTGAGTGATCTCCCTTGTGACTGAAGGCGGTGTCTAGTAACCTTGATGCGAGTCACTTTCTCATTGGATGGAGTGTCACAGAGTTCACCTACTGCATGGCAGTAATATGGAGAGGCACGGTGCAGGCTTTGTCTCTATTTATCATCCTGCCATGACGCAGAACAGGTGAGGCGAGATGCAGCAGGAAGAGGGAAGGAGGGAGATAAAGGATGATAAGTCATAGGAATCTAAAACTGTCCATAGTTTGCAGAGAAATGAAACTCTTACAGTTTGCATAATAGATCAAATATGGATCAAATATAAATATACTCCTAGACACAATGGGTACAGTAATACATTATGAGGAGTTATGGGTGTGGTGGTTGCTAGGTGCTTATTTCCCAGTTGTGTTCTTGTGTGTGTTTAGTGTGTTCTGTAAGCATTGTCTGCAGGGCGGTGCACTATTCTCACATCCTCTGTTGACAGTCAGCAGTGTTCAGGATCTAGTGTTCAGGAACAGTGTTCAGGATCTAGTGCACTAGACCAGTGTTTCCCAACTCCAGTCATCAAGTACCCCCAACAGTAAACATTTTATTGTTACTCTGGACCTAAAGCTAATTCAGTTTTAATACTGTCATTTTCACCTGACTTTGTTTCACTTGGTGGTCTTTTGTCATTGTCAGAGCTTAGAGGAGTCTCTGTGGTGCTACAGGTGTAGGATGTTAATTTGATCACTCTTTTGTTGCTGAGAATTTTTCTGCAGCCTCGTGATTTGCATAAATTCACTGAAAACCCACACTAACACACAGTTCTATTAACAGTATGGCACTTTTCATGTTGCTTACATTTGACCAGTTTTAGCCTTACCAAAGATCAAGCAATTAAATGTTCATTATTATTTTGTGTGCCAATATAGGTCAAATTAAGATCCAACATCTGTACTGTATTAAGGTAAATATAGCTTGCAGAACAAGGGAATTACTATTTCTAACTGGGGCAAAGCGCACAGAAGTTTTACACTACAACAAAGCCTTTGCTCAATTAGATACAGTGAACATCCCGAGGGAACCAGAAAGAGGCAAATTGTTGTTATGATTTGGAAGAAAAGCTTATGTCAGCCATAATGACAACCCTGACTGTTGCCCTGGTAATCAAACCATTCAGCAGGACAATGACACCATTGAGATGGGTTTCAAGTGATCTGGCTCTGGTTACGAGCTCCGCAAAGACCATGTTTATCTAATACGGTGTTGGTGTGTCTCTGCTTTCACCATGGGGAAAAACGACACTGTACACACACACACACGCACATGTTTCTCTCATGCTGGCATCTTTTGTTACAGACTGATTGGCATGGGTTTCGTTCTGCCCGATGCCACTGACGCGCTTAGTGCGGGGTAATCCAAACATAAGCTGCAAAGTTAGATGAGTTTTTTGAGCTCTGGGTTCATTTATTTCTCTCTCTTCTTAGCCTAGTCCCTATAGAGTCTGGTTAGCTAGGGAGCACAGAGTCTAGAGATAAAGGACAGTCAAGGACAGGTTCCCGGCCTCCAGCATATTAGGGCCTTTGATTAGGCCTAGTGTGTGGGTAATGGGCGCGGATGGGCTGACAACATACCTGGAGTGGCAGTAAGTAGCTAGAAGTTAACTCTAATAACCACTGGCACTGTTATAATGAGTTATAATGGCTCTGAAAACGTAATGAGCTTAAAGAGATTCTTCACCCTAAAATCAAAGTTTCCATACTTCAAAAGAGGTTCTGTGGATTCATATGCCATGCTATCTGATGTTTCTTACCCGACAGCTTTACAGGAACATCTGCCAGCCTCCTAAATCCTAAATTAAGGGAAATGATTGGCACCGTTTAATAGGACGATTAGCCATGTAATCTTAGTTAACCCAAATCGTGCGTAACTTGGTCAGATGCTCAATGTCCACTAGAGATGACAAGCCATGTAAAACTCTTCTATAATTGTGTCCCATGGCCTTGTTTGACTTTGTTCAGCCTGCAATGGAGGCTGTCTGTCAGTAGGGGGCCACCTCCAATATCTGTGACATCAAACTAGAACTCAAATCAAATTGTGTTGGTCACATACACATGTTTAGCAGATGTTATTGCGGGTGTAGTGAAATGCTTGTGTTTCTAGCTCCAAGAGTGCAGTAATAGCTAACAATTTCACAACAATACACACAATTCACATACATCTAAAGGAATGGAATTAAGAATATATAAAGATTTGGATGAGCAATGTCTGAGCGGCATAGACTAAAATACAGTAGAATAGAATACAGTATATAAATATGAGATGAGTAATGAGAAATATGTCAACATTATTAAAGTGACTACGTGGTAGTCTACATTGTGAGAAAAGGCTAATATCGGTGCATACCTCTAGTCTTTAATCAGTCAAAGGAACTGAACCTAATCATTTCAAGTAAAATGGAATGACCTTTTAGAGTTTCTCTTTATGCTTTAAAACCACACATTCCTATAAGTGTTCATATTCTGCTTCATGCTAATAAAACATGCTCAGATGTTGATCTAAACTGAAGCCAGAACATGCTATTCACACTGAGATGCATGTTGACACTTTACAATGGTGTTGACTAACTTACTCATGTTGTACAACCCAATTTACAGCATATGGAAGATGAAGGTGATCGTAGTGACAAGTAAAGGACTGCTTCTTTCACAGAAAGACACAGCTCCCTGTCTGCTGGGCTCTGAGAGGGGAGATACATGAGAGGGGAGATTGATGATCTCTCAATCCCAATGTGCTCCTGAGGGGTGCAGACGGAGAGAAGCAGCGCTCGGTCTGTCAGTCAACTGTGGTACTTTTCCGTCACTCCGAGTGACGTCTGTGGAGGACACAACCTCGATTTAGAAACACTGCACTTACAGGACGACTCCCTGCAATCTGACTCTCTCTCTTCCTCTCTCTACTATCTCTCTCACTCTCTTTCTCTGAGCTCCAAATGCATTGTTGCTATTAATAACACTTCCCGGGCTGAGCAAAGGGCTCTTTCCCTCCTGGCTGAGTGTGTGTGTGTGTGTGTGTGTGTGTGTGTGTGTGTGTGTGTGTGTGTGTGTGTGTGTGTGTGTGTGTGTGTGTGTGTGTGTGTGTGTGTGTGTGTGTGTGTGTGTGTGTGTGTAGGAGCATGTCGGAGTAGGACTCACACTGAAGGCTCCTCTCAATTATAATTGCTGTAACAAGACTGTTACCTTCATGGCTGTGTGGGGCTTCATGGGTATCTCTCTCCCAATGTTACTTAGAATAGGACTGACAGGACAGTAATCTATGAAATACATGGAGCAGTATTCCTCACAATACATTTCACATACTGTATATTTCAGTTGTAAAAAATGTCTCCATATACTCTATCTGCTGCATTATGGGCATTATCTGATGAGGGAACTATGATGGGAATAGGAGCAGGCAGTAGGCTATAGGTTTGGTGTGGGAGTGAGAGCCTGGGAAGTTGAAGGTTAGCATGCAGGAAGGACACTCCAGTCCACAGTAACTGCAGCAGTCTTCACTTTCTTCCTGTTCCTGTTCCCCTAGCCCATGTGATCTGCTGGGGGCGGGGCCTCTTCTCCCAGCCCTCCACTCACAGGAGGATTCAGAAGGAGGAGTAGCCTGCTGCAAGGAAAGGGGCCCCTGTGAGTCAATGCAGGTGATTGATTTGCTTTTCACGCACATAGAATAGTTCTCGTGCCAATAATCTAGAGATCAGCACGGTCGGCCACTACAGCCACAGTCCTCTACTCTCACTCCTGCAGGAGTCCTCATACACCTACCTACCTGCAGGACGGGTTTGCCCACACTGTCTGTCACTAACCAGCATGGAGGAGATGCAGTCATCCATCCATCCCTGTAAACTGGGTGGCTCACCTTACTAAACCACTACTAACCTATACAGGTAGCATGAACCTAATGGTACTCTGTGATTACAGATAGAGGTAGAGGAGAAAGTAGACAGGGTTGGCTAGGTTACTTTCTACTTGTAATCCGTTACAGTTACTAGCTACCTGTCCAAAATTGTAATCATTAATGTAACTTTTGGGTTACCCAAACTCAGTAATGTAATCGGATTACTTTCCCCTGAAGAAGACAAAAAGGATCCAACAAACACATTTGTTGTGTGATCATAGTGGTCTCTGACATCATAGTGGTCTCTGACTTGTGGTCAGACTCGCTCAGGTGGAACCAACCTGAACCAACTTTTTTCAATGCTGAATTGAATGTCATTGAGAAAACAGAATGGTGTCAATGTATTTATTTTCACAATCATCCTTTCTGAATTGAAAAGTAATCCAAGAAGTAATCATCTAGTATTATTTCAAACGTATCTGTAATTTGATTGCAATATTTTTACTGGTAATGTACCTGATTACACCGTTTTTTGGGGTAATCAGATTACATGTAATCAGTTACTGCCCAACAGAGAGGAGGGGGGAGAGAGAGAGTAGCTGGGGGCCTTCTCTGCAGTGTGCTGCTGCTACTGCAGGGACAAGGTGACTTTAGAGCAGAACAATTGTTTTAATGGGTGAAATATGAGACTGTCTTTGTCCTTCAGGAGAGGTCATGCATGCGGACAGAAGACCATGTTCACATGCGGTGTAAAGACAGACATTTGTTCAGATCAATTGTTCACATTGTTCACATTTGTAATACATCCAGAGTCAGCCAAGCAGCAGAACATATCAATCTAGATAAATGCACAGTACTAACCTCTGAGAGGAATGGTACATTATTGCATTAATGTACGCTTGTGTAACAGGTATTTACCCAGATATTTCATGGAGACACGTAAAACAAAAGGAAATGTAGTCTAAAACAAAACGTTTCAGCAACCATGTTGTTATGTCATCTTGGCTTCACTCAGCTCCGCAGCAGATGACAGTCCTCCTGTCAGGTCACTTGTCAATTTCCTGTTTCCCATCATGCTTTTGGCTCTCCACCAGGAAGTTGGGGATAATCCCGCTGCCCACATGGTCACTGGCATGGTGCTAGTGCAAATGGCACGCTGCTGGGCCAAGCGGTGTGGAGGAGGGTTAGTGACTAATTGTACTACATTATGAAACAGCAGCACATTACTGTCAGGGACAGATGCTGGAGACAGGTGTAGTGGTGTCTGCTAAGAAGGAGAGGGGGAAAGGACCATGCTATTTCACCATTTCACTTAGCTTAAGAGTTTCTTCATCTGGTCCTTGGGGACCTACAGGGGTGCACATTTTTGTTCTTGCCCTGCACTAACATACCTGATCTGATTCAATGAATCAACAGTCCCTTGATTAGCTCACACACCTGCCTCAAGTATGCTATTTAGGTGTGTCTCCCTCAGTGGGAGGCCTATGTTTTGAGGATTCTTTCATTGAAGTCAATGAAAGCCAAAGCTAATATGACTGAGAAAACTAATCTTTAACTTGTCCAAGCCTATCAGGAATGTCACCAACCCATCTCCACAATCCCACACAGTGTGAAGGGCAGGGCCGTGCACAGGCCTTTGGCGGGGCAGGTGCTCCAAGTTACACACACAAGTTTACTTACTTTCTTACATTCATAGCTAATTATCTAATGCTCAACATATATTATAAAGCATAGGCCTCATTGACTTTCTGCAAAATCATGCCACTTATCCCACTGTAAACAAGATTACAGCCTACTGCTCAAAGAGGCAAAGAGGGGTCGGCTATCAGCTGATCATAATGAAAATATATTATGTAAATCAGCTAGTTAGCTAGCTAGCTAGTTAGCTATGCTGTTGAAACAATCTAACTAGTCTTTACCTGTGATTGGAGTTTGTTCGGGTGCTGACATCTGCCTCTTAGGCCTCCTAACCAACAGTCAAATTGAAATCTTCCCTGTTCCTGACCGTGAGATCACACATGCAACTCAAAAGGGAGCCCTTCCACACTACCGTTCAGTGCCGGTAGCGCAGTGCACATGCTCATGTGGGAAATGTTTCCAATGTCCAAAAAGGAGAATATACCTAGTTTGATGGGCAATTCATTTAAGTAATGAGAGAAAATGAAATTAGATTAAGTTCTAATGTAATAATTGAAAACCACCACCAATCTGAAAGGGCACTTTTGTCATAGGAGGGAAAAGGTCAGGTGCTCAGGCACCCTTAGACCTCTATCTGTGCCCGGTGAAGAGTCAGCGTTGTGGGTACAATTCACCCAGGTTTACTGTATACACATTACCAGTGTTCCAAGTCTTTGTTTTGTTTTGAAAGCAGAGGGATAATTACTTAGGCTTTACGGTAGAACAAGTTGGGAGACGTTTACCAGTGTGGGTTTAAGTCCATAACATAAGTAGGTAGTAGGTAAAGTGAACTTCCTCACCCCTAAAAGGCATATACTGTAGTGTATACGTCTACTGTCATCACAAACAGTTGCTACATGGTGGACATGGAATAGTGGAATAGTTGACATTTTCCAGGGAAAGCAGTGAAAGATCCTGGAAGCTTTCTGAATAACATGCGTGGTTGTCTCTGTGTGTGCATGCGTGTGTGTGACCCTCTGGGTGGTCTGAGGTATGTGTTCTCTGTGGGGGTATCAGGGGCCATTCTGGCCACTGTTAAGTTTTCTCAGCTATCTGGATCAATGGGATCAAGTTATTCTGCCTACCAGACCCACCACCAGCCTCGGGCCTAGTTCTTCATCCTTCGATGATCAGGTTGAATTTGAAGACACAAGTCATGTTCTTGCTTCATGTAGATACTGCAAGTAGTAGCCAATCATCAAACTAAGACAAACTGTCTTCAAATTATTTTGATTATGAGGTAGACACTGCTTTTGGTGGAATGGAACACAGTGTTTCTCTCAAATACTATACCCCTACTTTTTATTTATGATTTTTTTAACCTTATTTAACTAGGCAAGTTAGTTAAGAACAAATTATTATTTACAATGACGGCCTAGGAACAGTGGGTTAACTGCCTGTTCAGGGGCAGAACGGGCAGCTCTGGGATTTGATCTGGTAATTAGGGAGCAGTGCTGACGTAAAGGTGGACTGAATGAAGTTATGTGGAGCACCTCAAGATAAAACATAATATTCAATATTGGCAAGTTAGACTAAAATATTAGCACTATATAATCTGGTGGGTGATAACCTTCAATCTGGATAATAACACAAAACAAATCTAAAGACTAGAGACACTTATCGACAAATATTACGAAAACAGGCAACCTTTCGGTTACAAGTCCAACGCTCTAACCACTAGGCTACCTGCCGCCCCTACCCCTATCTCTACCTCTACCCCCACCTCAAAGCCTGCTTCTACCTCTACCCTATCTCTACCTCTACCTCTAACTCTACCTCTACCTCTATTTATACCGCTAACCCTACCTCTATTTATACCTCTAACCCTACCTCTATTTATACCTCTAACCCTACCTCTAACCCTACCTCTATTTATACCTCTAACCCTACCTCTATTTATACCTCTAACCCTACCTCTATTTATACCTCTAACCCTACCTCTATTTATACCTCTAACCCTACCTCTAATCTTACCTCTATTTATACTTCTAACCCTACCTCTAACCCTACCTCTAACCCTCACCTCTACCTCTAACCCTACCTCTAACCCTCACCTCTAACTCTACCTCTAACTCTACCCTAACCCTACTTCTAACCCTACCTCTAACCCTACCTCTAACCCTACCTCTACCTCTACCCTAACCCTACTTCTAACCCTCACCTCTAACCATACCTCTAACCCTCACCTCTACCTCTAACACTACCTCTAACCCTCACCTCTAACTCTACCTCTACCTCTACCCTAACCCTACTTCTAACCCTACCTCTAACCCTACCTCTACCCCTACCTCTAAAGCTACCTCTACCTCTAACCCTACCTCTAACCCTACCTCTACCTCTAACCCTACTTCTAACCCTACCTCTATTTATACCTCTAACTCTACCTCTAACCCTACCTCTAACCCCACCTCTAACCCTACCTCTACCTCTAACCCTACCTCTAACCCTACCTCTACCTCTAACACTACCTCTAACCCTACCTCTATTTATACCTCTAACTCTACCTCTAACCCTACCTCTACCTCTAACCCTACCTCTAACCCCACCTCTAACCCTACCTCTACCTCTAACCCTACCTCTAACCCTACCTCTACCTCTAACACTACCTCTAACCCTACCTCTACCTCTAACCCTCACCTCTAACCCTACCTCTAACCCTACCTCTACCTCTAACCCTCACCTCTAACCCTACCTCTATTTATACCTCTAACTCTACCTCTAACCCTACCTCTACCTCTAACCCTACCTCTAACCTCACCTCTAACCCTACCTCTACCTCTAACCCTACCTCTAACCCTACCTCTACCTCTAAAACTACCTCTAACCCTACCTCTACCTCTAACCCTCACCTCTAACCCTACCTCTAACCCTACCGCTAACCCTACCTCTACCTCTAACCCTCACCTCTAACCCTCACCTCTAACCCTACCTCTAACCCTACTTTTACCTCTACCCTACCCCTACCTCTACCCCTACCTCTACCCCTACCCCTACCCCTACCCCTTCCCCTACCCCTACCTCTACCCCTACCTCTACTTCTACTTCTACCCCTACCTCTACCCCTACCTCTACCCCTACCTCTACTTCTACCCCTACCCCTACCTCTACATCTACCTCTATCCCTACCTCTACCCCTACCCATACCTCTATCCCTACCTCTACCTGGAACCCCATCTCTACCCCTACCTCTACACCTACCTCTACACCTACCTCTACCTCTACCCCTACCCCTACCTCTACCCCTACCTCTACACCTACCTCTACCCCTACCCCTACCTCTACCTCTACCTCTACCCCTACCTCTACCCCTACCTCTACGTCTACCTGGAACCCCATCTCTACCCCTACCTCTACCCCTACCTCTACCCCTACCTCTACCCCTACCTCTACCTCTACCCCTACCTCTACCCCTACCTCTACCCCTACCTGGAACCCCTACCTCTACCCCTACCTCTACCCCTACCCCTACCTCTACACCTACCTCTACCTACTGTATACACTATCTGGTAGCATCAAGCATGATGTTTTTCTCCCTACCAGAGACAGCTGTTTAATTGAATGTCATGAGTCTCAAACACAATCCGCATTGCTCCGTGTCCCATCTTCCCTCACAAAGAAGTCGTGACTTGGTCCTGCTCCAGTTTCATCATCCATGCAGCGTCCTGCCTCCCAGAGCTGCTCGGTAGTGAAATTAATTCCCAGCCGGTACTTTCGCAGTACAGACAGATGGACGCCCCCATGCTACAGTACTACCAGCCGTTACCATGGTAACATAGGCAGATGACTCAGCAGAGAATGCAGCTGTGTGTGAAAGGATGAAAGGTGTAATCCTCTCCACCGACCGACTGACTGTCCCTCGCTGTCAGTCCCAGACATGGGGACACAAGCACGCACACACATGCACATGTGCACGAATACAGACACATTAAGGGACATTTGTTACCCAGAATCCACCAGGTTTTCTTGCTAGCTGCAGTTTTTCCTACTGCAGAGTTATACATAGTACATAGACAGCTGATAACCCTTTACATGAGCCAGCTGTATATAACACCTTATAAATGAATGGATTTATGTATTGATATTAGCTGCTATAAGAAGCCATGAACTGTTATGAATGCTTATACCTACTGGGTAAAAACTGGTTCAATCAACATTGTTTCCACCACATATTTTGTTGATTTTACGTTAGTTGACAACTCAACCAAATGTAAATGAAAACTAATGTCTGTGCCCAGTGGGTATGGTCTTATCATATACTGTTGGTTGATAGAGGGCACTATGAATGCATTAGATTAGGGACTATGAATAGATCTGCCTAACTCCAGGCTGACACTAAGACACTTGTGTTGTACCTCATCACAAGCAGGCCTGACTCAGTGTTACAGTGTTGACAGCTAGACCCATTGGAACAGATAGTTAGTTACCATTGTGACGTTTGGCCAAGTAGTCGCCATGAATAGATCGAAAGCGTAATGCTGAGAGCCACCAAGCTTATGGGCCAGATGACACACACACAAATACCACCCCCACTCACCGCCACCTGACAGACAGACGGACAGACAGACGGGCGGACGGACGGACGGACGAGCAGAGTGCCAAGTGGACTAGACCATAGCCATGGGAAGTAGGGGTGCTGAGGGTGCTGCATCACCCCCTGATAAATCGAAATTAAAAAATCTATATATATGTTTTAATAATAGTATTTTTCACTAAATGTGTGAACTAGGCCTTTTATTAGTGTAGTATTTAAAACAATCGTCAACACCCCCCCCCCCCCCCGCCGACAGCACCCCAAATCCAAAACATCTTCCTGCAGCCGTGGACTAGACTAGCCAAACAGAACCTGTGGTGTGTACAGTGTTGCACTCTAGCAAGGAAAGAATCCAGAGATTACTATGTTCTAGACAGGGACCGATGGGATTTTCCAGTGGGATGTTGACTATGTTCGTCTAGACAGGGACCGATGGGATTTTCCAGTGAGATGATGACTATGTTCGTCTAGACAGGGACCGATGGGATTTTCCAGTGAGATGATGACTATGTTCATCTAGACAGGGATCGATGGGATTTTCCAGTGAGATGATGACTATGTTCATCTAGACAGGGACTGATGGGATTTTCCAGTGAGATGATGACTATGTTCATCTAGACAGGGACCGATGGGATTTTCCAGTGAGATGATGACTACAGTGCCTTGCGAAAGTATTCGGCCCCCTTGAACTTTGCGACCTTTTGCCACATTTCAGGCTTCATACATAAAGATATAAAACTGTATTTTTTGTGAAGAATCAACAACAAGTGGGACACAATCATGAAGTGGAACGACATTTATTGGATATTTCAAACTTTTTTAACAAATCAAAAACTGAAAAATTGGGCGTGCAAAATTATTCAGCCCCCTTAAGTTAATACTTTGTAGCGCCACCTTTTGCTGCGATTACAGCTGTAAGTCGCTTGGGGTATGTCTCTATCAGTTTTGCACATCGAGAGACTGACATTTTTTCCCATTCCTCCTTGCAAAACAGCTCGAGCTCAGTGAGGTTGGATGGAGAGCATTTGTGAACAGCAGTTTTCAGTTCTTTCCACAGATTCTCGATTGGATTCAGGTCTGGACTTTGACTTGGCCATTCTAACACCTGGATATGTTTATTTTTGAACCATTCCATTGTAGATTTTGCTTTATGTTTTGGATCATTGTCTTGTTGGAAGACAAATCTCCGTCCCAGTCTCAGGTCTTTTGCAGACTCCATCAGGTTTTCTTCCAGAATGGTCCTGTATTTGGCTCCATCCATCTTCCCATCAATTTTAACCATCTTCCCTGTCCCTGCTGAAGAAAAGCAGGCCCAAACCATGATGCTGCCACCACCATGTTTGACAGTGGGCATGGTGTGTTCAGGGTGATGAGCTGTGTTGCTTTTACGCCAAACATAACGTTTTGCATTGTTGCCAAAAAGTTCAATTTTGGTTTCATCTGACCAGAGCACCTTCTTCCACATGTTTGGTGTGTCTCCCAGGTGGCTTGTGGCAAACTTTAAACGACACTTTTTATGGATATCTTTAAGAAATGGCTTTCTTCTTGCCACTCTTCCATAAAGGCCAGATTTGTGCAATATACGACTGATTGTTGTCCTATGGACAGAGTCTCCCACCTCAGCTGTAGATCTCTGCAGTTCATCCAGAGTGATCATGGGCCTCTTGGCTGCATCTCTGATCAGTCTTCTCCTTGTATGAGCTGAAAGTTTAGAGGGACGGCCAGGTCTTGGTAGATTTGCAGTGGTCTGATACTCCTTCCATTTCAATATTATCGCTTGCACAGTGCTCCTTGGGATGTTTAAAGCTTGGGAAATCTTTTTGTATCCAAATCCGGCTTTAAACTTCTTCACAACAGTATCTCGGACCTGCCTGGTGTGTTCCTTGTTCTTCATGATGCTCTCTGCGCTTTTAACGGACCTCTGAGACTATCACAGTGCAGGTGCATTTATACGGAGACTTGATTACACACAGGTGGATTGTATTTATCATCATTAGTCATTTAGGTCAACATTGGATCATTCAGAGATCCTCACTGAACTTCTGGAGAGAGTTTGCTGCACTGAAAGTAAAGGGGCTGAATAATTTTGCACGCCCAATTTTTCAGTTTTTGATTTGTTAAAAAAGTTTGAAATATCCAATAAATGTCGTTCCACTTCATGATTGTGTCCCACTTGTTGTTGATTCTTCACAAAAAAATACAGTTTTATATCTTTATGTATGAAGCCTGAAATGTGGCAAAAGGTCGCAAAGTTCAAGGGGGCCGAATACTTTCGCAAGGCACTGTATGTAATTGTTTTCCACAGTGTTCAGAGTGTCACTACTGATAATGCCACTGGGACACCATTGTTGTGGAAATGTGTTTCTGACTCGCTGCAGTGGAAGACAAATGATATGTTTGACTTTTTATCCTAGAAACCTGGTGATAGGGCTTGATTGAATGGTGCCCTAGATATTCCTGAGGGCTAACGCAATTAATTTTAAAACATCAAAAGAGTTGTAGGCAGAATAAAGAGGACTTTATGGCAGAATGATATTATAAAATAATAATTCATTATGATCCAGATATAGTTTAGCATTATTATACAAACATTTCGAATTAAATGCCTATAGGGATGCTGAGTAATATGCTGAAACAGCCCCTGCAGTGGCACCATGACAAATAAAGGCCCTAACATCAGAGATAGGGTGGGAAGGAGAATATAAAGGCCCTAACATCAGAGATAGGGTGGGAGGGAGGATATAAAGGCCCTAACATCAGAGATAGGGTGGGAGGGAGAATATAAAGGCCCTAACATCAGAGATAGGGTGGGTGGGAGGGATAATATAAAGGCCCTAACATCAGAGATAGGGTGGGTGGGAGGGAGGATATAAAGGCCCTAACATCAGAGATAGGGTGGGAAGGAGAATATAAAGGCCCTAACATCAGAGATAGGGTGGGAGGGAGGATATAAAGGCCCTAACGTCAGAGATAGGGTGGAAGGGAGAATATAAAGGCATTATGATCCAGATATAGCTTAGCATTATTGTACAAACATTTCGAATTAAATGCCTATAGGGATGCTGAGTAATATGCTGAAACAGCCCCTGCAGTGGCACCATGACACCATCTTCTAAAGGCCAGGGAGTCATAATGATCATGACTCTTCTAAAGGCCAGGGAGTCATAATGATCATGACTCTTCTAAAGGCCAGGGATTCATAATGATCATGACTCTTCTAAAGGCCAGGGAGTCATAATGATCATGACTCTTCTAAAGGCCAGGGATTCATAATGATCATGACTCTTCTAAAGGCCAGGGAGTCATAATGATCATGACTCTTCTAAAGGCCAGGGAGTCATAATGATCATGACTCTTCTAAAGGCCAGGGAGTCATAATGATATAATAACATCAGAGATAGGGTGGGTGGAAGGGAGAATATAAAGGCCCTAACATCAGAGATAGGGTGGGAGGGAGGGAGAATATAAAGGCCCTAACATCAGAGATAGGGAGGGAAAATATAAAGGCCCTAACATCAGAAATAGGGTGGGAGGGAGGGAGAATATAAAGGCCCTAACATCAGAGATAGGGAGGGAGAATATAAAGGCCCTAACATCAGAGATAGGGTGGGAGGGAGGGATAATATAAAGGCCCTAACATCAGAGATAGGGTGGGTGGGAGGGAGAATATAAAGGCCCTAACATCAGAGATAGGGTGGGAGGGAGGGATAATATAAAGGCCCTAACATCAGAGATAGGGTGGGAGGGAGGGAAAATATAAAGGCCCTAACATCAGAGATAGGGTGGGAGGGAGGGATAATATAAAGGCCCTAACATCAGAGATAGGTTGGGAGGGAGGGAGAATATAAAGGCCCTAACATCAGAGATAGGGTGGGAGGGAGAATATAAAGGCCCTAACATCAGAGATAGGGTGGGAGGGAGGGAAAATATAAAGGCCCTAACATCAGAGATAGGGTGGGAGGGAGAATATAAAGGCCCTAACATCAGAGATAGGGTAGGAGGGAAGGAGAATATAAAGGCCTAACATCAGAGATAGGGTGGGTGGGAGGGAGAATATAAAGGCCCTAACATCAGAGATAGGGTGGGAGGGAGGATATAAAGGCCCTAACATCAGAGATAGGGTGGGAGGGAGGGAGAATATAAAGGCCCTAACATCAGAGATAGAGTGGAGGTGCATTAGAAACCTATTAGCCCCCTGTAGCTCAGCAGCAGGGTTCACTAAACACTTCACTGTCCCAGTAACGAAGATTCTGAGTTCGCTGCTCCCATACCAAAGGATTTTAGAACAAAATTGCCATGTACAATATTTAGAAACGTAATTAATTTGAGTTAATTTTCTGTTCATATTGTATGGTTTGATTCATATGACTAATAACACAGCACATGTCAATGGCTGATGTGAAGATACTCTCTGACCTGCAGTGCCAACATCTTCCTGTTTGCACCACGGTAATGACCTAGGATTCTCTTTTGTCCCAGGGTTTGTTCAATGTCAATGTCTAGTGCTCCTTAGCCAGCCTGTTAGTGGGCAATGTGATGATGCAGTTCCCTATTGTTCTACTGTGTTCTGTGACGTCCTGTAGAGAGACTGGCCGTCCGGCCGGCTCTTAGATTTGCTGAGTCGTTACGTGAACACTACTTCCTGACTGATATTTCCTGTTTGTCTTGGCACGGACCTCCAATGAATGTCAACCTCCTTTCCTTGTTTCCTGAGCCTTTCAGAGATCTTTTCATGTTTTACCCCACTCTCCTATTTTACAACAGTGGCTTTTCCTATTGTTGACATTGATGAGTTTTCTCAAAGAGTACTGGAGTTGGTGTTTAGTCTCTTTTTCTCTGCACAGTCTCAGGCCCCGGACAGCGATAGGTAGACGCAAGTATAACACAACGTTCCAAAACAAATAGCATATGTATTGCTAATGTGTACTGACTGAGGTTGTCAGCACCACATGTAGCCAGATTCATAGTGAACACATTAATATCCAGAGTTGTATTAGTTTATGGGTTTATGGAGCTGGTTCAGGGCAGAGAGCCACTGTGTGTAGAATCAGAAGAAGCTCCCATAAAACCAATGGTGGAAAAAGTACCCAATTGTCATACTTCAGTAAAAGTATAGATACCTTCATAGAAAGTTACTCAAGTAAAAGGGAAAGTCATCCAGTAAAATACTACTTGAGTAAAAGTCTAAAAGTATTTGGTTTTAAGTATCAAAAGTAAATGTAATTGCTAAAATATACTTCACATGTAAAAGTATAAATCATTTCAAATTTCTTATATTAAGTAAAGCAGATTCTTGTTTAAACAATGTTTGGATAGCCACACTCCAACAGTCAGACTTTATTAACAGAAGATGCTGTTGTGTATAGTGAGTCCTCCAGACCAGAGGCAGTAGGGATGACCACGTGTTCTCTTGATTAGTGCATGAATTTCACAATGTTCCTGTCCTGCTAAGCATTCAAACTGTAACTTTGGGTTGTCAGGGAAAATGCATTATTTTCTTTAGGAATGTAGTGAAGTAAAAATAAAAGTTGTCAAAAATATAAATAGTAAAGTACAGATACCCCCCAAAACTACTTGTAGCACTTTACAGTATTTTTACTTCAGTACTTTACACCACAGCATAAAACCCAGTGATATAGTCCATTGTCTTCTGTCTGTGGTTGGGACTTCTCCATTCCAATCGTGAGATTTTCCATAGGGTAAATGAAGCTCCTTGTAGACTTCCCCTATATTGAGATGAACATCCTTCCCTCAATGAGCTGTTTCCCTGAACCATCCCATCTACCCTGACTACGTCCCAAATGGCTCGCTAGTTCCTATAGTGTCCTGGTCAAAAGTAGTGCACTAAATAGGGAATAGGGTTCCTTTGGGATGCAGAACCACCCTTATTCTCTTCTCTGTGTTTGACCATGAACCCATTGAACCGTGAACTTCTTAGACTCTTCGGATCGCTGTTTGAGATCTCTGTGCTACATACTTGTCCCTGCTCAGAGGTGCCCTCTACATATCCCTTCCTGAGTCACTCTCGGATAGAGAAATGCAACGTACCAAGGTCTGAGCCAGAATTAGCAAGTGTTGAAAGGTAAAACAAAGTCTCCGGACAGCGTTTACCCTCAACACGCCAGTGCAGAAAGGACACCTGAAAATGGGACTGACTGTACAGTTTACAGCTCGTCCTTGACATGGCACAAGGTGAAGGGAAACAATGGCCTTAGTACTTTATCTACATAAATCAGGACAAAGTCTCCTTCATGGCAAGAATATCCAATATCCTCTGGTCAAAAGAAATGATCAGGATCCTGTCATCAATGTCACGAGCTTCTTACATTATAACTGATGCTAATGATGGACCTGGAGTAGTTGTTAGGGATTCTGTCTGGACACTGTTACCATGACAGAGGGTTGTAGATGGCAAGAGGTTGATTACACCCCGACCGGACGTTGCTAGGTCTATTGTGACGACAACCGCCTTTACGGATCACAACCCAGAGAGCTACACCGTCAACAAACATGGTTTCACTCTGAGCTGAAAGAACAGGGGCGTTTCTAGGAAGGATTTAATGGCAGGGCAAAGGGGGGACTAAGAACCAGTCAGGTGGCCATAAGAAATCAGCTAAATTATATCACAAATAGCGTTGAAAATTGTCTTAAACTACGATGCATTGCATTGAATAACCGTTAATGTTAATTTGTATATGCTCCTAATCTATTCAAATAAATACATTTGAAAATAAACATAGGGAAAATATTCAAGTTAGATACCTGTTCAATGGTAACTCACTGGCATTGAATAATGATCAACCATCAAGGGAGGGGGGAGCCACCCCTCTGACAACTCCCCTGTGATGGAGAGGAGGGGAGAGTGTTACACGCTCGAGTGCTGCTTCTTGATGGGCATGTTGTTCACAGACTGTAATTGAATCTGGAACGGCTAAAATGTCAGAGCTTCATCTAATGTAACGGCTTGAATCAATCTCCCCACCATTTAATTATCTGGGAATATTGAACAGAATAAACAAGGTCATCAATTGAGCCGAACCTTCCATGAGTCTGACAGCTGAGAGAGTGAATGCAAGGAGAATGCTGCATGTAAGGCCAATGGATGGTGTGTCCCCCAAATTACACCCTATTCCCTCTATAGTGCACTACAACACCATATTCCCTATATAGTGCACAACAACAACATATTCCCTTTATAGTGCACTACATAGGGAATGCCACTTGGGACACAGACACAGTGATAGGGAATAATGAAATAGCCTAAGGTCTCAGACTAGCAGGATGGGTTGGAGGTTACTGGTGTCTGGCACACCCCCACACACATTACCTCTGAACAGGTTAGTGGTTCATCAGAAGACTAATGTGAATATTGGAACATAGCCTGTAATGAGTCTCTATCCTACATTCCATTGTTAGCTATCTGGCTTAAATATGAATTAACTACATATACACTGTAAAGGGGGTTCTGTGAATTTGACATGAACTTAGTGACATTCATAAATTCATAAAATAAAACTGCAAGGGCACTTTCTTCATATGAGGGCAAAGGGGCAGGCACCTCTAGAGTAGGTCCCTATCTGGCACCCCTAGACCCCTGTCTGGCACCCCTAAAGCCTTATCTGGCACGGCTAGACTAGGCCCCTGTCTGGCACCCCTAGAGCCTTATCTGGCACCCTAGACCCCCATCTGGCACCCCTAGAACCTTATCTGGCACCCCTAGACTAGGTCCCTATCTGGCACCCATAGACTAGGTCCCTATCTGGCACCCCTGGACTCCTATCTGGCAGCCCTAGACTAGGCCCCTATCTGGCACCCCTAGACCCCTATCTGGCACCCCTAGACTAGGCCCCTATCTGGCACCCATAAAGCCTTATCTGGCACCCCTAGACTAGGTCCCTATCTGGAATCCCTAGACTAGGCCCCTATCTGGCCTTATCTGGCACCCCTAGACTAGGTCCCTATCTGGAATCCCTAGACTAGGCCCCTATCTGGCACCCCTAGACTAGGTCCCTATCTGGCACCTCTAGAGCCTTATCTGGCACCCTAGACCCCCATCTGGCACCCCTAGAACCTTATCTGGCACCCCTAGACTAGGCCCCCTATCGGGCACCCCTAGACCCCTGTCTGGTACCCCTGGACTAGACAGCCTAAAGCTTACTACTTATTTATTCAATGCAGAATCAATATTGTTTTGTTTGAAGCAGTGGTCGTCTGAGGCTTTTTAAAGTCCCGTACCCCTTCAAACATTCAACCTCCAGCTGCATACACCCTCTAGCACCAGGGTCAGCGCACCATCAAATGTTGTTTTTTGCCATCATTGTAAACCTGCGACACACACACTATACGATAAATTTATTAAACATAAGAATGAGTTTTGTCACAACCCGGCTCATGGTAAGTGACAAAGAGCTCTTATAGAACATGGGTACAAATAATAATATAATAATAATCAATAATTTTGCTCTTTGTTTAGTCATCTTACATTTAACACCTTATTTGTTCATCAAAAATGGTGAATAACTCACCACAGGTTAATGAGAAGGGTGTGCTTGAAAGGATGCACATAACTATGCAATGTTGGGTTGTTTTGGAGAGAGTCTCAGTCTTAAATAATTTTCCACACACAGTCTGTGCCTGTATTTAGTTTTCATGCTAGTGAGGGCCGAGAATCCACCCTCACATAGGTACGTGGTTGTAAAGGGCATCAGAAACTTAACAGTGTGAATTGCAAGAAAGGCAAGAAACTCTAAGCTCAACCCTATCCAAAAATCTGGCAGTGGCTTCTGATTAAATACAATTTTCACAGAACCACTTGTTGCAATTTCGATGAGGCTATCTTGTTCAGATATCGGTAAGTGGACTGGAGGCAGGGCATGAAAGAGATAACGAATCCAGTTGTTTGTGTCGTCTGTTTCGGGAAAGTACCTGCGTAATTGCGCACCCAGCTTGTGTAGCAAGATGGTGCCGACAGAGATGGTCGCCTCTCTTCAAGTCCTTTGGATACTATGCAATAAATACAGTGCCTTGCGAAAGTATTCGGCCCCCTTGAACTTTGCGACCTTTTGCCACATTTCAGGCTTCAAACATAAAGATATAAAACTGTATTTTTTTGTGAAGAATCAACAACACAATCATGAAGTGGAACGACATTTATTGGATATTTCAAACTTTTTTAACAAATCAAAAACTGAAAAATTGGGCGTGCAAAATTATTCAGCCCCCTTAAGTTAATACTTTGTAGCGCCACCTTTTGCTGCGATTACAGCTGTAAGTCGCTTGGGGTATGTCTCTATCAGTTTTGCACATCGAGAGACTGACATTTTTTCCCATTCCTCCTTGCAAAACAGCTCGAGCTCAGTGAGGTTAGATGGAGAGCATTTGTGAACAGCAGTTTTCAGTTCTGTCCACAGATTCTCGATTGGATTCAGGTCTGGACTTTGACTTGGCCATTCTAACACCTGGATATGTTTATTTTTGAACCATTCCATTGTAGATTTTGCTTTATGTTTTGGATCATTGTCTTGTTGGAAGACAAATCTCCGTCCCAGTCTCAGGTCTTTTGCAGACTACATCAGGTTTTCTTCCAGAATGGTCCTGTATTTGGCTCCATCCATCTTCCCATCAATTTTAACCATCTTCCCTGTCCCTGCTGAAGAAAAGCAGGCCCAAACCATGATGCTGCCACCACCATGTTTGACAGTGGGGATGGTGTGTTCAGGGTGATGAGCTGTGTTGCTTTTACGCCAAACATAACGTTTTGCATTGTTGCCAAAAAGTTCAATTTTGGTTTCATCTGACCAGAGCACCTTCTTCCACATGTTTGGTGTGTCTCCCAGGTGGCTTGTGGCAAACTTTAACCGACACTTTTTATGGATATCTTTAAGAAATGGCTTTCTTCTTACCACTCTTCCATAAAGGCCAGATTTGTGCAATATACGACTGATTGTTGTCCTATGGACAGAGTCTCCCACCTCAGCTGTAGATCTCTGCAGTTCATCCAGAGTGATCATGGGCCTCTTGGCTGCATCTCTGATCAGTCTTCTCCTTGTATGAGCTGAAAGTTTAGAGGGATGGCCAGGTCTTGGTAGATTTGCAGTGGTCTGATACTCCTTCCATTTCAATATTATCGCTTGCACAGTGCTCCTTGGGATGTTTAAAGCTTGGGAAATATTTTTGTATCCAAATCCGGCTTTAAACTTCTTCACAACAGTATCTCGGACCTGCCTGGTGTGTTCCTTGTTCTTCATGATGCTCTCTGTGCTTTTAACGGACCTCTGAGACTATCACAGTGCAGGTGCATTTATACGGAGACTTGATTACACACAGGTGGATTGTATTTATCATCATTAGTCATTTAGGTCAAAATTGGATCATTCAGAGATCCTCACTGAACTTCTGGAGAGAGTTTGCTGCACTGAAAGTAAAGGGGCTGAATAATTTTGCACGCCCAATTTGTCAGTTTTTGATTTGTTAAAAAAGTTTGAAATATCCAATAAATGTCGTTCCACTTCATGATTGTGTCCCACTTGTTGTTGATTCTTCACAAAAAAATACAGTTTTATATCTTTATGTTTGAAGCCTGAAATGTGGCAAAAGGTCGCAAAGTTCAAGGGGGCTGAATACTTTCGCAAGGCACTGTAGTTTTAATGTAATATTTCTTACAGTGTTAGCCCAGAAAATCTTAAGTGTTATTACATACAGCTGGGAAGAACTATTGGATATAAGTGATGTCAACTTACCAACATTTTGACCAGGAATACGACTTTCCCGAAGCGGATCGTTTGTTCGGACCGCCACCCTGGACATTGGATCTAATCCCAGAGGCCGATCCGAAACAACGTCATCGCCGCAGGAGAGGCAGACGGAGCGGACTCCCGGTCAGACTTAGAAGGCGAGCACACCATCCACCGCTTCCGAGCATATTACTCGCTAATGTCCAGTCTCTAGATAACAAGGTGGACGAAATTAGGGCACGAGTTGCCTTCCAGAGAGACATCACAGATTGTAACATTCTCTGTTTCACGGAAACATGGCTCACTCGGGATATGTTGTCAGAGTCGGTACAGCCACCGGGTTTCTTCCTGTGTCGCGCCAACAGAAACAAACATCTCTGATAAGAAGAAGGGCGGGGTGTATGCCGCATGATTAACCACTCATGGTGTAATCATGACAACATACAGGAACTCAAGTCCTTTTGTTCACCTGACCTATAATTCCTTACAATCAAATGCTGACAGCATTATCTCCCAAGAGAATTCTCTTCGATTATAGTCACAGCTGTGTATATCCCCCCAAGCAGATACCTCGACGGCCCTGAAAGAACTTCACTGGACTCTATGTAAACTGGAAACCATATATCCTGAGGCTGCATTTATTATAGCTGGGGATTTTAACAAAGCTAATTTGAGAACAATGCTACCTAAATTCTACCAGCACGTTGATTGTAGTACCCACTCGAGCAAAACGCTGGACCACTGCTACTCTAACTTCCACGATGCATACAATGCCCTCCCTTTGGCAAATCTGACCATGACTCCATGTTTTTGCTCCTCTCCTATAGGCAGAAACTTGAACCGGAAGCGCCCGTGCTTAGGTCTATCCAACGCTGGTCTGACCAATCGGATTCCATGCTTCAAGATTGCTTCAATCACATGGACTGGGATATGTTCCAGCCTCAGACAATAACGTTGACGTATACACTGATTCTATGAGTGAGTTTATTAGGAAGTGGATTGGAGATGTTGTACCCATTGTGACTATTAAAATCTTCCCTAACCAGAAACTGAGGCACGTGGATGTTACTATAATCATTTCTTCAAACATTCTACACATTAACCAGTGCAATCAATTTAAGACATTTAAATGTTCCATAATGAGCTTCTGTCAATCATTGAACTTTGTGATATGGTTTGGCCTTTGGTTAGCAAGGACAAGGAACTTGCAACATGAGGATTAAGAAAGAAGAATGTCAAAGGTGGGACATCAAGTAATGGGGGTATTGACATTCCTCCCTCCAGATGGATTTTTTTATGAGCCGTCCTCCCCTCCGCAGCCTCCACTGCAATCAGGGCCTTATATTTAGAGGCCAACTTTTAGAATTTTAAATATTGTTCTAATTCTAGACATTCATAGCATGGTTTAAATATTCCCCATGCAGTGTTAATGGGGAGCTAACATGGCTGCCATAGAATGTTGAAGTGTCACGTAAGTGTATCATAATCCTATTATAGACCAGGAATGGTCAACTGGCGGCGGAGGTGCCAATCCCTGGTCTATAATGAGCATTATGATACATTTACAAGACACTAGAATGAGTTAGAATAGTAGAATTCACTAGGTGCAATTTGGAAATGTTGTTGTGCATCAGCAGTTTAGAATGGCAGGAAATTAGCTGTAAAACTGCATTTTTTTTCTCTCCACCCCATGACAAAATTAGTTGAATTGCATGAAATTAGTTGTAAAATGGCAAAATCTTCTCTCCTCCCCATGGCAAAATGTGTAGAATTTCAGAAAACTTTCTTTAAAACTTCAAAATGTTATCGACGCCCTATGGCAAAATATGTAGAATTGCAGGAAATTAACTCTAAAACATTTTCTTTCCACTGTCAAGAGGGGAGAAACTTAAAGGTGTGTGGGGGGGGGGGGGGGGGGGGGGGAATGCTGTAAATGTAGTAATGCTATAAATAATATGGTTAACATTGATCAAATATAAGCAAATATGGAATGGAATAATTTAGCTTATGCTGATTCTTTTGGTAGTGGCATTCCTATCTGCCTATACCTACTTGCCGTGTGTGGCAGGCATGCCAGAGTAGACTCCTACTCCTGATTCACCTATAAACGTTGTGACTGCAGACTTTGTCTACCGGCTTAGTTCATGATGTGGTCAAACTCACACACACTCACACTCACACACACACACACACACTCTCTGAGTAACAGATCTCCACACACAGCAGCAGACACTTCCTGTCAAAGTAACTGTTTCATTTCTGTCAGCCAATCCAATCCACCATAGACTTATTTTTTTTAAACCACCTACACTGCAGCTGCATCAGCCTTTGACCTGTATTTCTCTGTAAGAGTTCCCACCGCCCAGTGGTGGCAAAAACACACCACCCCTGGAGGAGATTAATATCATGGTTCAGACACCTCGCGGCAGAGTGACAGTGAATGACAGTAAGGCAGTGTAACACAATGGCTCCTTTGTGAAAACAGAGGAACTTACAAATATAGGATCTTAATTTGATCACCCTTTTGCAGGATAAATGTGTAGTGTATTTGAGATTTAAAAAGGGTTCTAAAGTCTGTAATTTCCACTTTGAAATTTCAAACTTGATTTTCCATTATAAAAACGGTATCAACCCCTAAACAAAATTCCATTGGTTATAATCCACATAATAATTCACATTTCCTGTTGCTGAAGGAAACTGGCTCAAATACAGATCCTACATCTGTATCCAGGAAGTTTGCTTTTGACTTAATACATGAAAGATGAGATTATAGTAAGACATTTAAAGTGACATGGAGTTTTCTTAAGGATAGATATCCTTAACCTTTTGCTTGATACACAGGGCCATAATAGCATATCCAAGACAACTCATTGACATTAAGGTTTATTGGGAGTGGGGGAAAGGCTGTTCTGTAGCCTGGCCACATCTAATCTTGCAGAACCAGATGTGTGCAACTTCAACCACCTACTTACTATAAGCTTTAGCTGTAGAGTCTGGCATGTGAGATTAGGTTCCATCTATCCGCTAAAGCCTACATGTATGGCATGACAATGATGATGTTGGATGAAGTACATACTGCATCATGGTCCCTTGGAGGGTGTGTGCGTGAGACCAGAGCTGACAATGATGGAATACACACAAGAGAATGGGATTTAATTATGCACCATTTTCAGTCTTCTCTGTCTTCCATCACTCTATCACACTTTCCTTTTTTAATCAACACTCCATCTTGTGAATCTCAGGACAGACTGATCACACTGCCTCCTAATGTGAATATGAAAATGTCCTCATGTAATATTGACTGTAGCCACCATCTGTTCATCGGCTAATAGGCTCAGCTGGGAGACAGAGATCACAGTTGGTAACTGCAAATGATGAAAAATGCCGTCTGTAAATGACACGAAGAGAGCACACATGAATAGGGCCGGGCCCTTCTTCTCACCACTGTAGTTTTTCCTAGTCATTTACAGGTTAGGACACATCTGGCCCTACATGTGACCTATCAGATTACGTTATTCTTAATAAGTAGTTGATGTAAACATCTGTTTAATTGATTATTTATTTGCATTAGAGCCTGTTTGTATGAACGTTGATAAACTGCTACTCTACAATCTTAATTTCCCTTTAGATAAGGGGAATGAGTTGATAGGGCAGTGAGCAAGATAATCTGCTGGCTGCTGTATGCCTTAAGGGATACTTCAAGCTACCCATAGACTTCCAGTCATTGCGCTAGTTAGCAATTGCGCTAGCTAGCAACACTAGTTAGCAATTGCGCTAGCTAGCAACACTAGTTAGCAATTGCGCTAGCTAGCAACACTAGTTAGCAATTGCGCTAGCTAGCAACACTAGTTAGCAATTGCGCTAGCTAGCAACACTAGTTAGCAATTGCGCTAATGCTAGTCAAAAACATCAGTGCTTTGACTTAACCAACCAATGATGTATATAAACTCTTGATTGCTGATGCTATGTATTGGCCAGCAAAAGGCTTTTGAAGCCACCATTCAGCCATATTGGCCCTACCCAGAAGAAGATGTCCTCCATAGGAATGAATGGAATTCTGCAGTATATTCATTAAATTACTGTATTTAAGTATTTTTTTGTTGTAGTGTGGACAGTAACAGAACATTCAAAAATTAAATTTTTAGGATAAAAAATATATATATATTGTTTGATTTCTTATTTTTATGTTTAGCTCACATCATATAATTTAAAATGATGAATGAATGTGTCTGCTTTGAAAAGCTGGTAATGGCTCACATCAACACCATTATCCTAGAAACCCTAGACCCACTCCAATTTGCATACCGACCAAACAGATCCACAGATGAGGTAATCTCTATTGCACTCCACACTGCCCTTTCCCACCTGGACAAAAGGAACACCTACGTGGGAATGTTATTCATTGACTACAGCTCAGCGTTCAACACCATAGTACCCTCAAAGCTCATCACTAAGCTAAGGCTCCTGGGACTAAACACCTCCCTCTGCAACTGGATCCTGGACTTCCTGACGGGCCGCCCCCAAGTGATGAGGGTAGGTAGTAACACATCTGCCACGCTGATCCTCAACACTGGAGCCCCTCATGGGTGTGTGCTCAATCCCCTTCTTTACTCCCTGTTCACCCACGACTGCATGGCCAGGCACAACTCCAACACCATCATTAAGTTTGCAGACTACACAACAGTGGTAGGCCTGATCACCGACAATGACGAGACAGCCTATAGGGAGGAGGTCAGAGACCTGGCCGGGTGGTGCCAGGACAACAACCTATCCCTCAACGTGACCAAGACAAACGAGATGATTGTGGACTACAGGAAAATGAGGACCGAGCACGCCCCCATTCTCATCGACGGGGCAGTAGTGGGGCAAGTTGAGAGATTCAAGTTCTGTGGTGTCCACATCACCAACAAACTAGAATGGTCCAAACACACCAAGAAAGTCATGAAGAGGGCACGACAAAGCCTATTCCCCCTCAGGAAACTGAAAAGATTTGGCATGGGTCCTCAGATCCTCAAAAGGTTCTACAGCTGCAACATCGAGAGCATTCTGACTGGTTGCATCACTGCCTGGTATGACAACTGCTTGGCCTCCGACCGCAAGGCACTACACTGGGGCTAAGCTGCCTGCCATCCAGGACCTCTACAACAGGCGGTGTCAGAGGAAGGCACTAAAAATTGTCAAAAGACCCCAGCCACCACAGCAATAGACTGTTCTCTCTACTACCGCATGGCAAGCGGTACGGGAGCGCCAAGTTTAGGACCAAAAGGCTTCTCAACAGCTTTTACCCCCAAGCCATAAGACTCCTGAACAGGTTATTCAATGGCTACCTGGACTATTTGCATTGCCCCCCCCCCCCCCCCCCCACCCCTCTTTTATGTTGCTGCTACTCTCTGTTTATCATATATGCAAAGACACTTTAACTATACATTCATGTACATACTACCTCAATTAGCTCGACCCACCGGTGCCCCCACACGCACATTGGTTACCCAGACTATCTGCATTGTGTCCCGCCACACACCACCCGCCAACCCCTCTTTTATGCTACTGCTACTCTCTGTTTATCATATATGCATAGTCACTTTAACCATACCTACATGTACATACTACCTCAATTAGCCCGACTAACCGGTGCCTGTATATAGCCTTCGCTACTGTATATAGCCTTTGCTACTGTATATAGCCTCGCTACTGTATATAGCCTCGCTACTGTTATTTTTCACTGTCTTTTTACTGTTGTATTTTATTTCTTTACTTATCTTATGTTCAACTAATACCTATTTCTTTACTTAAAAATTGCACTGTTGGGTCTACTGTAAGGTGTTGTATTCGGCACACGTGACAAATTAACTTTTATTTGATTTGTAATAGAATTAACGAGGCAAAAACAAATGTAGATATTAATAAATGCATTTCTATAGCTTCCATAGCTTCTGTAGCTTCTAGAGTTTATATAGCTTCCATAGCTTCAGCAGCCTCCATAGCTTCCATAACTTCTATAGCTTCTATAGTTTATATAGCTTCTATAGTTTCCATAGCTTCTATAGTTTATATAGCTTCTATAGTTTATATAGCTTCTATAGTTTCCAGCTTCCATAGCTTCCATAGTTTATATTGCTTCCATAACTTCCATAGTTTATATAGCTGCTATAGCTTCTATAGTTTATATAGTTTATATAGTTTATATAGCTTCTATAGCTTCTATAGTTTATATAGCTTCTATAGCTTCTATAGTTTATACAGCTTCTGTAGCTTCTATAGTTTATATAGCTTCTATAGTTTATATAGCTTCTATAGTTTATACAGCTTCTATAGTTTATATAGCCTCTATAGTTTATACAGCTTCTATAGCTTCTATAGTTTATATAGCTTCTATAGCTTATATAGCTTCTATAGTTTATACAGCTTCTATAGTTTATATAGTTTATATAGTTTATATAGTTTATATAGTTTATATAGTTTATATAGCTTATATAGCTTATATAGCTTCTATAGTTTATATAGCTTCTATAGTTTATACAGCTTCTGTAGCTTCTATAGTTTATATAGCTTCTATAGCTTATATAGCTTCTATAGTTTATATAGCTTCTATAGTTTATATAGTTTATACAGCTTCTATTGCTTCTATAGTTTATATAGCTTCTATAGTTTATATAGTTTATATAGCTTCTATTGCTTCTATAGTTTATATAGCTTCTATAGCTTCTATAGTTTATATAGTTTATACAGCTTCTGTAGCTTCTATAGTTTATATAGCTTCTATAGTTTATATAGCTTCTATAGTTTATACAGCTTCTATAGTTTATATAGCCTCTATAGTTTATACAGCTTCTATAGCTTCTATAGTTTATACAGCTTCTATAGTTTATATAGTTTATATAGCTTTTATAGTTTATATAGTTTATATAGTTTATACAGATTATATAGCTTCTATAGTTTATATAACTTCTGTAGCTTCTATAGTTTATATAGCTTCTATAGTTTATATAGTTTATATAGCTTCTATAGTTGATATAGTTTATATAGATTTTATAGTTTATATAGCTTCTATAGTTTATATAGCTTCTATAGTTTATATAGTTTATATAGTTTATACAGATTATATAGCTTCTATAGTTTATATAACTTCTGTAGCTTCTATAGTTTATATAGCTTCTATAGTTTATATAGCTTCTATAGTTTATATAGTTTATATAGCTTCTATAGTTGATATAGTTTATATAGATTTTATAGTTTATATAGCTTCTATAGTTTATATAGCTTCTATAGTTTATATAGCTTCTATAGTTTATATAACTTCTATAGTTTATATAGCTTTTATAGTTTATATAGCTTCTATAGTTTTTACAGCTTCTATAGTTTATATAACTTCTATAGTTTATATAGCTTTTATAGTTTATATAACTTCTATAGCTTCTATATTTTATGTAGCTTCCAAAATATTTTTTTACACCGGTGAGGGACTGCCAAGATGGAGGTGGGATGGCTTCAAAGCAGCGCCCCCTGTAAGTCATCTAGTGTATAGGTAAATCATTAATTTGTCTTTTCCCTGTCATCGCTTGTGGCTCAAAACCTTGGTGCTGATTGATCTGGAGCAACACATTGCTATTAGAAGCCAAAAAAGTTAACGTCACCATTTCTCAAATCAGGCTCCGGTCACAACAAGCTGGTGACGTATAGCTCAACACTCAAGGCCTAGTTCCAACTTGTATGAGAGGTCACAAAGCAGTAAACACCATGATCCTTAGACAATGGGATCCTCCAGTGTCTACTTGGGTTTAAAATGGTTGCTTGGCTTCGATGATTGACTTCATGAATATTTCACAATACACACCACACTAAAACAAACACTAGAAGCTAGGCGTGTGGTTCAGGGGCATCCACCAATGAGGAGCCTCTCCTCTCAAGAGGACACAGTTGACGCTGGCGAGAGCCATATATTTGAGTCAACTGAACCATTGTGTGTGTGTGTGTGTGTGTGTGTGTGTGTGTGTGTGTGTGCGTGTGCACGTGCGCGTGTGCGTGTGCGTGCGCGCGTGCGTGCGCGCGTGTGTGCGTGTGTGCGTGTGTGTGTGTGTGTGTGTGTGTGTGTGTGTGTGTGTAACGTATTGTTTGTTTCTTCTTGTCAAATTGCACTGCTGAATGTTTGCATGATTACCATGCCCCCTTGGATTCTGGGTGATCAGAGCTGCCTACCAGGGAGGTAGTGGCTGCTGGTGCCAATCAGCATGGTACTCTACTGATAACAACGTTATAAAGAGGAACTCATGAAACCCAGTGGCCTGAAAATATTTGGGGCGCTGGATTAATTAACCTGACTAAATCTAGCATCAAAGTCTTTCAAATTAATCCTTAATCCTTCACACTCATGAAGGCCTGTTTATGGAGGCCTGTTTATGGAAGCCAGTTTGTGGAGGCCAGTTTGTGGAGGCCTGTTTGTGGAGGCCTGTTTGTGGAGGCCTGTTTGTGGAGGCCTGTTTGTGGAGGCCTGTTTGTGGAGGCCTGTTTGTGGAGGCCTGTTTGTGGAAGCCTGTTTGTGGAGGCCTGTTTGTCGAGGCCTGTTTGTAGAAGCCCGTTTGTGGAAGCCTGTTTGTGGATGCCTATTTGTTAAGCCATGTTTGTGGAAAATGCAGCAATGACTATCGCCTACATAATCATTGCTTTATTGCATAGTAATAAGTGATAATACATCTCTCTGCCTCCCCATCTGTCCCAGACACAGTAGAATCGTCTCCTGTGTTAAGACAGTAAAGTACAGGTGGATTTAATGATTCCCTTTAGGATAACATCTAACCTATTACATTATAGCGGACTGCTTTACCAACGATGCTGTTTGGTCTTCTCAGTATTGCTATGGTCTGAGCCTTGGGCGGACATGGTTGGGTCCAACCCAATGATTCTGGTTTGGGAATAGGAATTACTTTGACTTTGTCTTTATTACTGCCGACCTTGAGGTAAGTGGTATTTAAAAGCCAATGCCGCCTGTGCTGCTGGGTAAGTTAGCATAACTGATTTGACATTTCGCCTGACCCTGTTACAATTCACTGCTGCCAGACACACTCCACGACTTAGAAATCCAGGTGATTACGGCCGTGGGGAATCACACTTTTCGTGTACACACACACACTCTGCACATGCACACACACCCTCCAACCTATACATGTCATAGGGTGGACTTTAGCTTTCTTATTTAACTGAATTTTCACTGATCTTTGCATGCTTTTACCAACGCCTAGCCTGAATTGATTGCTTTTTGACCTTAACCAAAAAAGTGTGAAACAAATCTAAATATATTTTATATTTGAGATTCTTCAAAGTAGCCACCCTTTGCCTTGATGACAGCTTTGCACACTCTTGGCATTATCTCAACCAGCTTCACCTGGAATGCTTTTCCAACAGTCTTGAAGGAGTTCCCATATATGCTAAGCACTTGTTGGCTGCTTTTCCTTTACTCTGCGGTCCAACTCATCCCAAACCATCTCAATTGGGTTGACGTTGAGTGATTGTGGAGGCCAGGTCATCTGATGCAGCACTCCATCACTCTCCTTCTTGGTCAAATAGCCCTTACACAGCCTGGAGGTGTGTTGGGTCATTGTCCTGTTGAGAAACAAATGATAGTCCCACTAAGCACAAACCAGATGGGATGGCGTATCGCTACAGAATGCTGTGGTAGTCATGCTGGTTAAGTGTGCCTTGAATTCTAAATAAATCACAACAGTGTCACCAGAAAAGCATCCCCACACCATCACACCTCCTCCTCCATGCTTCAGGGTGGGAACCACACATGTGGAGATCAACCGTTCATTTACTCTATGTCTCACAAAGACACGTCGGTTGGACCCAAAAATCTCAAATTTGGACTCAGACCAAAGAACAGATTTCCACCGGTCTAATGTCCATTGCTCATGTTTCTTGGCCCAAGCAAGTCTCTTCGCCTTATTGGTGTCCTTTAGTAGTAGTTTCTTTGCAGCAATTCGACCATGAAAGCCTGATTTTACGCAGTCTCCTCTGAACAGTTGATGTTGAGATATGTCTGTTACTTGAACTCTGTGAAGCATTAATTTGTGCTGCAATCTGGCCTATTTATTGCCTTACCTCCCTAATCTTACTACATCCGCACACACTGTATATAGATTTTTTCTATTGTGTTATTGACTCTACGTTTGTTTATCCCATGTGTAACTCTGTGTTGTTTGTGTCACACTGCTTTGCTTTATCTTGGCCAGGTTGCAGTTGTAAATGAGAACTTGTTCTCAACTGGCCTACCTGGTTAAATAAAGGTGAAATAAAATGAATAGAAAATCTAAGGTGCAGTTAACTCTAATGAACGTATCCTCTGCAACAGAGGCAACTCTGAGTCTTCCTTTCCTGTGTGGTCCTCATGAGAGTCAGTTTCATCATAGTGCTTGATGGTTTTTGCGGCTGCACTTGAAGAAACTTTAAAACTTCTTGAAATGTTCCATATTGACTGGCCTTTTTGTCTTGCTCATTTGAGCTGTTCTTGCCATAATATGGACTTGGTCTTTTACCAAATAGGGCTATGTTTTGTATACCACCCCTACCTTGTCACAACACAACTGATTGGCTCAAATGCATTAAGAAGGAAAGAAATTCAACAAATGAACTTTTAACAAGGCACACCTGTTAATTGACATGCATTCCAGGTGACTACCTCATGAAGCTGGTTGAGAGAATGCCAAGAGTGTGCAAAGCTGTCATCAAGGCAAAGGGTGGCTAATTTGAAGAATCTCAAATATATAATATATTTAGATTTGTTTCACACTTTTTTGGTTACTACAGGATACTAATGTGTTATTTCTTAGTTTTGATGTCTTCACTATTATTCTACAGCCTGAAATATTGGCTTTCAGTTCAGAGAAAGTCTACATAAGAACCATGAACTGTATGCAGACATTAAATGGACATATTTGGCGAGTTATCAATTACTGCACAGGATAAGTATTATCAGAGGACCTTAGAGTTTGCCAAAAACAAAATTATTCTGGCTGGAATTATTACTTCCACCATGTGAAAATAATTGACATGGCAGATTCGAACGGGACTAAAATTACGAATGTGGTGTTTTGTGCTCGTGCACATAATTATATTACCCGACTTCCCCCAGTTAAACTAATCTGGTTCGAATAGGGTTTTAGAGAGTGGATAGGATTTCTCCTAAAATTGCTACATTATTGAATGGTCCACAGTTAGTAAATAGTCCATAGATCACTGTGGAGGTGTCATAATACCCATAAAACCTAGCGGTCAGACATGGAAATGGCTCCAATTGTTTTTCCACTATTCTTTTTCCCATAGGCGATTTCAGAAACATTTAAAATAAGGGCTGTGTTTCGTGTAGGCTTACCCTGGCTTGACGTTCTGATAACAATGTAAATCTCTCGGACAGGTGACTTTTATCAGTATATTCGTCTCTATTTACTCTCAGAGTCGAAAAATGCTAATTAGTGTCAAAGTAGACATCATGCAAGACTACAAATCCCTGCAAGCTCCTGCACGTCATCTCTAGCAGGCACCTTTGCCAACAGGTACATTTAAAGAAGTGTAGCCAATTTATGAATTACTACATTTAAATAACATTAAAAAGTTAATCCAGAGATTTTTACCTTTGCCTTGATTCGGCAGTCTAGTTCAGGTCATCATGGCATTTGTAGTTCTTTATGATAGCCACATTAGCAGACAATTAGCATTTTATTTGTTGGGGGTAAATACAGCCGAATATATTGATAAAAGTCAACTTGTCCGAGAGAGATTTACACAGTTATCAAAATGTCACTACACAAAACGTAGCCCTTATTTTAAGTGTTTCTAAATTAATGGTGGAAAAACGATTGGAACCATTTCCCTGTTTGACTGCTAGGTTTTATGGGTATTATGACTCATACCGTGGTACTTTATTGAGGACAGGGTGTGAGTCTCTGTCTCTCTCTGCAGTGTGGAGGAGCAGAATGGAGCAGGGGAGAGAATGGTCCAGGGGAGAGAGGGAGAGCGAAACGGTGTTGTGTAGCTGACAGCTGCCACTGTCTGACATCTATTACTATAATCTGAGGCCACTGCTTCAGCGACAGGAGGCAGGTACACTGACACACTGCACACACACACCACAGAGGGGCTCTCTCTGTATCCTGATAAGATATGTATCAGAAGCGTCTCTCACTCAATCGCCTTGTTCTGTTATATAACCACTTCAAATCAGCTTAGATATGGTTTTAAAGGGCTAGTACCCTAAATGACAAAATGACAGATTTTATAAACTACCCTGAAAGGCGTCGTTGCAATACACAGTCACAAATCAACTGCCAAGGTGCTATACAACTGGATTTGAAGTTAATTTGAGAACAATCCCTTTATTGTTTCTCTGTGTAGGATCTATTATGAAATACATTAAATAATATTACGAACTAATCTCCTAATCAGACAGTATGGCCAGCTGACTATTGATCTGTAGCTAATATGCACACACTATGGCTATTGAAAAAGCTCAAAATAAATCTTGTTTTGTGCTTTTGGGGCACAATACACTCCTTTATTTTCCCGTCATGACGATCTGAGGTCATTTACTGTGGCAGAGCAGGGGAATTATCGTTAATGGAGCATGAGTCCATGGCTGCCTGAGAGCCAGTGATTAATGGAACACACAAACAAACACTCTCACATGTGCAAACACATCCACACACACATACCCACATGAAAAAATACCACAGTTTACTATAGAATACTACAGTACTTAATATAGAATTCTATAGTAAAATGTAGTATACTGTAGAATAATGTACTACATACAGTAGTATCTATTGATCATGTATAGTACTGTTGTAGTATCCTGTAGAATACTATAGTAAACACTACATTATTATCTGCAAAAAAATGCTAAAAAACACTAGTAAATACTACAGTAATGTCAACAAAAAACCTTTTTTTGAAACTATAGCAAATACTACAGTATTTAATTTGCATATACCCTGCCCAATCCCCACCCCATATACCAAATCAAATCAAATCAAATTTTATTTGTTACATACACATGGTTAGCAGATGTTAATGCGAGTGTAGCGAAATGCTTGTGCTTCTAGTTCCGACAATGCAGTAATAACCAACAAATAATCTAGCTAACAATTCCAAAACTACTACCTTATAGACACAAGTGTAAGGGGATAAAGAATATGTACATAAAGATATATGAATGAGTGATGGTACAGAGCGGCATAGGCAAGATACAGTAGATGGTATTGAGTGCAGTATATACATATGAGATGAGTATGTAAACAAAGTGGCATAGTTAAAGTGGCTAGTGATACATGTATTACATAAAGATGCAGTAGATGATATAGAGTACAGTATATACATATACATATGAGATACATATGAGATGAATAATGTACCAATTTGTGCCAGTCATAAGTGAGAAACCTACATGCCAAGTATAGACCAAATATTGTGTTCCCTACAGTTTATTTAAAAAAGCAGAAGCTCTGAACTATCTGTTCAGACAACAGTCCTACCTACCTACCTACAGGTTATGGAGAATTAGCTCTTTTAGTATTTCTTCAGTTGATTTCCCGAAGCCCCCACTTCTATGTCAAAGATGATAAAACTAAAATACGTTAGTGAATACTACAGTAATGTCTGCTAAAACACTTTAGTAAATACTATAGTATTTATACCATAGTTTACTGTAGAATTTTTTTCATGTGGGTGCACACGCACATAAACATGTTTATGTGCAAACACATGCACGTACGCACACACATGCGCACACACACACACACACAAACATGTTTATGTGCACCTGGTCCAGCAGTATAATCAAGCATATAAATAAATCCAACCCCATTTGCAAAACATGAAATTGAGGCATTGCCTTATTACGTTGCCTCTGGCACCGAAGGGAGGTTTTACCCTTGAGCCCCCTTCAGAAGGGTGTTAGGGGTGTTGGCATCCAGCCTAGGGAAAGCTAGCTCGGTTGTATGTGCTCTTGGCAGCGGTGTGTAACCAGAGCTTATTATCCCTGGGAGAGGAACAGCAAAGCTACCAGGGTGTGGTCCTCAGCACGTACATGTACACAACAACACAGGAGGGAGGATATCCTCCATGTCTAAAACCAGAGTGGATATCTGACAGATTATACCTGATGTGCTTCAATACAGTAGGCCTACTGGTGTCCAGTTTGATGACATTCCAATGGAACGGTTTATTCAGTGATAAAGTTATGGAGGATATGTCATTTAAATGGCATAGGCTAGTGGTGGTCAATAGGCTAGTGGTGGTCAATAGGCTAGTGGTGGTCCATAGGCTAGTGGTGGTCCATAGGCTAGTGGTGGTCCATAGGCTAGTGGTGGTCCATGGGCAAGAGGTGGTCAATAGGCTAGTGGTGGTCAATAGGCTAGAGGTGGTCAATAGGCTAGTGGTGGTCTATAGGCTAGTGGTGGTCCATAGGCTAGTGGTGGTCCATAGGCTAGAGGTGGTCAATACGCTAGTGGTGGTCCATAGGCTAAGTGGTGGTCCATAGGCTAGTGGTGGTCAATAGGCTAGCGGTGGTCTATAGGCTAGTGGTGGTCAATAGGCTAGTGGTGGTCCATAGGAAGTGTTATCATTGTTTTGTCTAACCTCTAGATTTAACCTTCCCCTCGCTCTCTCTTATTGTCACCCTACTGTTTCTCAAAGCCATAGTGTGGCTGCCCAGCAGTCATGATATAAACATATGTATCCTATAGTGGGAATACTGGATAGTGTTTGTCTAGGTAAAGCATTAAATTGTCCTTTTGACACCCACTTGCAGGTACAGTTACATTCACACATAGAGGATTATGGCTACTGGCAGCGTATACGGAGGGTCCTGTGTAACATTGAATAACATAGAGCTTTGTGTGCAGTGCTTTACACTGACTTCACACTGCACAACAGCTAGTGACCTATTAGTAAAGCAGCACAATCCCATTGAACATTTCAGCAAAATTTGATTAAATTATTATTACTTTTTAATCATTTTTTGTATGGGTCACATCCCAGCTAGCACATAACGTTCTGAGAACCACATGTTTCTTAGAGCATGGTGAGTGCGTAGTTGTCCTATGGTTATTTTGCATACAACCTTCCCACAACTTTCTGGGAATGGTACAGAATAGTTGCTTGGCTTTGGAACATCCTCAACACATTTAAGTAAGTTGACAGAAAAAAGTTGTTTTCTTGGCATATTTTTTTATTTATTTTACCTTTATTTAACCAGGCAAGTCAGTTAAGAACACATTCTTATTTTCAATGACGGCCTGGGAACAGTGGGTTAACTGCCTGTTCAGGGGCAGAATCATATCATTACTTTAACAGAATGTTTCCCAAAAGTTCTAACATGGTTACAATTTTGGTAATGTTCTAGGAATGGTTCCAAGTGGTTTGACATTGGGAATGTTCTAGGAATGGTTCCAATTGTTTTGACATTGGTAATGTTCTAGGAATGGTTTCCAATTGGTTTGACATTGGTAATGTTCTAGGAATGGTTTCTAATTGGTTTGACATTGGTAATGTTCTAGGAATGGTTTCTAATTGGTTTGACATTGGGAATGTTCTAGGAATCGTTTCTAATTGGTTTGACATTGGGAATGTTCTCAAATAGTTCAGAGAAGGTTAAGAAACAATGGTCTTCTGTAGGAATTCAGTACTTCACTGTAACTTCCTACAAGTGTATTCATGGTTCTACTTAAAGTCATCTTCTCAAATTGTTCCGAGAACGTTAAGAAACAACGGTTTCTGTGGGAATTTCAGTATAATGTTTCCTACAGGTTTCCTCATGGTTCTATATTAAGTAATGTTGTTAGAATGTTCATAGAATGTTAAGAAACAACGTTCTTCTGTGGGAATTTCTGAAAACTTTAATAAGGTTCAAAGAATGTTATAAGAATGTTTTTTTTAAACATATACATTCTGTGCTCAGCAACAACAAACTCTCTCTATCCTCTCTTGTCAGGTATGTTAAGGTGTGTCGGCCGCGCTCAGTAATTGTCCTCACCTGATCTTAATGAGTGCTTATTTCCTTTGGAATGGGGTCTGTTTGAATAAACTAAAATGAACAGCTTTGTATGAGTTAAATAAATAAACAGCAGGCAAGTGCCATCCTGGTGGCACACTGGACTAATTCCATGGATAGAGAACAGAAGATCATAGGTTTCAAACTCACTGATGCTCTGTCACCATAAAAAATAGATGTGTTTGCATGATTAATGACTAAGCAAATGATTTCCATGTGTCCTATCTGTGCTTGTAGTTCAAAACAGTTAACCTAAGATAGCCGTTTTATTAAAAGTCTTAGTCAAACATTCAGTGAAAGTTATAAGGAAGTTACTCAAAAACCTCCAAATAACAATTTTATTCAAAACATTCACAACATTTAGAGAACAACATTAATAAAACCTCCCAGGAAAAGTTTTAAGGAACCATAATAAAACTTTTTCAAAACCTTCCTGCAAACTGAAATGGAATGTTCCTAGAACAGGAAAAGGAACAGCCTGGTCTCAGAGCAAAACATATTATATTTCACTAAAATCCGTAGCACCATGACATTGGCCTAAGTAAATCCGGAACACTCAAATGAGTATGATATGTTGCGTTTGGTATGACAGTAGGTTACTTAAGGCAAAAAGGAAAGGAGCATGTTTAACGCAGACATCTAGCAACTCAAAGGTTGTGTGTTTGCATCTCATCACGGACAAGTTTAACATTTTAGCAACTACTTATTACTTATTACTTTTTAGCTTTGCAACTACTTAGCATGTTATCTAACCCTTCCCCTAATCTTAGCCCTTTAACCTAACTCCTAACCCTAACCAGCTGGCTGGAGTGTTTAAGGACATATTCAATCTCTCCCTATACCAGTCTGTTGTCCTGACTTGCTTCAAGATGTCCACCATTGTTCCCGTAACCAAGAAAGTGAAGGTAACTGAACTAAATTAATGTCGCCCCACGACACTCACTTCTGTCATCATGACCTGCTTTGAGAGGCTAGATAAGGATCATATCACCTCCACCTTATCCAACACCCTTTACCCACTACAATTTGCATATCGTCCCAATAGATCCACGGATGACGCAATCGCACTGCACACTGCCCTATCCCATCTCAACAAGAGGAATATCTATGTAAGAATGCTGTTCATCTAATACAGCTGCAGCCTTTAACACCATATTGCACTCCAAGCTCATCACTAAGCTTGGTGACCTATGTCTGAATCCCGCCCTGTGCAACTAGGTCCTGGACTTCCTGGCGGGGCGGTCCCAGGTGGTGAAGGTAGGCAACAACACCTCCGCTACGCTGATCGTCAACACGGGGGCCCACCAGGGTGCATGCTCAGCCCCCTCCTGTACTCCCTGTTCACCCATGACTGCATGGCCACGCACGTCTCCAACTCAATCATCAAGTTTGCAGAAAACACAACAGTCGTAGGCCTGATTACCAACAACAACGAGACAGCCTACAGGGAGGAGGTGAGGGCCCTGGTGGAGTGTTGCCAGGAAAATAACCTCCCCCTCAACGTCAACAAAACAAAGGAGCTGATCGTGAACTTTAGGAGACAGCAGAGACCACGCCCCCATCCACATTGACATGGCCACAGTGGAGAGGGTGAAAAGCTTGGGGTGTACATCACTGACAACCTGAAATGGTCCATCCACACAGATAGTGTGGTGAAGAAGGTGCAACAGCGCCTCTTCAAGCTCAGGTTGCAGCTAAACAAAAAACATAAGTTCCCACGATTTCCAAGGGAACCAAATGTGCTAGATATGGATCATATGTGTTTTTCTCCAATTACAATTGAGTTAATGAGGAATGGCCAAGTCATCTTGGCTTCCTCAGATGATCATATAAGTATGAATAGTAATTATGGTAGGCCATCATACTTCTGTAATTTTTAACATTTTAAGTTTACCCACATTGTAAATCCCAGTTTGAGTGAATTAGGTCTCCAGATAATGAAGACAATGGTGGCAATTTGTAATGTATAGCTGGCGCTGTGAATATATGTACTATGCCTCTGAATCTTTATTAATTTGAGTTATCTTCTGTTGAAATCGCAGGGTCGCATCGTAAAGGACATTCTGACGTATACTACGTCCAGGGGTGGAGCAAAACCCTGCTGCCGACTCTCCACAAACGATAGCATTACGCAGAGAGGGCGCGCGTTTGTGATTCGCGAGAGCTGGCCCTCCCTCCTAGTGGGTGACTTGTTAAAATAGTTTTCGGGCGGAGTCGACTGCAACTGGGATATATCTGTGTGCAGTGAGTACGCAGGAACAAGCCGTGTACAAGTCCGTCTGTTTTTGGAATTTGGTACTCCGGAGAGGGACCGGCAGACAGAAGCGAAGGGAACTGAATAAAGAAAGAGCACCACACAGTCGAAAATGTCTTCGAATAAAGACGATGGTGGATGGAAGAAGTTTGTATGGGATTCGGACAAGGGGGAATTTTGTGGACGCACAGGGGGGAGTTGGTGTAAGTATGCAATTCTGATATTTATGATCACGGTAATTGGCCATTGTGGCCGGAGGTTTTAATCGAAATTGTGATGGATCTCATATGGCACGATCGAACTTCTATTGGGCAGTATGGAACACGCACCGAGTCTTAATTTAATCTTGGTGCATAGCACCTGTTTGATTTGACTTTGCAGCAATGTGTGCTACAATGGTACGGTGTCACCGACTCCATATCATTGCCCATCGCCACTCGTTGTTCATGGCTCTCCATGTCTGTGTTGTGAGTAATAGCATACGGTGAACATGCGACCAGTTTTTGCTCATATTTCACTGTCCTTGCTAGGAACCTACTGCCTTATTCAAAATAACAGCCTACCGACTGTTCCAAGCAAAGATGTGTTCGCACATCTTAAATTAATATGAGAATCCAAATAGGTCGTTGAAAGACGGTGGTGGGAATGTGCATAATACATTATTAGAACATGTTATTCTAAAGGCTCGAATCCTAATAGTACAGTAGGCTAGTTGATCACACTGCAGAGACGCAGCCGCCTATGCCTGGAAGGAGACTAGAACTCTCCATCGCAGTGACATGATCTATAAGTATTAGGATTGAATTACACCATATGTACATGCTGTAGAGACTTAGTTTAATTTCCAATGTAAAATGACACAATCAAAGGGTTAAAAATGCATCATCACCCCACAAAGTCCAAGGTGATTCAAGGTGATGGGGCCTACTTGGAATTATTGAGAGGACATTCCATCTTGTGTTACTATTCGATGTGGATACTGTGTCACTTTAATTAACAATGGAAATGTATTAACTAGACTCATTTTACTTTTCTCGTTTCTATCTGCACCCATGTCTTCCCTCGTCTCAATGTCACACAACTACCCGACATTTTCGGTATTCAGAGGATGACCAGCTGAGCGACAATTCATGTTGCAATTTTGCTTATTTACCTAACGCCCTCAAGTTGGTTGGTTTGGTCATTTACTTCAACTGTTTTGTGTGTATTATCTCAAGGCCAAAACTCGTTTTGGATCTTTTCATTTTTGTGGTGACCATATTTTTTTATTTTGTCATTTTTCTTGTTTGGTGGGGGGGTTACAAGCACAACATATCATTTAATATTCAGTTCAATAAAATGAGAAGGGAACATAAAGAAGTGAGCCTCCAACCCCACTACCCCAAACCCACCCATTCAACATGTCTCCAACCCCACTACCCCAAACCCACCCATTCAACATGTCTCCAACCCCACTACCCCAAACCCACCCATTCAACATGTCTCCAACCCCACTACCCCAAACCCACCCATTCAACATGTCTCCAACCCCACTACCCCAAACCCACCCATTCAACATGTCTCCAACCCCACTACCCCAAACCCACCCATTCAACATGTCTCCAACCCCACTACCCCAAACCCACCCATTCAACATGTCTCCAACCCCACTACCCCAAACCCACCCATTCAACATGTCTCCAACCCCACTACCCCAAACCCACCCATTCAACATGTCTCCAACCCCACTACCCCAAACCCACCCATTCAACATGTCTCCAACCCCACTACCCCAAACCCACCCATTCAACATGTCTCCAACCCCACTACCCCAAACCCACCCATTCAACATGTCTCCAACCAACACTGGTGCTCCTCATCCATCCAATTTAAGTGGTGCATAATTTTGTACAATGTGTGTGACGCTATCCATGACTTTAATGATGACTCGTCTCCATTCGGCCACTTGCATGATTCATTTAATCGGTCTACAATGCAAGAACATGTTTTATCTGGTGTGATGCATGGAGAGAGAGGAGATATTGAACCCTCGTCTATAATATGGATAATGTATGCACCCTTGTACCGGCCAATTGTGATCAGGGAAAACGCATGATCTGGATAAGACACTGGGTGGTTGTGATGTCGCCTGTTCCTTGGCAAAATTATAAGGACATCTTAAGTCCTGCGTAATTGATTGAAAGGGAACTGCTGTCTCATATAAGATGTGACCTTTTGACATTGTCTTATGCACCACTAGGCCAAAACAGTACTAGCTCTGCAGGTCTGGTGGGTTGGGGCACCACTAGGCCTATACAGTAGTATTTCTGCGGGCTGGTGGGGGCAGCAGGGTTGGGGGTGACTTGAGGAGATTCTAATACTGTACTAGTACTATGGCTGGACTCGGCGGCAGTTAACCTAGCGGTTTAGAGCGTTCGGATGGTAACCAAAGGTTGCTGGTTCAAATCCCGAGCCGACTACATAAAAATCTTGACAATGTGCCCTTGAGCAGGGCACTTAACCATAATTTCTCCCGTAAATCGCTCTGTATAAGCACCTCTGCTAAATGACTAAAATGCACTGTACCTGCAGGGCTGGCTTAATGCAGGGGCTTACCGGGGCTGAAGTCCCTGGGCCCAAGCCTGTGGGGGGGCCAAGAGGAAGCAAAATAATATTAAGTTGTTTTACAAAAAATAATATTAAAAGATGTGTGTGTGTGTGTGGTGTATATCTTTTTACTGCAACTGCCAACCACAGGACTCGAGCCCGGTCTCAATGAGTGTAGACTGCTGCTGCCACTCTACTAGTCATCAGATGGTGGGAGGAGACGCGGTATGAGGCCCACATGGGTAACCGGGGGGGGGGGGATTAATACAAATAAACTGCATAATTAAATAAATGTGACTGGTCAATTGTGAGTCAGGGGCAGGGCCCAAGCCCGTAGAGGGTCCAAGATGCTTTTTAAAAATGTATTTGTATAATAAAAATAAAAAATGTTTTATCCAACCACAGGAGCCCCACTCTCAATGTTTGAAATCCACCAGAAAGCATAATTTAGCCACAGAAAATGTATAGTTTATAAAAAAAAAACAACTGTGGATTAAGTTTTAGCACGAGCACAGACCAAAATAAAGGAAACGCCAACATAAAGGGTGTTGGGTCACCACGAGCTGCCAGAACAGATTCAATGCGCCTTGGCATAGATTCTACAGGTGGACCTATCCATGCCAGAAAAATGCACCCCACACCATAAGATGTACTTTGTATCCCTCGTTTACTTAAGTGTTTCCTTTATTTTGGCAGTTAGCGGTATACCTAGAGTCGGGAAGGCTGCAGTTTGGGCAGCGTGCTCCAAATGTACAGTTGCGGCCATAGACCTATAATCCATAGAAGGGTTTCGTAACGTCTTACTTTGGCAATTTGACTGACTGTTAAATTCAAGGGTACACTTTGACTGATTGTTACATTCAAGGGTACACTAGCAATGAATGCTAGTCCTGACGTTAGTGAGACCTGCCATTTATGGATTATAATTCTATGGTTGGTTGGGGCTGTTGGTTTGCCTTTTGCAGATTTCAATATACCAAAACCCCGGGCCTATGATTTCTCATTCTGGACCTGTATACCTGTGCTGGTTTTATGCATATCCCAGCTAGCACATTTTGGTTCCTTGGAAGTTGTGGGAACGTTAAGTTTTTGGTGTCCCATTGGTTCTGATTACGAAATAATGTTTCCTGACCTGTAAAACTGAAAAACAAATGTTCTGAGAACGGAAGTGAACAGTTCACATGTTCTGGGAATGTATATATTTTCTTTTTAAGGTTGTAGGGAGGTTCTGTGAATGTTCTATGGTTCCCTGGAAGTTTTCCTGGAAGGTTTTATTAATGTTCTGAGAATGGAAATTCTAGGTTATTTGAAGGTAATTAAATAACATTCTAAGAACATGTTTCAATAAGAGTAACACTGCTAGCTTAACTGTGTTGAACTCCAAGCACAGATCAGACACATGTGAATTCATTTTCTTAGGCATTAATCATTCAAATGCAAAACTTAAAGAAAAAAAATGTATTGTGGCACGTTGTCAGTGAGATTTGACCCTATGATCTTCTGTTCTCTAGCCATGGAATTAGTGCAGCTAGCATGCATTTTTTTTACTCATACAAAGCTGTTCACTTTAGTCTATTTAAACAAACCTCCATTTTAACTTCTTGCGGATCATTGGGACGCTAGCGTCCCATCTGGCCAACATCCTGTGAAATTGCAGAGCGCGAAATTCAAATGACACATCGTAATATTAAACATTCATGAAAATACAAGTGTCCTACATCAGTTAAAAGCTTAACTTCTTGTTAATCCAGCCGCTTTGTCAAATTTCAAAAAGGCTTTACGGCGAAAGCACACCATGTGATTATCTGAGGACAGCGCTCCGCATACAAGAGCATTACATACATACTTTCCAACCAAGCAGAGGCGTCACGAAAGTCAGAAATAGCGATTAAAAAATAAATCACTTACCTTTGAAGATCTTCATCTGGTTGCAATCACAAGGGTCCCAGCTACATAACAAATGGTCATTTTGTTCGATAAAGTCCTTTATATCCCAAAAAAGTTAGTTTATTTGGCGCGCTTGACTCAGTAATCCACCGGTTTCCCTCGTTCAAAATGCATACAAATGAATCCCGTAAGTTACCAATAAACTTCTTCAAAACAAGTCAAACAACGTTTCTAATCAAACCTCAGGTACCCTAATATGTGAATAAACAATACAATTTAAGACAGAATAGTACTGTCATTACCGGAGATAAACAACGAAGTACATGCACTCACCGGAACGCGCTACAAACACTACAGCCAAAATGGGAGCCATTTACAAAAACAACAAATTCTAGCTCATTTAAATTAAATAAAAAGCCTGAAACTCTTTCTAAAGACTGACATCTAGTGGAAGCCCTAGGAACTGTAATCTGGGAGGTTTAGATGGTACAATGATTCTCTACACTATGCTTGCTTGTTTCGTCGCAAACTATTTTAGCAACCAGGAAAAGGCGATGTGATTTCTGCAACAGTGCCCCTAAATTGAACATTCTCTAAACAATTTGAGAACATTACTTTTTTAAATAGAACCATGAGGAAAAGTTCAACTGAGGTACTGAAATTCCCACCTAAGAAACATATGGTTCTCAGAATGTTATATACTAGCTGGGTATCCTGCACCATTCCCAGAATGTTGTGGGAAGGTTGTATGTAAAATAACCATAGCACAACCACACTCTCACCAAGCTCTAAGAAACATACTGTATGGTTCTCAGGACGTTATGTGCCAGCTGGGTAGTATCTCGGTTTTGTATAAAAGCTGAGCATGCAGACTGCCCCCATTGTTATTGGGACCTGAATGTATTAAGACTAATAAATTATCTGCGATGTGGGCACTATTTTTAGAGCAACCTAGTCTCTTGTGACAGGCCTAACAATTAAAGCTGAGTAGCTAGCTTGAGATTTGTTTCTGGGTTCTGAGTTTAAGAGCAACCAAAAGCGATTTTGACAATTTGATTTACTCTGAAGCCTGAAGTTGTTGTTCTCCTGGCTACTACTGTATGATCTACTGGTTACACTTCATTTTCCTGCCCTCAGTGAAGAGTCAAGACGATGTCTACTGTTATAGGTGGATTACTATTTGGAACAGGAGCTTTGTGGTTAGGTCACCTCCTGCTCCCTCCATAGGAGACACGGGCTGCTTTGTTTGCATGCATTCTACCTGTATAGGTGTCACTGAGCCCAGGTGTGCATCCCAAATGGCACCCTTTTCCCCTATATCGTACACTTCTTTTGACCAGGGCACTACATGGGGAATAGGGTGCCATTTGGGACTCATTCCAGTTATGGATAGTCTGTGTACGGACCAGGAAGCTTAAAGTAGAAATCAGGTGGGCTTGGATTAGTAGTAGAGCCAGCCAATCTATTTATCTAATTTTTAATGTGTTGTGGTGCAATGGGCAATGACTGGGCAGTCTATTGCGGTTTGACGATAGGATAGACACGCATGAGATTGAATTGGTCCAGTTGGAATTGGAACACTGAGGAAACACTCTTCTGACGACACAGTAGGCAGACTTGCTGTTTCTCTTTCTTAAGCTGTACCCTTCTTGTTTCACTTTGTGGTGCAAGACATTGCTTATGTATTTATATTAAAATGGTATGCATTTTAAGTCCCCAACTCCACAAACACTACAGTCAAAAAATGAAAGTGGGGATCCACAGTCTGCATGTCTGCTGTGTTTAGCGTACTGTACACACTGGCTCTGCAGGGCTGGTTAGGGTGGCAGGGTTGTGTTGACTTGAGCAGATTCTTAATAACTAGAGCAGATTCTTAAGTACTGCAGTAATACTAAGGTTGGACTTAGGACTTCATTATGGGGAATGTTCCTTGTTTTTCAGGGCAGATTTAACATTCTACAATTGCGGAATGCTGGAGTTCTGTATGTGCTTTTTGTATGACTCAATTAAATGAGTGGAAATGGACCTTGTCAACAACATAACAACCAGATCTTAATTTCACGGCATCACTGGTGTTTGTACTTTTTTTTTAAAGGAAAGAAAGGTATGTCACAATCATCTGTCCTCCACATCTTTTGCATGGTGATGACCCATTTCTCTCTCTCTCCTTTTACAGTTAAGATTCTAGGGTTCTACTTAATCTTCTATGCTTTTCTGGCTGGAGTATTCATCGGCACCATCCAGGCCTTGCTTCTCACCCTCAGTAACTACAAACCCACCTGGCAAGACAGAGTTGCTCCCCCAGGTAAGGTATCACTGAACACTAGACACTGAGCCACTACTGCTGCCTGGGGATAAGAGATGGTGTCCAACCACAGTGGCTTTGTTTGAATTGGCACCCTATTCCCTACCCACTGGTCAAAGTAGTGCACTCTGTAGGGAATAGGATGCAATTTGGGCTGCAGCCAGAGTCTAACATGCATGTTTGTATATCTCAGAGGGGTGGGTTATGTCCGTCAAATATCCTCTTATTGAATTTCACACTTTAACTCGTTAAGGGAGTCCCACTGTGAGATATCAGCTGAATTGACATTAGCACTGTATGGGCCAGAGAGCAGGCCGGCACAGTACCGTTTTGAGGTCCGACACAGAGGACTCTTGTCTTTCAAGTAAACGGTGGGTGTCATCCATGCATGCAGCATGTGGAACTATTTTGATACTGGTTCAGTGTTTATGGCCCTGGCTCATTTAGGCTATAGCTTGTACAGGAGTATGCTTACATCCAATAACAAAGATGAACAGAAGTGCTTCTGTCAAAATGAACTCTGGTCTAGTAGTGAACTGAATCCTTGACGTTTTACTGTTTTCCTACTGTTTAAATGCTCATGTCGTATTGGACATTTTGGTGTAGGTAGTGGGTCGGTCAAGTGTCGCAATTAATTCCCCTAAAGGCCTCCCACATGGGCAGAGGCCTCTCTTCCCAATTTGTTAGGGAGTGTAGTGTTTAAAGAACGAGAACTGTTCCCGTTTCCCATTATTGGACGTTGCATATTTCATGTCTTTCTCCACAGTTTCCTCTTTCTGAGAGGCTTAGTCAGTTTCGCTGGAGTCTGTTCTGATTACGTGGGTGTGAAATGGAGGGAGAAGTGCTAATTGTGAACTTTACAGTGTGGTCCCCTAACAGAGCTCTCTCCTGATGCCTTTGACTAGAGTTAAAACAGACCGTGAAGTTCTGGTAGACATTGCTCGCTTCCTTTACCAGGGAGAGCTCTGTGGTAAACTGTCAACGGCAGATGCTATTCTCTACTTTATTTTCTCCCCTTACACAACACAACCCAATCCCACAGCACCAGTGCCCTTCCACAGAGCATTAACCCTTTCCTGTTGGTGTTTTCAACCATGACATTGTCAAAGACATGTAAGCTGCATTTGAATTGGGTCTAAAGCTAGTATCCCAGTCATGTCTGTCCGGGTATATATAGCCATGGTCTGCTCGGGGAACCTCCATTAGGAGAGGTAGCTAGGCGTTGATAGTGCGTTACTTTCCACAGGAGGCCTGATAACTGGGCCATGTCTTCACAACGAAGAGGACACCTGATGGCTCTAACAAGCAGAAAGAGAAGAGAAGCATTACTCTCTTCAGACTCCTCACCTCACTCAGTCCAGTTAGTTCTCTTTAGTTTTCTGGTCATGAAAGATGGAACTTAGTGTGGGGGCTGGGCTGGTTGTAAATAAGGAAGTAGAAGAGAATGGGGGTGGACGTGTTTTGGATCTTGTGTCGTAGCGTAGAGACAGTTGTCTTTTGTTTGAAATGGGCTTTTCCCTTTTACTGACCCGTCTTTCCTGCTAAGAACAATGACAGGGATTCACCTTGTCTTCCTCTTCAAGACTGTTTTCCAAAGTGTGGACTCTTCGAAGGATGACTGCCTCACTGAAAGACTTCATTAGGAAGCAAATTACACTGACTGTTCTTAACTGGTTTCATACTCAGTACTGTTGTGAGTTAGTGTAAATAGAATGGCCACAAGTCCACTGAAACATTATTGTCCTATTATAAGTGTGTATTGCTAATAGTACTTCACTTCTGTAACATTAAAACTGATGGTGACTGTCTGTTCTCAGGCCTGTCACACACCCCACGCTCCGACAAATCCGAGATCGCCTTCAATTTGAATGATGTGGAGACCTACTTGACTTACACCAAGGCCATGCGAGAGTTCCTGGTTATGTACGACGACGACAAACAGCGGGACCAGATGAAATACGAGGATTGTGGAGGTATAGGAACTGTTCCATTCCGCTCTCTACCCTCTAGCTCCTAGTCCTACCCTCTAGCTCCTAGTCCTACCCTCTAGCTCCTAGTCCTACCCCCAGCTCCTAGTCCTACCCTCTAGCTCCTAGTCCTACCCTCTAGCTCCTAGTCCTACCCTCTAGCTCCTAGTCCTACCCTCTAGCTCCTAGTCCTACCCCCAGCTCCTAGTCCTACCCCCAGCTCCTAGTCCTACCCCCAGCTCCTAGTCCTACCACTAGTCCTAGCCCTAGCTGCTAGTCCTACCCCTAGCTCCTAGTCCTACTCCTAGCTCCTAGTCCTAGCCCTAGCTCCTAGTCCTACCGGCTGCCATGACACAGACCTAAGAGGTGCTCAGTGTGGTGGAAGCTCTACTTAGATGGAGGTGGTACTATCATCTTCTAGCATTTTGCTTATTGAATCCTTTCTGACGGTCTAACATCAGGTGGGATAGGAACTAAGTGTCCAGGACATGGAATGGAATTGTGTATTGGCTTCAGAGAGAAGGTGTTTTTTTGTAATTTGTTTTTGATGAATTAGTTGAAGCGAGCAGCTGTGGCTTCCTGTGCTCAGTTGTTTATTTTTGATTTCTCCTCCTCCTGCCTTCAGAGCAACCGGAAGACTATAAGAACCGTGGTGACCTGGAGAGTGATGTGGGGATCAGGAAGGCCTGTCGCTTCCAGAGGAGCTGGCTTGGGCCTTGCTCCGGCATGGAAGACAGAGACTTTGGCTTCAAGGAAGGAAAACCCTGCCTGATCGTCAAGCTCAACAGGATCGTCAACTTCAGGCCACGGGTAAATATCCTAAGGACATATGAAAAGTTGACCTCTTGTACAAACTGGTCACTGTGATATTTCCAGTGGCCCCTGGTTGTTAGTTTATGCATATTTCCCCCAAAGTAGTAGTACATTATTGAATACAAAATCTACATAAACTTTCTTAGGTAAAAGTGTTACTGTTTTTAGCAGATTGTTTTGCCTCCTTCCTCACTGTGTACCTGGCCTCCATTCTTTCAGCCCCCCAGCTCCAATGAAAGCATCCCTGAGGGAGCCCAGACCAAGGTCCAGCCCAACGTCATGCCCATCTTCTGCACCAACAAGGTAGACAGAATTAGATGGAACAACATCAAATCACAATTGATCATTCCAATGTCAGTTGACAGTAGTCAGTAAAGCAACATTGAAGCCTAAGGGAATGTTTACTTGAATGGGGAATGTTCATTCTAGCAATTCTAGAATTGCTTTAGAGGAATAGTCCCCATTCCGTCACTAAACCAGGCATTGTAAATGTGTTTCTGGGTGAAGGTCAGATGTCAGAATGACCAAAATAGCACCGTCTTTCTCCTTCTGACTGTCTCACCCAATCTCTTTGCAGAGAGAGGAGGACGCCGGTAAGATGGGTGAGGTGAAGTACTACGGCATTGGGGAAGGTTTCCCCCTCCAGTATTACCCTTACTACGGCAAGCTGCTTCACCCCCAGTACCTGCAGCCCCTAGTGGCCCTCCAGTTCGTCAACCTCACCATGAACACCGAGCTGCGCATCGAGTGCAGAGCCTACGGAGAGAACATTGGCTACAGCGAGAAGGACAAGTTCCAAGGAAAATTTGACGTTAAATTCACTGTCACCAACTTATGACCACAGTTAGGTTCATAGCATTTTTTCTCTCCAGCCCCCTCTCCCTCCCCAACCATTTCTCAAAAGTAACAAAATAATTTAGGAAAGGGAGTTGGGGTGGAAATACGAAGTTAAGTTTAAAAAAAAAATAAAAAATCACAACTAGTCTTGAACAAAAGTCATAACATACGGGACGACACTTCATCTGTCTGCTTTACACTGGCTTCTCTGCTTCTGTCTAGAGTTAGAATGTAAGTCGCAGGAGGAGTAGCAATAGCATCAAGTATTTATTCTACTGTAAATGAATAATATTCCTTGAGCCATGGGGACATGTTTCATTTATGACTGTAAATTGTAATTCCACTACTGATGTGTAGCGAGCAGTGTTTTGTCCCCCTCCGTATTGCTGCCTTGTGTGGTTTCTATACATATTTTTGGAGTGTACAGTGCAGTAGTCGCATACATTGGTCCTTTCCAAGCCATGTTGTAACCTGTTTACTTATGTGAGCAAGCTTTAGCAGTCCAAGATGTGTATATACTATATATGAATACTTAATAATTTAAAAATATTGACACGGTACTCTCTGATCTCTTCTGACCCGTGTGAGGAAAAAGGCTGCACTCCAGGGAACTAGGCCTACTCTTTCCTTATTTTGCCTTTGTCTGATTGATTGTGAGAATTTTCACATCGCTTTTCTTTTAGAATCACTTAAATGTGGGATAAGGGTTTTATTACGCTATTGTTTCAGGCTTTTACTTCCTTTCGTTCTGTTTGATTCACTCTTAATGTCGAGTTGTGTCTCCGGGTTGTTGGGCTACTTTTGCCTGTTGTACGGCAACGGTGCTAACTCTGCTTTTTAAAGATGATTGTTTTGCTCAATTACGACATCTCACAACGTGGTGTAACTTTCTGATGAATGTTTTAGCCATTTTACATGGTGGAAGGAGTTTTATATTTATGTGGTTGTACTTTTTTTAATTTAATTTTTTTCTGCAGAAAAGTGTAATGTATAAATACAATACCAAAGTCACTGGTCCAAGTTGAGAATCTTATCAGAAGCAGTGCTGTACCCCGTGTTTTTAGGATTTCTTGTCGATGTTAAGTGCTAAACGTCAATGTCTAACATCAGTCACGTTATCAGGAGTTCTCATCCCGCTCTTGTCATTTATTTAATCCCAGTAAGAAAAAAACCTGAAATAAAATGATGAAAACACAACTTTCTTTATTCCAGTCTCTCTCAAACAAGACCAATACCCCGCTGTAAGGACACACCGCACTAGTCTAAAGTGGAGTCCTCTCCTTGTCTCCTTTCCTTTCAATATGCACTGATCTGAAAGAACAGCACAGGTGAAAGGACAACCCCCTAGCGATGACCTCTGCTTTATTGCTGTGACCTTCCCTGTCCTTTCAGATCAGTGACGATGGAAATGGAACCACATCAGACCGTTGTATTCCTACCCTAGTCTGGGATTGTTCAGTGAAACAGTCTGGTAGTAGCTAGTGTTCAGAGAGTAGTGAGGATTGTCAATGAAAAGGGTTGTTTATGTATTTTAAACCCTGCAAAAACACTTGTTAGATTTGAAATGCCCTTAATTAAAAGGAGACCATCTTCATCCAAACGGACTCCTCATCAACTCTAACCAGATGCTAACAGATCAGGGAGGAATAAGTGCTGCCAAACCAGCTCCCCTTGGTGCATCTGCCCTTCCTATGTTTTCCTATTGCTAATGACTGTCAAGGTCAACTCGGTGAATTTCAGAAGATTTGATTTGACCTGTTTTTGTGGTTTTTTTTTCTTTGCAACAACGTGACAATAGAGAAACCGCTTGTCAAATGATTATTTTTTGTTGTTGCGTTGTCGGCTTGGAAAAGACTACAAACCACCTACAAATCAAGGATGTTACAGAGAGCTGTCAATGCTAAGTAAGGGATATTATGGTTTTTTTTCTCACTACTAGCCTCAGTTGCCATGGTTACCACAGCTCATCTCCTGAGAGACTGCCGTGGTTATCGCAGCTCCTCTCCTGAGAGACTACTGCCATGGCTACCACAGCTCAGCTAGCATCCAGGCTTAAGACACATCACCTGGGTGACTGACTAAAACCATGCTGCTCATTCTTTAAAAAAAATATGTTTTATTTAACTACTGAGATGCAGTGCCTTAGACCGCTGCGCCACTCGAGAGCCAATGTGGAAAGGACTAGTCCTTGGTCATGACTCTCAGGTCCATTTCTGTACACAAGTCATTGGACGAAGGTGTCTTCTGTATTGGGGAGTTTTAAGAGCCCCAACACTTGGTCTGAACATTAACACTCATCAGGACCTCATCTTTCATATCAGCAAGAAATGATTTTATAAAAACAAAAAGGTAAATTGATAAACACCTTTATAGGGTTAGGATTAGTGTTCCCACATGGCCATATCGCCAGGTTACAGCGCGTGTTTACCAAAGTAATGATGGAAGACAGAGGGACCACCTGTGCTAATGAGTTATCTAGCATGCGCCGAACACCTGTGTGTATTGGAAGAAGTCCTCCAGAAACGTGTTGTAACTGACAAATACTGTCGGCTGCAACTGTCATAAAGCCTGTTAAAACAGTGTACAGCACAGGAGGTTGGTGGCTCCTTAATTGGGGAGAACGGGCTTGTGGTAATGGCTGAAGTGGAATGGTATCAAATACACCAAACACATGGTTTCCAGGGGTTTGATGCCATTCCATCCGCGCCGTTCCAACCATTATTATGAGCCGACCTCCCCTCAGCAGCCTCCTGTGATGTACAGTAATTCTATATTTTGTATTTGTGAAATTAGTAAGTAAATTACTTAATGTTTCTAGAACCGGATCGCCATTAATAATCCATTCACATTTAAATGAAGTATTTGGCTGTTTTGAGCCAGTCTACCTCAGAAGATAACAGAAGGTCCTGGGACCTGAAGGAGTAAAGGTAGGCTCCTTAATTAAGAGTTCATCTTGGACTACAGAAAGGCTAGCTTTGAACTATTCAATATGGAAAGCTGATTCAGCTATAGAAATGTGAAGGTCATTTCCGATAGAGCCGACGTGCAGCGTTTCCCGCGAATGCAGTCTCCGCTAAAGCGGGAACATTGCCTTTAAATTTCAATCACGCTATAAAGCTGAACTTTGGGGATTGAATTGGACTCTGATACAGTTTGGCTCTGGTTCTAGTTTTATCAGAAGCGATATAGCTTGTCTTAAATAAACATTGAGGTTGTTGTGAGCAATCTTCAAGTCAAGTACAACACAGTAATCTGAGGGATGACAGCCATATTGAGTAGTTGAAGTGTTTCCTTCCTCAGGCCTACCTTCCTCATTTGTCAGTTACTCCACCACCGCAGGTTCCTCCTCTTGGAGTTTGTCTCTAACACACGCAGCAGCTGAAACTTAATCCCAGCAACTCTATTTGGGTTTTCCATCAGAAAGGCTTTCATGAATGGGTGCCCTGTGTGTTTGCCACCGGGACCTCAAATGAGGAGTGGAGTGACGGTGCATTTTCCAACCGTCTCAGTAATGCTGTGACAGGGCCAGGGTGAGGGTGTCCAGGCAGCGTAGACTGACTGGTGAACTGAATGCCTGCTTGCATCTGAAATCGTACCCTATTACCTATATAGTGCACTATCCCTGGTCAAAAGTAGTGCACTGTATAGGGTATAGGGTATCATTTTTAACATAGTCCCTGACTGCATGTTGAGACCTGGCTAGCTTCCCTTTCTGTAATTACATTAAGTAGCCGGGGTGACCAGGACAGGAGAGGCAGCGGCCCAACAGTGGGGTTCTGTTTCAGGCTCCTGTATGGAGATACATCACGAGACAGAGGCGTATCTTGTGACCGGTGGCGGGAGCAGGCGCTAGCCTCGGGGGCATGGCGGACGGAGGTCCCAGCACAGTCAGCCAACTAGGCGACGGGCAGGCGGGCAGGCAGGTGATAGCTTAATGAGACAGTGTGTGAGATGAGTGGCCGGGGAACCTGTTGTGGGCCAGGAGCCAGGGCATTGCAGAGAGGAGGGGCCTTTAGAGGACACTGGGAGAAGAGCAGAGGGCACAGAGGACAGAGCCATGACAGACAACACTAGAGTATAGCTTACCTGAGGCCCATGGTCTTGGCTTGGGAAACTATCAAGATTCTCATTCCACCACAACACAACACACCCTCTCTAACATCATCACAACACACACTCTCTCTAACCTCATCACAACACACACTCTCTCTAACCTCATCACAACACACACTCTCTAACCTCATCACAACACACCCTCTCTCTAACCACATCACAACACACCCTCTTTAACCTCATCACAACACACACTCTCTCTAACCTCATCACAACACACACTCTCTCTAACCTCATCACAACACACACTCGCTCTAACCTCATCACAACACACCCTCTTTAACCTCATCACAACACACCCTCTCGCTAACCTTATTACAACACACCCTCTCTAACATCATCACAACACACCCTCTCTCTAACCTCATCACAACACACACTCTCTCTAACCTCATCACAACACACTCTCTTTAACATCATTATCACAACACACCCACTCTCTAACCTCATCAAAACACACACACTCTCTAACCTCATCACAACACACACTCTCTCTAACCTCATCACAACACATACTCTCTCTAACCTCATCACAACACACACTCTCTCTAACCTCATCACAACACACACTCTCTCTAACCTCGTCACAACACACCCTCTCTCTAACCTCGTCACAACACACCCTCTATCTAACCTCATCACAACACACCCTCTATCTAACCTCATCACAACACACACTCTCTTTAACATCATTATCACAACACACATACTATTCACTGATGCACATACAGTAGGCCACAGCACTCGTAAATACACGCACGCACGCACTGATGTTGAACCTGACTCCAGAGGCCCATATCTGGCTGATTATTGCCACCGTATTGCGTCTGTCTATCATCATGACTTATTCATTGACTGCTACACTGAGACCTGATCCCCAGGGAGAACTGAGCACGGCAGACATACGCAGCAGCACCACTGGATTCACTTTCTCACCTGGCTCTACTTCCTGTTTCACAGACTATGGGCTGGTGGAAACCTTTACACACTGATAGACAACTGACAATCATCATTACTGTACAACCATCCTAGGTTCTGTTGAGACAGAGAGCACTGTCTGCATTGAAAGGCTCGGCCTCGTTCCCACAAGTTGGTTTTAAGTACTGCGCTTTGTGTTTCAAAGGAAGGTGTTCTGTGCCAGAGAAAGAGAGAGAGAAAGAGAAGCCCAGTTGATACCTGGTTCTAACATGCACCCTTTGTCCTGACCTTGCCCACATTCTGATTGTGCCCACATTTTTAGACGGTAGTCAGACACGCATTGTGTCAGGATATTAATCAAGTGTAAACAGATCTAGCTGGTCAAACCATTTAAATCATCATTACACCGGCCTATCTGGTATCAGCTAATCTGGCCACAATGCAGACACAGTGGACAGATAAGAGACACATTTTAATTCAATGTGTAGACGCGACAAACCTTGATCAGATAGTAATTGGATCACATTGATCAGATCACAAAACTCACATGTTAGCGCAAGATGGGAACGAGGCTATTCAGGGAGAGAAAGAGAGAAGGAGAGGTTACGAGAGAGAGAGGGAGTCTTATAAAGAGTTATAAAGAGTCTTATGCATAAAATGAAGCAGAGAGAGAGGGAGAATAGGAGAGAGCATGAGAGAGTAAGTCAGAGGGAGGTCTATTACAAGAGAGTGTAATGGCACATAGGTCTACATTTCATCACAACGCTGACAGCTAGGGCACCTTGAAGAGAGAGGACATTGACATCAACAGAGGAGGACCCATGTACCTGCAAGTCAATACCCTATTAGCGTTACATAAGAATTGCATCCCTGCAGAGAGAGTTGAGAGGAGGGGCTGCAAAAGGAGTACACACAACCTGATTGGCCGAGAAGAGTTGTGGGTTCTCTGAGAAGACCACCTTCACACTGAGGTGTCATCAGTGTTCACCAGTTGCTGAAGGGTTTTCAGATTTTCTGTCTGAGCTTCAAATAGCGTCCTTCTCAGGTTAGTATGTAATAACTATTAGAGGAACAGAACAGTCCCACGTAATAACCCTTTAGGTAGCATGCCTATGTCATGAAGTGGTTTGTCAAATGTGTACAGAATGGTGTCAAACGTATAAGTGGAGAATAGACACTCATTTTCTGGGGTAGGATGGGTTTTACACTGTAGGTTCACACATGGAGCATTTATGGAGAGAGAAGCATTATTGTATTTACTAGCTAGCTCTAGTTTGGGAAAGGTAGGAGAATGGGTCTGTGTGTCCCATCCCTTAGCGAAGCCTGAAACCAGGAGAGGAGAAGAGCAGCCCGCCTCCCCACAGACCTATCAGACAGGAGCTAAACAGGCACCATGGCAACAGGCCAGGCTGGCTGCACACATGCCACATGAGCGTGAATGTGCTACACTGGTCCCCCCCCCATCTATCCCCCCTCACACATAGCCCCTAGACCTCATCCCGGCCTCCCAGCTTCGGGGATGGGTCTCCTACAGCATCACTGGTCATGTGACCTCCTACAGGTGCTAGTAGTAACAACATGGCTGGGAGATCTCTGTGGTCCCTGTCCGTCACAGGAGGTGGGGGGTGTCTGATGACATCACTGGGCTCGGCAGGGGAGAGGCTCCACCTGATTGGCCAATTGGCTTTTATCACATCTGAACAGAGCTAAGAATAAAGCCAGCCAGGGAGCATGATAACAACACGGATGCTCCTCAGAGTCTGCATAGAAGAGAGGCAATGTTGGCTGACATGAGACGGTTGGAGGGGGGTGGGGGACGGAATGTTTAAATAGGATGAAGCGTTACGTGGCAACAAGCAATCTCAGTTTTAGAGTGGTACTCAAGGGGGCTTAGAGCTTTGAGAGTGAAGGCTGGTAGAGATACATGCACACATGAAATGTATTTGATAGTGAGAAAACGTCCAGCTGCAAGATATCTCAAGGTGAAACATAAACCGCCCTCGTGTCAGCTTGGCTCAGGAGTATGACAAAGTTGCCCCAATATGCTGATGTAAGGACAGTTTCACATCTCCCTCCCTAGTGATTAAGGTCAGGATTTTGGGGAGGTTAAACTGATTTCAGACCTGTGCCTATGGGCAGCTTCCAACTGGAAATCCTGCTGCTCTTTGTATCCTATAGATGCTGCTGTGGCTTGGATTCCCAGTAGTGTCAGACCTGGGGCGTATCCGTCATGTTGACGGACAGCGGATGGACAGGGGGCAGCTGTGAGTCGTTGCTGCACTACTTTGTGGTGAGAAAAATCCCTCCTGGGTGTAGATACAAACAGTAAACCACACTAAAAGTGAGAACTCCCACACCAAGATTATCCCAGTGTGTTATTTGACAAACCCATAAAGAGGACATAAATGACATCCATGCCATAATGGAGAAACCTGGTGGAGGTATTGTTGTTTTATGTATTTATAGTTTTATTGTATTTGTAGTTTTATGACATCATGTGTATCGTGAAGAGGGAACTTGCGGTAGCCACATGAGAGCTGTTTTGTGAGGAGAATGGTGGATTGGAGCAGTGTGACCTCTGTGTGTAGTAGGAAGAACTAATCTATGAAATACAGCTAACCAGAAGAGCTAACCAGAATAATGTCATCCCTGCTGATTAGAGGTTATCATGTGACCCACAGACATGATGATAGCCCATCTTCAGTTGGTTGGAAGGGAAGGGGGAAAGGCAGAGCAGGAGATGTGGGGCGGCAGGGTAGCCTAGTGGTTAGAGCGTTGGACTAGTAACCGCAAGGTTGTAAGTTCAAACCCCCGAGCTGACAAGGTACAAATCTGTCGTTCTGCCCCTGAACAGGCCGTCATTGAAAATAAGAATTTGTTCTTAACTGACTTATTTAACTGCCTAGTTAAATAAAAAAAAAAAAAATGGACTGTCTGTTACTGCAGAACCCGTACAATGTTAACAAGCTGTCAGTTTCAAATAAGGGGGTGAAGAACTACCTCTAAAGCAGAGCAGTTGAGTTTCCCCTAGCTAGCTGCAAAACATGCACCCAATGCTAAGTGCTATGACAGAAGTCACTTTAGAGCACCCCGAAATGAAACACCATCAGGATGATAACAATCATTGTCGCCCTGGCAACTATCTCCATGACCCCTGGTTAGACGGCATAGTGTTTCACTTTACAGATAGTGCCCTGGAGGACGTCCATGTAAACTAAGTACAGATGTAAGATCTTAATTTGATCGCCCTGTTGTAGCAGGAAATGTACAACACAGCAGGAAATGCAACTTGTAGTGTATTCAAGGTTTAAAAAGGATTCTAAAGTTTGTAATTTACACTTTAAATGTCTGACTTGATTTGCCCTAACTAAAAATGTATCAACCCTTACAAAATGTCCATTAATTATAATCCACACAATAATTCACATTTCCTATTACAGCAGGATTATTTCCCTGCTGTTAGAAACTGGTCAAATTAAGATTAATTGGTTGTTTTTGTGCATTGATGGTGTTCTTCCATCAAGACTTTCTCAACATGTCACCCTTCAACCGGGTTGAATCAACCCCTACCTAAATCTATACGGTGGCTATGTACAGTAGATACAATGAAAATGTAAGCTAACGTTCCTGGCCCAGTGTTCTAGAGTCATATCTAAGCTACAGCTCTCTAGTAGGCCTGTGGTTACCGGTGTTGATGCAAAGCTTTGGCTTGTTTTGGAGGAGTCAAATTAAGCTGTTGCAGTTTTGTTGTTCTTGAAACCACCAGTTGGTTTATTTCCTTCACCACTCCCTTCCTATAAGTCCTTCAAATGTAACGTGTATATTCAATTCAGAGGAGTTTTAATTACAACTCGTTTCACAAGCGCTCATTTCGAAACCATTCATTTGATTTTAACAGAGGGATTTTTAGACTCAAATGGTTTTCAGAATGGCTGTTTCTAGCCCTTCCAGTCCGTCACCCGATAGCTTGGTATTTAGTTGTTGTTGGTGGGGCATAGCTCTGGTCTGGCGTCTGCAGGGATAAAGCTTTTATTGTGCCCTATAAGGAGGAGTTGGAAAATCCCTCAGATCAATCTGCACTGGCCCGTAGCTGTCCCATTCTCCTCCAAACAAAAGCAGGGATTAGGAACTCAACACAAACCCTGTGATCAACAAGGAGTGAACTACCCAGAGCTGATCGGATGGGTATACTACAAAGCAAGATCAATAACTTAGCCAGATAACTTGGCAAAATTGAAAGATAAGCCTGAAATTGGCATAGTCTAATTGCCTCAACAACCAAAACACATACTTGAGTTTAGTTTTCTTAATTCACCCAAAAAATCTATAGTTATTTCTGTTTGTTTAAAAAGTTAACTGACAAAGTAATTCATCCTGCTGTGTAGCATACTCCTCTGATCTCTGATCCGTTGAAATGACCAGCAGGTTAACTTGAAAAAGGGGATGGAAAATGTATTCTTATGGAAGGCGTTGTGTTGACACTTCACACGTGGGCGTGCTCTGTGGGGTTAGAGAAGGGGTGGTAACCATCTAGGACAGGTCATAAGTGTATTTTGTTTTTGACTGGACTGTTTACCAGTTCGTTTTTTATATATATGAGAAGGTATTATCAGAGGGGAGAGGGGAAAATAGGACACACACACCCAGGTCTGCAACTAAACATTTGAGTCGGCAGAGAAAGTCAGAGTTGTTTGTCATACTAAAACCACCATATGAATTTGACCTGCTTTGTTTCCAGGTAAAATAGTTTTAAAAAAAATAAGCAACTGGCCCATGAAGCTTCAGTCATTGGTGTTTGTAACATTACTGTTGTTGTGGGTTTGATACCCACAGTGGTCACTTAAAGCTGTGTTTCCACAGGCAGCCGGTACCAGTACCCCCTGTATATAAAGCCCCGCTATTGTTATTTACTGCTGTTATTTTTATCTCTTACTTTTTTTGTTGGCATTTTCTTATAACTGCATTGTTGGTTAAGGGAACATAAGTAGGCATTTCACTGTAAGATCAACACCTGTTGTATTCAGCATTTCACTGTAAGATCTACACCTGTTGTCACCACATGTGACAAATAACATTTGATTTTATTTTATTTTTGATTTCAGTGCACAAAGGCTCAAATAAGCAAAGAGATACGACAGTCTATCATTACTTTAAGTCATGAAGGTCAGTCAATGTGGAACATTTCTAGAACTTTGAACGTTTCAGTGCAGTCACAAAAACCATTAAGCACTATGAGGAAATTGGCTCTCATGAGGACCGCCACAGGAAAGGAAGACCCAGAGTTACCTTTGCTTTAGAGGATAAGTTCAGAGTTACCAGCCAAAATAAATGCTTCACATCTCAACATCAACTTTTCAGAGGAGACTGTGTGAATCAGGCCTTCATGTTTGAATTGCTGCAAAGAAACCACTACTAAAGGACACCAATAAGAAGAAGAGACCTGCTTGGACCAAGAAACATGAGGAATGGACATTAGACCGGTGGAAATCTGTCCTTTGGTCTGATGAGTCCAAACTTGAGATTTTTGGTTCCAACTGCTGTGTCTTTGTGAGACGTAGAGTAGGTGAACAGATGATCTCCACATGTGTGGTTCTCACTGTGAAGCATGGAGGAGGAGATGTGATGGTGTGTGGGTGCTTTGCTGGTGACAATGTCAGTGATTTAATTAGAGTTCAAGGAACACTCAATCAGCAAGGCTACCACAGCATTCTGCAGCGATTCACCATTTCATCTGGTTTGCACTTAGTGGGACTATCATTTGTTTTTCAAAAGGACAATGACCCAACACACCTCCAGGCTGTGTAAGGGCTATTTGACCAAGAAGGAGAGTGATGGAGTGCTGCATCAGATGACCTGGCCTCCACAATCACCCGACCACAACCCAATTGAGATGGTTTGGGATGAGTTTGACCAGCATATTTGGGAATTCCTTCAAGTCTGTTGGAAAAGCATTCCAGGTGAAGCTGGTTGAGAGAATGCCAACAGTGTGCAAAGCTGTCATCAAGGCAAAGGGTGGCTACTTAGAAGAATCTAAAATCTAAAATACATTTTGATTTGTTTAACACTTTTTTGCTTTTTACATGATTCCATGTGTTATTTCCCTATTTCACTGTTATTTCCCTGTTATTTCACTGTTATTTCACTGTTATTTCCCTATTTCACTGTTATTTGACTGTTATTTCACTGTTATTTCCCTATTTCACTGTTATTTCACTGTTATTTCACTGTTATTTCACTGTTATTTCCCTATTTCACTTTTATTTCACTGTTATTTCACTGTTATTTCACTGTTATTTCATAGTGTTGATGTCTTCACTATTATTCCACAACGTATGAAATAGTAAAATAAAGAAAAACCCTTGAATGAGTAGGTGTGTCTAAACTTTTGACTGGTACTGTACATATACGTACATATAAACACACACATATATATATATATGTAAACTCAGCCAAAAAAGAAACTTCCCTTTTCAGGAGCCTGTCTTTCAAAGATAATTCATAAAAATCCCAAAACTTCACAGATCTTCATTGTAAAAGGTTTAAACATGCTTGTTCAATGAACCATAAACAATTAATGAACATGCACCTGTGGAACGGTCGTTAAGACACTAACAGCTTACAGACGGTAGGCAATTAAGGTCACAGTCATGAAAACTTACAGTTGAAGTCAGAAGTTTACATACACTTAGGTTGGAGTCATTAAACTAGTTTTTCAACCACTCCACATATTTCTTGTTAACAAACTAAAGTTTTGTCAAGTTGGTTATAGGACATCAACTTTGCGCATGACACAAGTATTTTTTTTCCAACAATTGTTTACAGACAGATTATTTCACTTATAATTTACTGTATCACAATTCCAGTGGGTCAGAAGGTTACACACACTAAGTTGACTGTGCCTTTAAACAGCTTGGAAAATTCCAGAAAATTATGGCTTTAGAAGCTTCTGATAGGTTAATTGACATAATTTGAGTCAATTGGAGGTGTACCTGTGGATGTATTTCAAGGCCTACCTTCATACTCAATGCCTCTTTGCTTGACATCATGGGAAAATCAAAAGAAATCAGCCAAGACTTCAGAAAAAAATGTAGACCTCCACAAGTCTGGTTCATCCTTGGGAGCAATTTCCAAACGCCTGAAGGTACAACATTCATCTGTACAAACAATAGTAAGCAAGTATAAACACAATGGGACCACGCAGCCGTCATACCGCTCAGGACGGAGACGCGTTCTGTCTCCTAGAGATGAATGCACTTTGGTGCAAAAAGTTCAAATCAATCCAAGAACAACAGCAAAGGACTTTGTGAAGGTGCTGGAGGAAACAGGGACAAAAGTATCTATATCCACAGTAAAACGAGTCCTATATCGACATAACCTGAAAGGCCACTCAGCAAGGAAGAAGCCACTTCTCCAAAACCACCATAAAAAAGCCAGACTACGGTTTGCAGCTGCACATGGGGACAAGATCGTACTTTTTGGAGAAATGTCCTCTGGTCTGATGAAACAAAAATAGAACTGTTTGGCCATAATGTCCATCGTTATGTTTGGAGGGGTGGCAGCATCATGTTGTGGGGGTACTTTGTGATGCCATCAATTTTGTGCACTTCACAAAATAGATGGCATCAAGAGGGAGGAAAACTATGTGGATATATTGAAGCAACATCTCAAGACATTATTAGCCAGGAAGTTAAAGCTTGGTCTTCCAAATGGACACTGACCCCAAGTATACTTCCAAAGTTGTGGCAAAATGGCTTAAGGACAACAAAGTCAAGGTATTGGAGTGGCCATCACAAAGCCCTGACCTCAATCCTATAGAAAATGTGTGGGCAGAACTGACTCCGTTACACCAGCTCTGTCAGGAGGAATGGAGCAACATTCACCCAACTTATTGTGGGAAGCTTGTGGAAGGCTACCCGAAACGCTTGACCCAAGTTAAACAAACAATGCCACCAAATACTAATTCAGTGTATGTGAACTTCTGACCCACTGGGAATTATTTATTTTTTTCACCTTTATTTAAGCAGCTAGGCTAGTTGAGAACAAGTTGTCATTTATAACTGCGACCTGGCCAAGATAAAGCAAAGTGGTGTGACACAAACAACAACACAGAGTTACACATGGAATAAACAAACATGCAATCAATAATACAATAGATAAGGTATACAGTGTGTGCAGATGAGGTGATGAAAGAAATAAAAGCTGAAAGAAATTATTCTCTCTGCTATTATTCTGACATTTCACATTCTTAAAATAATGTGGTGATCTTAACTGACCTAAGACAGGGAATTTTTACTAGGATTGAATGTCAGGAATTGTGAAACAATTAGTTTAAATGTATTTGGCTAAGGTGTATGTAAACTTCTGACTTCCACTGTAGGACACTAAAGAGGCCTTTCTACTGACTCTGAAAACACCAAAAGAAAGATGCCCAGGGTCCCTGCTCATCTGTGTGAACGTGCCTTAGGCATGCTGCAAGGAGGCATGAGGACTGCAGATGTGGCCAGGGCAATAAATTGCAATGTCCGTACTGTGAGACGCCTAAGTCAGCGCTGCAAGGAAACAGGATGAACAGCTGGTTGTCCTCGCAGTGGCAGACCACGTGTAACACCTGCACAGGATCAGTACATCTGAACATCACACCTGTGGGACAGGTACAGGATGGCAACAACAAGGAACGCACAATCCCTCCATCAGTGCTCAGACTGTCCGCAATAGGCTGAGAGAGGCTGGACTGAGGGCTTGTAGGCCTGTTGTAAGGCAGGTCCTCACCAGACATCACCGGCAACAACGTCGCCTATGGGCACAAACCCACCATCACTGGACCAGACAAGACAGGAATGTCAGTGTTCTGCCATGGCCAGCGAAGAGCCCGGATCTCTATCCCATTGAGCACGTCTGGGACCTGTTAGATCGGAGGGTGAGTGCTAGGGCCGTTCCCCCCAGAAATGTCCGGGATCTTGCAGGTGCCTTGGTGGAAGAGTGGGGTAACATCTCACAGCAAGAACCGGCAAATCTGGTGCAGTCCATGGGGAGGAGATGCACTGCAGTACTTAATGCAGCTGGTGGCCACACCAGATACTGACTTACTTTTGATTTTGATTTTGTTCAGGGACACATTATTCAATTTCTGTTAGTCACATGTCTGTAGAACTTGTTCAGTTTATGTCTCAGTTGTTGAATCTTGTCATGTTCATACAAATATTTACACACGTTTGCTGAAAATAAACCCAGTTGACCGTGAGGACGTTTATTTTTTTGCTGAGTTTATTTACATATATTTTTTAAATATACTTTCCTTTATTATTTTCCACTAACCCTACCACCCCTCCCTCTCCTAATCTGAGTAAACTAATGAATAACAACACTTGGGCTTCTACTTCCAGTTTATACATACTATATACATTTAACAGACACAATCTATTTTACAATAGTTATGTTTTGTTCTTAGTTCTCCCCTCAACCTCATCTATTTCTGATGTCCATCCAGTTTGATTTATATTTGCCATACATTTTTTACTGTAATATTTAACAAAAGTTCTGAATCTATATCCATTTTACAGACACAGTATATTTGACATGTTATCTTGTTATTAGTCCCACCCTCCAGCTCCATTCAACCCCTCTCATCTATCTCTTAACACCATCCATATTGGATATCTATTTGCCATATATGTTTCAACTGTGCTGTGATGTTTCACATTCTCATAGTTTCAGAATGTAAATTAGAGATAGCATTTTCTGCTGAAAGTATTATTATATTATTGATCAGTTGACTATGTGTAATGAACACGAAGGGAGGCAGAGAGCTGGGGTCCAAAAAGGCAACAGTACAGGCAGGGAAAAGGCTAGTAACGTAGTCCGGGAGATCAGGCAATAGGTTGATAACAGGAAATCCGATAGGCTAAAGTACAGGCAGGGAATAGACAAAGGGAGTCATTAGTGAGGCAGACAAAAACGATCATACACCGGGAGGAGTAAATCACGGGATACCCAGCGCTTCAAACCGCCGTGTGTCACAAAACAAACAATACCTGACAAAGATGGGGTGCAAAGAAATTAACTAAATAGGTGTGATAATGACATACAGATGTGTGAACAGGTGATCAGAATTCAGGTGATTGGGATCTGGAGGGTGAGTGGCATTCAGGGGATCTGTGTGTTTGAGAGTGTGAGCTGGAAAGTGGGCTGGAAAGTGAGCTGTGTTCAGGGGATCTACGTGTTTGAGAGTGTGAGTTGGAAGCAGACATTACACTATGACTTCAAATCACCCAGTAGTGTTATCTGCAGAGTTAGCTCCAGGTAAATGTTGCAATTCTTTAGCCATTCCTGGATCTGTGATCAAAAACAAGCTATGTATGGACAGTACCAAAATAAATGATCTAATGACTCTGCCTCCTCGCAGCAGAATCTGCTGGAATCGGTACATAGAAAATCTCTTTTACAATCTATATGGCACAGTTGTTCTTTTTTTGGTCCTTAAATGAAACTGGTATACTTTTTTATTTATCACAATTTTCTTTAACCAATTTAGTTTTTTAATGCAGAGCTGAAAGACAAGTTCCTTACTCTTCCCCCTTCCACTTACATCTTCCATTTGTGTGGTAATGCTGAAATTAGGTTTGGTGGACAGAGACTAGGTTTGATGGACAGAGACTAGGTTTGGTGGACAGAGACTAGGTTTGGTGGACAGAGACTAGGTTTGGTGGATAGAGACTAGGTTTGGTGGACAGAGACTAGGTTTGGTGGACAGAGACTAGGTTTGGTGGACAGAGACTAGGTTTGGTGGACAGAGACTAGGTTTGGTGGACAGAGACTAGGTTTGGTGGACAGAGACTAGGTTTGGTGGACAGAGACTAGGTTTGGTGGACAGAGACTAGGTTTGGTGGACAGAGACTAGGTTTGGTGGACAGAGACTAGGTTTGGTGGACAGAGACTAGGTTTGGTGGACAGAGACTGGACAGAGACTAGGTTTGGTGGACAGAGACTAGGTTTGGTGGACAGAGACTAGGTTTGGTGGACAGAGTTTGACTAGGTTTGGTGGACAGAGACTAGGTTTGGTGGACAGAGACTAGGTTTGGTGGACAGAGACTAGGTTTGGTGGACAGAGACTAGGTTTGTTGGACAGAGACTAGGTTTGGTGGACAGAGACTAGGTTTGGTGGACAGAGACTAGGTTTGGTGGACAGAGACTAGGTTTGGTGGACAGAGACTAGGTTTGATGGACAGAGACTAGGTTTGGTGGATAGAGACTAGGTTTGGTGGATAGAGACTAGGTTTGGTGGACAGAGACTAGGTTTGGTGGACAGAGACTAGGTTTGATGGACAGAGACTAGGTTTGATGGACAGAGACTAGGTTTGATGGATAGAGACTAGGTTTGGTGGACAGAGACTAGGTTTGGTGGACAGAGACTAGGTTTGGTGGACAGAGACTAGGTTTGATGGACAGAGACTAGGTTTGGTGGACAGAGACTAGGTTTGGTGGACAGAGACTAGGTTTGGTGGACAGAGACTAGGTTTGATGGACAGAGACTAGGTTTGATGGACAGAGACTAGGTTTGATGGATAGAGACTAGGTTTGGTGGATAGAGACTAGGTTTGATGGACAGAGACTAGGTTTGGTGGATAGAGACTAGGTTTGATGGACAGAGACTAGGTTTGGTGGATAGAGACTAGGTTTGGTGAATAGAGACTAGGTTTGGTGGATAGAGACTAGGTTTGATGGACAGAGACTAGGTTTGGTGGATAGAGACTAGGTTTGGTGGATAGAGACTAGGTTTGATGGACAGAGACTAGGTTTGGTGGATAGAGACTAGGTTTGGTGGATAGAGACTAGGTTTGATGGACAGAGACTAGGTTTGGTGGACAGAGACTAGGTTTGGTGGACAGAGACTAGGTTTGGTGGATAGACAAGACAGGGAATCAAGATTGCTGCAGCAGAGTTCTCATCATGCTCTCTCTACAGTCCAGCATATTGGCAATTTGCGCTAGTAATATTCTATGACACAGCTCAGTGAGTTTGACAGCTTGTCCTGGACAGACTCGTCTTCTCAGAGATATTAGAGGGGAAAATACATCCTGCTAGTCTGTCTCCCTGCTGCTGGACGTTTCACATAATGATCCATAAATGTCATATCCCAGGAAATGTCACAGATATTATCGTTAGACAATATAAAGGCAAACAAATGTTTCTCTGAAGGAACATCTGACAATCTGCTGGATAGCTTTACCAATTGTGCCAGTAACCAAACGGTTGTTGTTCTGCCCCTGAGCAAGGCAGCTATATCCTGTTCCCTGTTCCCTGTGCCCTGTTCACCGAAGACGTGGATGTCAATTATGGCAGCCCCCTGCACCTCTCTGATTCAGAGGGGTTAAATGCGGAAGACATTTCAGTTGAATGCATTCAGTTGTACAACTGACTAGGTTTCCCCCTTCCCCAATTCACACATTGGGCACATACCGATTGAAGCAGGCAGCTGTAATGCAGCACCTCCTGAAACATAATCTAGTCTCTACTGGGATGGGCTGATCTGATGATGTCATGAGGTATCTGATTAAGTTCAACATCTCCCACGGGTCATTTTAATGGTCATTTAGATTCCTTATAGAATGTGTCAAACCTTGTGATGTGGGCTCCAGCTTCAAGCCCACATTGACTTGAAGCACCTTGGCTCAGAGCAAAGCATCATAGATGGCAACCATAAGTGGGTAAATCCTGTGTGGAGATAATCACTGTATGACAACAACAAAAATAATGGAAACGTATGTAGCTAGACATGGCTGCTACAGATCCAGCTCTCATAAATCCACTTGCAGCACAGCAGGGAAGGGCAGATACATTACATTAGACTCTAGTTGTGGATTAGTCTAGAAAAGGGCTTAAGCAACAGGCATGGGGAAAGTGAGAGGTTTCAGATGTGTTAGAAAGAGATTTGGGAACTAGAAGGGTAATCTCTTCACCCAGAACTACATTTTGCGTCCATGCTAGCCAGCTACTCGATTTACTTCCAACGAGACTACTTGAAGGGAGGTAATATACACAGTCCAACTCTTGAACCCAACAAGATGGGCTACCCCTATGGTACACATAGCCCATATAGGACCAGGTAGGGATCTGGTCAAAAGCAGTACACCAAACAGTAGGGTAGAGGGTGTCATTGGGATTTAAAAGTGGTGTCATATCACCAGATTTGGTTTCCCATTTCAACAGTGGATATTCAAATCCATGAGCTGGTTCTCTTCTTTTCTCTGCAGCAAGTGGAACAAAAGACTGAGGGGAAGGAGACGTCACACAGACTCACCCAAGATCCCAACGGAGCAGAGAGGTCAGCACTATTGACACAGACTCACCCAAGATCCCAACGGAGCAGAGAGGTCAGCACTATTGACACTGACTCATCCAAGATCCCAACGGAGCAGAGAGGTCAGCTCTATTGACACAGACTCATCCAAGATCCCAACGGAGCAGAGAGGTCAGCACTATTGACACAGACTCACCCAAGATCCCAACGGAGCAGAGAGGTCAGCACTATTGACACTGACTCATCCAAGATCCCAACGGAGCAGAGAGGTCAGCTCTTTTGACACAGACTCATCCAAGATCCCAACGGAGCAGAGAGGTCAGCACTATTGACACAGGCTCACCCAAGATCCCAACGGAGCAGAGAGGTCAGCACTATTGACACAGACTCATCCAAGATCCCAACGGAGCAGAGAGGTCAGCTCTATTGACACTGACTCATCCAAGATCCCAACGGAGCAGAGAGGTCAGCTCTATTGACACAGACTCATCCAAGATCCCAACGGAGCAGAGAGGTCAGCACTATTGACACTGACTCATCCAAGATCCCAACGGAGCAGAGAGGTCAGCACTATTGACACTGCCTCATCCAAGATCCCAACGGAGCAGAGAGGTCAGCTCTATTGACACAGACTCATCCAAGATCCCAACGGAGCAGAGAGGTCAGCACTATTGACACTGACTCATCCAAGATCCCAACGGAGCAGAGAGGTCAGCTCTATTGACACTGACTCATCCAAGATCCCAACGGATCAGAGAGGTCAGCACTATTGACACTGACTCATCCAAGATCCCAACGGAGCAGAGAGGTCAGCACTATTGACACTGACTCATCCAAGATCCCAATGGAGCAGAGAGGTCAGCTCTATTGACACTGACTCATCCAAGATCCCAACGGAGCAGAGAGGTCAGCACTATTGACACTGACTCATCCAAGATCCCAACGGAGCAGAGAGATCAGCACTATTGACACTGACTCATCCAAGATCCCAATGGAGCAGAGAGGTCAGCTCTATTGACACTGACTCATCCAAGATCCCAACGGAGCAGAGAGGTCAGCACTATTGACACTGACTCATCCAAGATCCCAATGGAGCAGAGAGGTCAGCTCTATTGACACTGACTCATCCAAGATCCCAACGGAACAGAGAGGTCAGCTCTATTGACACTGACTCATCCAAGATCCCAACGGAGCAGAGAGGTCAGCTCTATTGACACTGACTCATCCAAGATCCCAACGGAGCAGAGGTCAACAATATTGACACTGACTCATCCAAGATCCCAACGGAGCAGAGAGGTCAGCACTATTGACACTGACTCATCCAAGATCCCAACGGAGCAGAGAGGTCAGCACTATTGACACTGACTCATCCAAGATCCCAACGGAGCAGAGAGGTCAGCTCTATTGACACTGCGGCTCCTCTAATGCGCTGAGCTAAAGCTGACCTCCACTGATTTCACTTTGCTATTCTTAGAGCTGCTGCATTGTCCTCAATTAACACAGAGGAAAGTACAAGAGAGATAAAGGAATCGTGCCCATCCTCTTGAGGATGGTTTCTTAAACCATGAGTGGACCCAAAGTGGGCCCTGGGCATCTGAGGTGTGTCGCGAGTTACAGGAATAATCTATAATCACACACTATTTGTATATCTCTTCTTAATTTAGGTCATTGAAGAACGATTAGGGTCACAGGGGGAAGGTCATTTTGGGTCACAAGTTTAAAAAGTTTAGGAACCCCTGCTCTAGTATAGTAATAGTAGCCTATTCGAACAGATAGTGAATTGACAGAGGAAGTAGGCCCTCTCTGCATCCCCACTCATATGGCATCATATCATATCCCTTTAATCAAACACAGGATACAGTGTCCAATGCACATCCAATGATCTAAATATGCTCAGCATGAGGACAGGAGCACCAGAACTATTTTTGGAAGAAATTATTCCCTGGTATCCCAGCTGCTGCTAAGCTTTACAGTACTGGATCAACAAAGAGATGTCTCCCTCCCTACCACCAGCATCCCTAGTCCACCTTCATGTGTCCTTCCTCTCCTCTGCTTCTTCCTCCTCCCATCTCAGTCAGCGTTGCTGCGGTGATGTCGTCATTCCCTGCTCCAGCCAAGCCAGAGATTTTGTTCTGAGCTCTCCAAGAGCTGCAGCAGCCATCACATGGGCCTCACCACTGCATCACTCACCTCCCCCCTGCTGCAGGTAGCTCAGGTTGCTAGGAGACACTTTCCCTGGCTGCCTAGTAACAGATAAATGTTGTGTTTCTTCCTCTGATGGATGAGAAAGGACTGCTTTAACACCTTCACTTTGGCTGCTCACCCACCCCCTGGACAGTGCAGTGGGACTCTGGGAAGCGACATGGGACTCTGGACAGCGACGTGGGACTCTGGACAGCGACGTGGGACTCTGGACAGTGCAGTGGGACTCTGGGCAGCGGCGTGGGACTCTGGGCAGCGGCGTGGGACTCTGGGAAGCGGCGTGGGACTCTGGGCAGCGACGTGGGACTCTGGACAGCGACGTGGGACTCTGGACAGTGCAGTGGGACTCTGGGCAGCGGCGTGGGACTCTGGGCAGCGCAGCGGCGTGGGACTCTGGGCAGCGACGTGGGACTCTGGGCAGCGACGTGGGACTCTGGGCAGCGACGTGGGACTCTGGGCAGCGACGTGGGACTCTGGGCAGCGACGTGGGACTCTGGGCAGCGACGTGGGACTCTGGGCAGCGACGTGGGACTCTGGACAGCGACGTGGGACTCTGGACAGTGCAGTGGGACTCTGCAGTGGGACTCTGGGCAGCGGCGTGGGACTCTGGGCAGCGGCCTGGGACTCTGGGCAGCGGCGTGGGACTATGGGCAGCGGCCTGGGACTCTGGGCAGCGGCGTGGGACTCTGGGCAGCGGCGTGGGACTCTGGGCAGCGGCGTGGGACTCTGGGCAGCGGCGTGGGACTCTGGGCAGGCGTGGGACTCTGGGCAGGCGTGGGACTCTGGGCAGCGGCGTGGGACTCCATGATGACACTTTTGGTAATTTAGAACGATGATAATGGACTTAATTTACAGGACATGAAACTGTCTGTTCAAGCTCAGTACTTAAAAGTGAACAGCCCTTCAACAAACAGACTACTCATCCATCCCACAGAATATGAGGAGCACCAAACACATGTTGAAGCATTCAGTGTACTGCCACACACCCCCACAGGTCAAACAGACTACTCATCCATCCCACAGAATATGAGGAGCACAAAACACATGTTGAAGCATTCAGTGTACTGCCACACACCCCCACAGGTCAAACAGACTACTCATCCATGAGGAGCACCCACAGCAATATGAGGAGCACCAAACACATGTTGAAGCATTCAGTGTACTGCCACACACCCCCACAGGTCAAACAGATCCATCCCACTGAGGAGCACCAAACACATCCATCCCACAGAATATGAGGAGCACCAAACACATGTTGAAGCATTCAGTGTACTGCCACACACCCCCACAGGTCAAACAGACTACTCATCCATCCCACAGAATATGAGGAGCACCAAACACATGTTGAAGCATTCAGTGTACTGCCACACACACAGGTCAAACAGACTACTCACATCCCACAGAATATGAGGAGCACCAAACACATGTTCAAGCATTCAGTGTACTGCCACACACCCCCACTCAAACAGACTACTCATCCATCCCACAGAATATGAGGAGCACCAAACACATGTTGAAGCACTCAGACTACTCATCCATCCCACAGAATATGAGGAGCACCAGAACACATGTATGAATGTTCATTCAGTGTACTGCCACACACCCCCACAGGTCAAACAGACTACTCATCCATCCCACAGAATATGAGGAGCACCAAACACATGTTGAAGCATTCAGTGTACTGCCACACACCCCCACAGGTCAAACAGACTACTCATCCATCCCACAGAATATGAGGAGCACCAAACACATGTTGAAGCATTCAGTGTACTGCCACACACCCCCACAGGTCAAACAGACTACTCATCCATCCCACAGAATATGAGGAGCACCAAACACATGTTGAAGCATTCAGTGTACTGCCACACACCCCCACAGGTCAAACAGACTACTCATCCATCCCACAGAATATGAGGAGCACCAAACACATGTTGAAGCATTCAGTGTACTGCCACACACCCCCACAGGTCAAGCTGGATATCAGGGAAGAGTTGAGCACTTACCTCATCCTCTCCAGACAGAGATGGTACCCAGCCACTGAGAACTTCTATAAATAAACTCTGCTGAGGAGCTGTGTGAGTCAAATACACCCGCTGGGCAGAAGTGGAAGCACTGTGTAGCTCTTCAACTTTTCACCAAAACTTTGTTGAGTTGAGGTGGTGAGTTCTGCTCCATCTTTCTGATGACCTACTACAACAAGAATAGCAAGGTAAAGATATCTTTCTAAGACCTCTCCAAAGCTTTGCATCTAGAAGCTCGCGAAAACATACCGGCCTTCAATTTACATTTTCTACTTCAAGTTTGGCATTTCTTTAGCTGATAAGCAATAGCTTTGAACAGACGATGATTGTGTCCCAGACACTAATCTATGTATCTATAGTTCAAGTAATGCAGCAGCAATTATTCAAATGATCATAATTGTTACAAAATCCAACATTATCACAGCCTCTAGACGTTTCTACTAAACAGCTCAATGACAGCCCATAACATACACATATATGATCCCAGTGACCCCTGTGTGTGAGTGAGGGAGTGAGAGTACCTTGCCCTCCACTGCACTGTGACAGACACTACCCAGCTGCTGTAGCTTTAAAGTTCATAGGAGATAGATCTCATCAGAAGAGAACAGATGGGTGGCGGCCTGGCAGGACGGGGTCATGTGTTTAGCACACACACACTACACACTCCACACACACACACACACACTGTCCTGTCTCCTCAGTGTCTCGCGGTCATAGCTATACACTGGATTTGGGATTTCACAGGTCGCTGGCCTCGTGGTATGCTCCGAGGCGGGGGGATCAGGTCCCAGGGATTTGGAACAATCCGAAGGGGACGTGGGTCAAAAAAACGCTGTGGCTTTAGCATGTGAGTGACGCACATCGGCACACACACACACACACAGAATAACAATAGGATATTCTGGGCCAGTAGTGACTTAACTACGGTATGCTGTGCTGTTGATTGGGAGCTAACATAATGAGAACATCTCTAATGTCTTGTATGCATCAGAGTATGAAAATCACCACAGCATCATATTATATACAGTGGGATCCCACGACCAATTAATAGAGAGAACACAGGACCAATAAATAGAGAGGTGGAAAAGTAAAGATACCTTAGTAGAAAATGACTCAAGTAAAAGTGAAAGTCACCCAGTAAAACACTACTTGAGTAGTAACAATATTTGGTTTGAAATATACTTAAGTATCAAAAAGCAAAAGTATAAATCTCAATTTTCTTGTTTTTAAAATGTATTGAAAGCCAGGGGCACACTTCAACACTCAGACATAATTTACAAACAAACCATTTGTGTTTAGTGAGTCCTCCAGATCAGAAGCAGTAGGGATGTTCTCTTAAGTGCATGAATTGGACCATTTTCCTGTCCTGCTAAGCGTTCAAAATGTAACGAGTACTTTTGTGAGTCAGGGAAAATGTATGGAGTAAAAAGTACATTATTTTCTTTACGAATTTCATGAAGTAAATGTAAAAGTTGTCAAACATATCAATAGTAGAGTACAGATACCCAAAAAACTACTTAAGTAGTACTTTAAAGTAGTTTTACTTAAGTACTTTACACCACTGATAAGAACACAGGACCAACTAACAGAGAACTATAAGAACACAGGACCAACTAACAGGGGCGGCGGCTAGTGGTTAGAGCGTTGGACTAGTAACCGGAAGGTTGCAAGTTCAAACCCCCGAGCTGACAAGGTAAAAATCTGTCGTTCTGCCCCTGAACAAGGCAGTTAACCCACTAGGCCGTCATTGAAAATAAGAATTTGTTCTTAACTGACTTGCCTGGTAAAATAATAAAGGTAAAATAAAAAACAGAACTATAAGAACACAGTCAGAAAAAGGAGCCTGTGATACGTTCAAATTCCTCTAATATATTCCCCCCCCCCCCCCCCACGCACACACGTGTTAACAGTACAGACACACATACAAGACTGAATTGTCTCAAACACATATGATTACTCAGCACTTCCTTTAGATGTATTTTTTCTGACGGCTCATAATCACACTGATTTCACAGCAAAAGCTTTGGGGGAGCACTTTGCCTTTCCTGCTCTGGCTAGTGTAGTGTAACCGTACTGCAAAGTCACTGCAATGTCGCAGGAAAATGCTGATGCCAGTAGCCTACCTCTCTTCCTCTCTCTCTCTCAGAATTCTTGAAACACACAACCTCCGGGCTGAACGCAACTGTCAGTCCTTCAACAAGGAGAGAGAAGGGAGAACATGGCTCTGATGTGATCTCACAGATCCGGGACCTGTCCCGAGTCCTCTTTCAGGAACACTGTGCTGAAAAGTCAGACAGGTAAATGACAAATATGCCCTCTGCATGGTCCGTCAGTGCCTTGTGCTGGTCGACTCTGCACCTCTCATAGATCATTCAGTACAGTTAAGGGAAGTAGAAGTCACCCGAAGGTCACACTTCCCTGCTTTCCCAGCTGTAAGCCTCAGCAGATTCCATGGAAATATGTTCTAGGCATGATTCTCCTAACACTACCATAGGTGTCGGATCCAGAACCACTCGGAGTGAGTGAGTGAGTGAGTGAGTGAGTGAGTGAGTGAGTGAGTGGCTTTTTGACCTTGACTTGTAATGAGCAGTGTTGATGAAACAGCAAAAGAGGATGGATGCTCCTTTAAGACTTGATGACCTCCGACATGTCTAGAGAAAGATGGTACGTGAGGTAGCGCTCCCCTGGTTCATTATGTTCAGATCTACATCGTCTACAGAACTCAGATACCCTTCCTTAACACTTTGATTATCAGGAACTCCTATATTTAAGCATCACTAAAAGTGGGTCATTCACAATCTGCTGTATCCAATAAAATATGAGTAATAATTATTCAGTTTAACTTCCCATCCAACTATTTAACTGCTACTGTATGGCCCACCACCTTACATGATAACTGGAAGGACTTCCAAGTTACAACTACAATCAGCACTTTTCACGTTAAGCTTGACTAAGTAGATATAGTGCTGATAAATTCCTCACAACACAGCACATTTAGTCAACCGTGGAACGACAATGAGAGGAAGGCACCATTATATGAATAGCACAGATGATCAGTTATCTATAAACGTGATTGTAGCCTGTCCATAGTAACAGGTCATACTAGGAACTACAGTGTGTCATGGATTATATTACTCTACTAATCTTGTGCCGTTCATCATTAACATTTAAACTCTATACTGCTAACCACCATTAGAAAAAAGCGGTTTGCTTGCTTTAAGATAACAATCTCCAAGTTAAGGACAGATGGATTCAGGCTATTTACTGAACATGCAAGATGGGAGAATTTAAACCACAACAGTCTCCCAAGGGAGGCGGAGTTAAAAAGCTTTTTAGTCTCCAACATGATTAAATACCCTGTTTTTTTTTGTTTCTCTCTCTCTCTATATATATATATATATATATATATATATATACCAAGGAGTTTCTTTGAACACAAGTCCTTCCTTTCCACAAAGGCTGCAGTCTCTTGACGTCTATGAAATGTACATTGAGTGGGCTGGTGCTGCCACCATCTGTTTCCAGCTATTAACTGAGATCAACTCCACAGCCACGGGAGTGTTGCCATGAACTCTCTGTCTGCCAGTTGAATGAGAGGCTGAGTTGAAGGAGTGAAAGAGGGGGACTTGAGGACGAGAGAGAATCTATGTGGGATAAACCATGGCTGAGTAAGGATCCTGTCTGAGCTGTAATAATGTCTTTCTCCCTTTGTAATAATGTCTTTCTCCCTTTGTAATAATGTCTTTCTCCCTTTGTAATAATGTCTTTCTCCCTTTGGAATAATCTCTGATGGATGAAATCAAAAATCCTGGTGCATAGCTTTATTTAAACAATCCTGTCATGTCCGATCTCTGAACACATCAACAAAAGAGGTAGAGAAGGAAGGATGCATCCCATCCACAGAGTGATTACCCAGGGCAGGCAGGGTAGAGGAGAGAGGTGCTGGCAGGGTAGAGGAGAGAGGTGCAGGCAGGGTAAAGGAGAGAGGTGCAGGCAGGGTATAAGAGAGAGGTGCAGGCAGGGTAAAGGAGAGAGGTGCAGGCAGGGTAAAGGAGAGAGGTGCAGGCAGGGTAAAGGAGAGAGGTGCAGGCAGGGTAAAGGAGAGAGGTGCAGGCAGGGTAGAGGAGAGAGGTGCAGGCAGGGTAGAGGAGAGAGGTGCAGGCAGGGTAGAGGAGAGAGGTGCAGGCAGGGTAGAGGAGAGGGGTGCAGGCAGGGTGAAGGAGAGAGGTGCAGGCAGGGTGCAGGCAAAGGAGAGAGGTGCAGGCAGGGTGCAGGCAGAGGAGAGAGGTGCAGGCAGGGTAGAGGAGAGAGGTGCTGGCAGGGTAGAGAGGTGCAGGCAGGGTAGAGGAGAGAGGTGCAGGCAGGGTAGAGGAGAGAGGTGCAGGCAGGTTAGAGGAGAGAGGTGCAGGCAGGGTAGAGGAGAGAGGTGCAGGCAGGGTAGAGGAGAGAGGTGCAGGCAGGGTAGAGGAGAGAGGTGCAGGCAGGGTAGAGGAGAGAGGTGCAGGCAGGGTAGAGGAGAGGGGTGCAGGCAGGGTGAAGGAGAGAGGTGCAGGCAGGGTAAAGGAGAGAGGTGCAGGCAGGGTAGAGGAGAGAGGTGCAGGCAGGGTAGAAGAGAGAGGTGCTGGCAGGGTAGAGAGGTGCAGGCAGGGTAGAGGAGAGAGGTGCAGGCAGGGTAAAGGAGAGAGGTGCAGGCAGGTTAGAGGAGAGAGGTGCAGGCAGGGTAGAGGAGAGAGGTGCAGGCAGGGTAGAGGAGAGAGGTGCAGGCAGGGTAGAGGAGAGAGGTGCAGGCAGGGTAGAGGAGAGAGGTGCAGGCAGGGTAGAGGAGAGAGGTGCAGGCAGGGTAGAGGAGAGAGGTGCAGGCAGGGTAGAGGAGAGAGGTGCAGGCAGGGTAGAGGAGAGAGGTGCAGGCAGGGTAGAGGAGAGAGGTGCAGGCAGGGTAGAGGAGAGAGGTGCAGGCAGGGTAGAGGAGAGAGGTGCAGGCAGGGTAGAGGAGAGAGGTGCAGGCAGGGTAGAGGAGAGAGGTGCAGGCAGGGTAGAGGAGAGAGGTGCAGGCAGGGTAGAGGAGAGAGGTGCAGGCAGGGTAGAGGAGAGAGGTGCAGGCAGGGTAGAGGAGAGAGGTGCAGGCAGGGTAGAGGAGAGAGGTGCATGCAGGGTAGAGGAGAGAGGTGCAGGCAGGATAGAGGAGAGAGGTGCAGGCAGGGTAGAGGAGAGAGGTGCAGGCAGGATAGAGGAGAGGTGCAGGCAGGATAGAGGAGAGAGGTGCAGGCAGGGTAGAGGAGAGAGGTGCAGGCAGGGTAGACAGAGAGCAGGCAGGGTGAGACATACAGCTCCTCTCAGAGACAGAGAGCTCCTCTCTCAGAGACATACAGCTGGCAGGGTAGAGGACAGAGGTGCAGGCAGGGTAGAGGAGAGAGGTGCAGGCAGGGTAGAGGAGAGAGGTGCAGGCAGGGTAGAGGAGAGAGGTGCAGGCAGGGTAGAGGAGAGAGGTGCAGGCAGGTTAGAGGAGAGAGGTGCAGGCAGGGTAGGAGAGAGGTGCAGGCAGGGTAGAGGAGAGAGGTGCAGGCCTATCTAGAGACATACAGCTCCTCTCTGAGACATACAGCTCCTCAGGCAGAGACAGGTGCAGGTCTCTAGAGCCTAGAGAGGTGCAGGCAGGACTGTTTAGTATTCACAGCAGCGGTGTAAGCAGCACTCTCAGACACAGTGACTCATCATCGAGACGCACCAGTGCTTCCAGACATACAGCCCCTCAGAGACATACAGCTCCTCTCTCAGAGACATACGGCTCCTCTCTCTGAGACATACAGCTCCTCTCTCTGAGACATACAGCTCCTCTCTGAGACATACAGCTCCTCTCTGAGACATACAGCTCCTCTCTCAGAGACATACCGTCTTTCAGAGCCTATCTCTGAGACATACAGCTCTCCTCTCTGAGACATACAGCTCCTCTCTCAGAGACATACAGCTCTTCTCTGAGACATACAGCTCCTCTCTGAGACATACAGCTCCTCTCTCAGAGACATACAGTCTCTCAGAGCCTCTCTCAAAGTACAATGAACAGCACTGCACACTGACTTCCAAGGCAGTCACGACCTACTATAGCTGCATGTCCCTGAATATTCAGTACCCACCCTCACACGCACACTCTCACTCGCACAGATTCTAGCTCAAACCTGACAGTCAGCAGCACTACAAAGGAGCAGAACGGGTAATTACATCACAGGTTGGTAGCACCTTAATTAGGAAGACGGGCTTATGGTAACGGCTGGAGCGGAATAGGTGGAATGGTATCAAATACATCAAACGGGTGGTTCCATTCGCTCCGTTCCAGACATTATTATGAGTCGTACTGAATGACATGGAGCAGCAGCACAATGCAGCAGCCACCACGATGCCTTCACTGCCTGACAGTCATGACCTTCACGGCTAACAGGACGGGTGATTGATAAAGCCAAGACAATTACCATCCCCGTATCAGGCTAACGAGCGTGTTACCTAATAGCACAGCATAGGTAACCTTCTGTTGGGGTTCAATAATCACTTAATTATTGTGCGTCCCAAATGGCACATATCCTATTCCCTACCTAGGGCTCTGGTCAATAGTGTACTATATAGGGCTCTGGTCAATAGTGTACTATATAGGGCTCTGGCCAATAGTGTACAATATAGGGCTCTGGTCAATAGTGCACTACATAGGGCTCTGGTCAATAGTGCACTACATAGGGCTCTGGTCAATAGTGTACAATATAGGGCTCTGGTCAATAGTGTACTATATAGGGCTCTGGTCAATAGTGTACAATATAGGGCTCTGGTCAATAGTGTACAATATAGGGCTCTGGTCAATAGTGTACAATACAGGGCTCTGGTCAATAGTGTACAATACAGGGCTCTGGTCAATAGTGTACAATATAGGGCTCTGGTCAATAGTGTACAATATAGGGCTCTGGTCAATAGTGTACAATATAGGGCTCTGGTCAATAGTGTACAATATAGGGCTCTGGTCAATAGTGTACAATATAGGGCTCTGGTCAATAGTGTACAATATAGGGCTCTGGTCAATAGTGTACAATATAGGGCTCTGGTCAATAGTGTACAATATAGGGCTCTGGTCAATAGTGTACAATATAGGGCTCTGGTCAATAGTGTACAATATAGGGCTCTAGTCAATAGTGTACAATATAGGGCTCTAGTCAATAGTGTACAATATAGGGCTCTGGTCAATAGTGTACAGTATAGGTGCTCTGGTCAATAGTGTACAATACAGGGAATAGGGTGCCATTTGGGATGCAGGCACAGCCTTCCAGAAGAACAGCATCAGATCTTCCATAGTATATTGTATCTGTTGTATAATTTAGCAATAAAGCCAGAGGGGGTGTGGTAGATGGCCAATATATCATGGCTAGTGGCTGTTCATATGTGTGACGCATCGCGGAGTGCCTGAACACAGCCCTTACTGTGGTACATTGGCCATATATCAAACTCCTGAGGTGCCTTATTGCTAACGTAATTAGAGCAGCAAAATAAATGTTTTTTATTTATTTAACCCATATTTTACCCGCTAAATTGACTAAGAACACATTCTCATTTACAGCAACGACCTGGGGAATAGTTACAGGGGAGAGGAGATAAATTAGCCAATTGTAAACTGGGGATGATTAAGTGACCATGACAGTATGAGAGCCAGATTGGGAATTTAGCCAAGACACCAGGGTTAACACCCCTACTCTTATGAGTAGTGCCATGGGATCTTCAGTGACCACAGAGAGTCAGGACACCTGTTTATCATCCCATCCAAAAGACAGCACCCTACACAGGGCAATGTCCCCATCACTGCCCTGGGGAATGGGGATATTTGTTTAGACCAGAGGAAAGGGTGCCTCGATCTGACCACTTCCAGCAGTATGCGGTCTCCCATCCAAGGACCGACCAATACAAATGCTGCTTAGCTTCAGAAGCAAGCCAGCAGTGGGATGCATGGTGGTATGCTCATACCCGTGGTGTACTGTCTGATATTCCACAGCTTTCAGCCAATCAGCATTCAGGGCTCTAACCACCCAGTTCATAAGGCTGGATATGATTCAGAGCAACATTTCTGAACCAGCAAAATAATCCTCAACAACTTCAACCTTTTCAGAAATTACAAATGTTCAGTTTGTCCCCCACTGCATCATAGCCATGTCCTCCACACACAGCCACGATGAGGTCATCTCCCAAAGCGTATCTATTGTCAGCAGCCATCGCTCCTGTGATGGAGCAGGAACAAGGTTGTGTTCAGTAGGGTAGGCACCTGCAAGTTCCCGGACATTTCTGGGGGGAATGGCCCTAGCCCTCACCGTCCGATCCAACAGCTACCAGACCTGCTCAATGGGATTGAGATCCGGGCTCTTCGCTGGCCATGGCAGAACACTGACATTCCTGTCTTGCAGGAAATCACGCACAGAATGACCAGTATGGCTAGTGGCATTGTCATGCTGGAGGGTCATGTCAGGATGAGCCTGCAGGAAGGGTACCACATGAGGGAGGAGGATGTCTTCCCTGTAACGCACAGCATTGAGATTGCCTGCAATGACAACAAGCTCAGTCCGATGATGCTGTGACACACCACCCCAGACCATGACGGACCCTCCACCTCCAAATCGATCCCGCTCCAGAATACAGGCCTCGGTGTAACGCTCATTCCTTTGACGATAAACGCAAATCCGACCATCACCCCTGGTCAGACAAATCCGCGACTCGTCAGTGAAGAGCACTTTTTGCCAATCCTGTCTGGTTCAGCGACAGTGGGTTTGTGCCCATAGGCAACGTTGTTGCCGGTGATGTCTGGTGAGGACCTGCCTTACAACAGGCCTACAAGCCCTCAGTCCAGCCTCTCTCAGCCTATTGCAGACAGTCTGAACACTGATGGTGCATTCCTGGTGTAACTCGGGCAGTGGTTGTTGCCATCCAGTACTTGTCCCACAGGTGTGATGTTCGGATGTACCGATCCTGTGCAGGTGTTGTTACACGTGGTCTCCCACTGCGAGGATGATCAGCTGTCCACCCTGTCTCCCTGTAGCGCTGTCTTAGGCGTCTCACAGTGCAGACATGGCAATTTATTGCCCTGGCCACATCTGCTGTCCTATGGCATGTTCACGCAGATGAGTCAGTAGAAAGTCCTCTTTTAGTGTCCTAAGTTTTCATAACTGTGACCTTAATTGCCTACCGTCTGTAAGCTGTTAGTGTCTTAACGACCGTTCCACAGGTGCATGTTCATTAATTGTTTATGGTTTATTAAAACAAACATGGGAAACAATGTTTAAACCCTTTACAATGAAGATCTGTGAAGTTATTTGGATTTTTACGAATTATCTTTGAAAGACAGGGTCCTGAAAAGGGGACATTTATTTTTTTCGCCGAGTTCAGTACATTATGGATAAAATGGCAGCTGAAAGAACGTGTGGCGATGTATGGAATGGATTAACACTAAAAGAAATGACTTAATAGTGGAGATAATAGTAGAGATAATTAAGCAATAAGGCACGAGGGGTGTGGTATATGGCCAATGTACATAAAGTAAACCTTTTTAGATTAAACTATAGTAAATATATTCACATCACCAAATAATTGAATAAAACACATCGTTTTGCAACAGCACTCTGTAGGGTAGCACCATGGTGTAGCCGGAGGACAGCTAGCTTCTGTCCTCCTCTGGGTACATTGACTTCAATACCTAGGAGGCTCATGGTTCTCACCCCCTTCCATAGACTTACACAGTAATATGACAACTTCCAGAGGATGTCCTCCAACCTATTCAGAGCTCTTGCAGCATGAACTGACATGTTGTCCAACCAATCAAAGGATCAGATAATTAATGTAGTACTGAAAGCATAAACTACAGCTAGTTAGCACTGCAGTGCATAAAATGTAAGTAGTTGACAGAGGGAAAGACAATAGCTTTGAATAATGTGTTTCCTAAATTAAGGACAGGCAGCAGAGAGAAAGCTAGCTAGCTATTGTCATTGTATTTTTTTCACTTAGCTAATGCAGCGAGCTAATTTAGCCTACTCAAACAGAGGAATGCTTATGTTAGCTAGCTGGCTAAGGCTATACAACACTGGAACTCTTCCAAGTCAAGGTAAACTTTCAGTTTTATAAATGTATTGCTAAGAGTGTCCGTGTAACTGCTAAACTGCTTGCTGTACACTGCTGGTTTACTAACGCATTAGTTATAGTAGCCATGTTGACTATGTTTGCGAATAGGTTGAAATTGATAACGATGTAGGCTGTGTGTAGTGGTTGTGTGGTATAAAGGTTGGGCTTGGGAGAAAAAAAAATCCACCTGGTCAGACAGCTGCACTGAAGTCCACAAGCGAAGGGTAAAGGTAAGAGGAGGAGAGTGTAGATTCAAGTAGGAATTATACAACAAGCAAAGTGATGATGCTGTTTGTATGTGGTTGCTATGAAAAGTGAACTGTGTGTATTCATTCCGATTGTTAAAATGTTTCTTAAAACGGAAGCAAACGGAACAAAAACGGGGATAAACATACCCGAATTTGACCAATAGAAGCCCTTGTATGCAACTGTTTGAACTAATGATTACAACCTTGATCAGGGACCGACCTCCACCAGATACAAGCTGCCTTTAACACAACCTGTCTATTCTGTAGTATATTATAATTATTCTATTCTAGCGCTGTGCTGCCACCTAGTGGAGCAGACCTGAGAACTCAAAAAGGTGAGCTTGGAAGAGAGGGAGGAGCAGAGGAATGGAGGTTAGACATTTACAATTTAGTCATTTAACAGATGCTCTTAAATTGATTTACAGGAGCAAATTAGGGTCAAGTGCCTTGCTCAAGGGCGCAGACAGATTTTTCACGTAGTCGGCTTGCGGATTACTGGCCGAATGCTCTTAACCGCTAGGCTACTTCACGCCCTTAGCTATTGACTCAAGTAGCATTGATTAGATAACAGGAGTTAAAAATGATTAAAAGGCATACATAAATAATACCAAATGAAGCACATTTTACACCATGATAACTGTCTCATATGTTTTATATGGAAGCTGTGACAAATGTCCCACATTTCCAACATGTCAGAAAGAGGGGAAGCTTTGTATCCACCAACATTTTTCAAACTGTTTAAAAAGGAAATGAAAACCCTCTCTTTTAACAGACTTTAAAACTTAGCATGGTAATTAAAATAACTTAAAAAGCATCTCTCGCCAATATTGGCCATGAATGTTGTGAGTTGTTCGACAAATAAAACAAAATGTGTTCAGGCTTGCAATGGCATAGAAACGTAAAGTCATGGTCTTCCGATGCCACTGGCATCGACTTGACACAGCAGTCATGAAAATGACTTTTCACCAAAAAAAATCCCTTTACTGCCAGTCTTAACTGATTGTAACCCTTAAATAATAATCTCTAATGGAGCGATGATAAGGCTTAAACACTGTGCTGGATTCCAATAAGTAACTCTAATGTAATGCCAAAACAGCAGTACTAAATAATGAACAGAATATTATTTCTCAGATGGTTCCTGATTGCACTTAGGTCCGTCACTGCTATCAAAAACATTACCGAGGATGTATTTGAAAAAGAAACAGCTGCATTTAACCATATTATGTCAGTCTGATAAGGATTCTTCTTTTATGATTCTTCTACTAATATCGTTTTGTTGATAAGTTTGCCAAGTCGTCATAGAAACAGACTAATTCTGAGGACATCATTTGCTTAGAAATCCAATGTGTACATTATAATAGGAATTTGGTGAAATTCAAAACAGGGGAAAATGCGTTCATCTTCTTCTCAGTCTATCAGTGGGTGGAGACCGCGCTGGCATCCCCTTCAGCCGGTGCTGCTGTCCGATTGGTTGGGCCAGGGCTCCGAGCTTCGTCTACTGAAGGTGGGCCTCCACATGCTCCAGGGGTTGTAGGAGGGGCTCAGCTGCGTGGGGGAGGGCTTTGTTGGGGCCGGGAGCGGGGTTCCACTGTCAGTGCTACCCATCAGATCGGTCAGGGGGGAAGCAGAGGAAGAAGAGAAGGAGTGTAGGGGGGAGTCAGAGGGGGGGCTGGTGGACCAGATGGAGGGGCTGAATGGAGGGCTGGAGCCCCACATGCTACTGCTGCCCAGGATGGACTGGATGAGAGGAGAGAGAGAGGCTGACCGTTAGGGACCTGGACTACTAGTACAGTCTGATGTCTTTGTGGAACAGACGTTATAAAGGTCCAATGCAGACAGATTTATCTCAATATCAAATCATTTCTTGGTAACAATTAAACATAGTGATTGTTTTCAATTAAAAATGGTCAAAAAGACTAAACAACTTCTTAGCAAAGAGCAATTTCTCAAGGAAGAATTTAGCTGGGAGTGGGGAGGGGAAATTTAAAATGAGCTGTTATTGGCAGAAAGGTTTAGAACTCTTTCTTATTGGTCTATTAACTAATTTACCACATGGCGATGTCATCATGAAAGGAAAAAACTCCCTCCTACCAAAACAGGCTGAAATTTCAGGCCTTCTTTTCAAACAGCTTTACACAAAAAAAAGTACATTAACATAACCTTCACAATTTCACAGTATTATTCCAACCTCAGTGTGGAAACATCAATCAAAAATGGGATTTTCTGTTTTCACTAGGCCTTTAACTAAATGAAGAGTGTGACTCCAACACTGAAGACACTTCTGGTGCCCATGTAAACGTCCCAAATCACACCTCGTTTCACCTGGGAAATTGCCTGTGTCTCTCCTGACAGCCATCCTACGCTATAGATACTTTCGCGTTCCAATGTGGCTCTGTAGTGCACTACATGAGGAATACTGTAGGGTGTCAGGAGAGACACAGGCCATTTTACATAAGTATGGAGCAGTGGAAGAGGTCTTACCGTGGTGGGGGTAGCAGGGGAGCTGGAGCTGGGCTGGATGGGCCAGGGCTGTAGAGGCTGCAGGGACTCGTTTGGCCAGACGGACGGGGTGGTATGTCTGAACTCAGGCCAACTCTGCTGGGGCTCCATAGCACTCCTTCCCGAGGTCATCCCACTGAACACTACACAGCACAGTCAAGCGTCAACTGGTTTCCATATACACTGAGTGTACAAAACATTAGCAACACCTTCCTAATATTGAGTTGCACCCCCTTTTGCCTTCGGAAGAGCCTTCATTCATCGGGGCATGGACTACATGGTGTTGAAAGCGTTCCACAGGGGTGCTGGCCCATGTTGAATCCAATGCTTCCCACAGTTGTGTCAATTTAGCTGGATGTCCTTTGGGTGGTGGACCATTCTTGATACACACAGGGGAAACTGTTGAGTGTGAAAAAACCCAGCAGCGTTGCAGTTCTTGACACACTCAAACCCGTGTCTGGGTACCACTACCATACCCGGTTGAAAAGGCACTTACAGGGCCTTCAGAAAGTATTCATACTCCTTGACTTATTCCACATTTTGTTGTGTTACAGCCTGAATTAAAACATTTATAAAATGTATTTTCTTTCTTACCCATCTACACACACTACCCCATAATGACAATGTTTGTAGAAATGTTTGCAAATATACTGAAAATGTATTTACATCATTTACATTCAGGGGTATGAATGCATACGTATTCACACCCCTGAGTCAATACAAGTTAGAATTACGTTAGGCAGCAATTACAGCTGTGAATCTTTCTAGGTACGTCTCTAAGAGCATTGCACACCTGAATTGTACAATATTTGTCTATTATTCTTTTTTAAATTATTCAAGCTCTGTCACAGTGGTTGTTAATCATTGCTAGACAACCATTTTCAATACTTGTGATAGATTTTCAAGCAGATTTAAGTCAAAATTGTAACTCGGCCACTCAGGAACATTCACTGTCTTCTAAGCAATTCCAGTGTAGATGTGTCCTTGTGGTTAAGGTTATTGTCCTGCTGAAAGGTGAATTCATCTCCCCGTGTCTGGTTTTCCTTCAGGATAACGCCTGTGCTTACCTCCATTATGTAAAAAAAATTATATTGAAAAACTATGGGGAATTGTGTGTGAGCCAGTGACCATAAAATCTCCATTAAATTAATTTTAAACTCCGGCTGTAAGAACATCATTTGAAAAAAATACAAGTAGTGAATACTTTCTGAAGGCACTGTGAAACTTTTGTCTTGTCCATTCACCCTCAATGGCACACTTACACAATCCATGTCCTAATGGTCTCCAGGCTTAAAAATCCCTCCTTTAACCGATCTCCTCCCCTTCATCTACACTGACTGAAGTGGATTTAACAGGTGACATCAATAAGGGATCATAGCTTTCACCTGGTCAGTCTATGTCATGGAAAGTTCCTAATGTTTTGTACACTAGGTGTAGTTAATTTAACAGCCTCGTCTAGGGCCATGTTTTTCCTGGACGGTCACATGTCCATGAAAGACTCAGGGACCTACACCATGTAACAGATCACAACACATTGTTCCATGCGATCTTCTCTCGAAAGAGAGTGTACAGAGTGCAGGTGTTGTTGTGTCCCAGTTAGACATATTCATGCATTTCACAAGCTATTCTGTCTGCTTTTTCTAACTGCTTACCTCCAGACAGGTTGAAGGTGTTGCTGGGTCCGAAGGCTGAGAAGGAGTTGACAGAGTTGAGGCTGGGTCTCCTGCCGTTCCCTACAGGGCTCCACAACCCCGAGCTGTCTGATCCATCACTCTCTACAGAGGAGAGGTGTTGGAGGACATCTCTGTCTCTGCTCCCCACAGCCGCCTTCGTTGCACTGCACCCTGGTGGTCGGAGGAGAGAACAACAGGTTAGCACAACAGCTACAGGAGTGGACACATTGAGCTTCTTCATTCACTCCCATATCAACCCCCTAGCCAAACCCCTTCCCCCTGAAAGGACTGGATAGGTAGATGCGATATGATAAGAACTCCACCTTGGAGGTGCGTGTCTCTTTGTTAACAACAGCTGGTGCACACTCTCTAATAGGGACACTTCGGGATTTTGGAAAGGAGGCCCTTTCTCTACTTCCCCAGAGTCAAATGAACTCGCAGATACCATTTTTATGTCTATGTCAGGGTTTCCGTTAGCCGGTAATAGCCGACTGTTGGACAATATTTTTTAATGCCTATAGATAAAACTGGTGTCAGGAAGAAAAAAATTCCACAGCAAAATAAAGCTTTTTAGCCTAAATACATTTGACTGGTCATGCTTATCAGTCTATAGGTTAATTTTGTGGAATTCAATTGCCGTGTGTTACGGTATATTTGTTATGCATCTTATTTGTCACACGCGTACATTATACAGATACAGAGCCTTTGAGAGGAAAATCTGTCAGATGCTGCAGCATCTCAAACGGCAACGGAAGGCAGGCTTCACCAGCGCGTCACACACCACTTTGCAATGAGCTGAAGGCAGTATGCATTTTGAAAACAAATACTTAATTGTTTGAAACCTGAATGTTTTAATACATATGAGGCATGTCTTACCTTCCATCAGAGTAATCCATAAGAGCTCCTCTCTTTCTAAATTTCTAACGTGTATTTCCTTCTCACATTGCGGTGCCCTTTTGGCAACAGTGTTTTGTATGAATTTGGGCTCTATCGCCCCACAACTGTCACAGAGTCTGTATGGAATAGGCCATTTCTTTCTCAACAAGCTGACCAATAGAATATGTCAACTGTTCTACTATGGGGGATAGTACATTGACATAGGCTAGTGATTTTGCTGTTCAGTTGCTAGTGATTTTGCTGTTCAGTACTCGTCTTGTTGGCTTATTCAAAAATCTTCAAAGTGCATATCAGAATTTCACATTTCAAATTCCACATCACCAAGGATCTACCATGGTCCACACACACCAACACAGTCGAGAAGAGGGCACGCCTACACCTCTTCCCCCTCAGAAGGCTGAAAAGATTTGGCATTGGCCCTGAGATCCTCAAAAGGTTCTACAGCTGCACCATTGAGAGCATCTTTACTGGCTGCATCACCGCTTGGTATGGAAACTGCTTTGCATCCGACCACAAGGCACTAGAGGGAAGTGCATACGGACCAGTACATCACTGGGGCCGAGCTCCCTGCCATCCTGGACCTCTATACCAGGCGGTGTCAGAGAAAAGTTTACTCCACCCACCCAAGTCATAGACTGTTCTCCCTGCTAACGCACAGCAAGCAGTACCGATGCACCAAGTCTGGAACCAACAGGACCCTGAACAGCTTCTACCCCCAAACCACATGACTGCTAAATAGTTACCCGGACCATCTGCAGTTAACCTTTTTGCACTAACTTTGACTAATCACATACGCTGCTGCTACCATTTATTATGGGTTACTATATTCCTAGTTATATGTACATATCTACCTCGTACCCCTGCACATCCACTCACTACTGGTACCATGTGTATACTGCCACGTTAATGTTACTCATTGTGTATTTATTATTGCGCTTTTTATGTTTCTATTATTTCTCTCTCTGCGTTGTTGGAAGGGCCCATAAGTAAGCATTTCCTTGTTAGTCCACACCTGTTGTTGACAAAGCATGTGACAATTAAAATTAGATTTTGATTGGCTAGATGGCCATATTGCTTAGACACATCCAATCATCTCAATTTTACACAGATGCTGAGAGTGTAGGAGCTAGAGTCAAGGGGCGAGGGGTCCATTTGGGACATGGGGGAAGAAGTAGTCAGAGACAGGACATCTGACTGACCTGGGCTTTTGTCGAATCCAGCCGCCACAGCAGCAAAGGTAGGGTTCCCGTTCTGACCAGGTACGGAGACCAACTTGGTCAGCTTGTTCTTTATGCCTGATGCAGTAGACATCAGACCCACCTCGCTGGAAAACACACAGAAACAAAGAAGACTTTGGTTTTTAGAAATAACCACTCTTGGATGTAGATGACATTTTTATCTTGATCTACATATATTTTGCAGTTATTCTTTTGGCATTCTTCTTTTCATCACACCTCAGGTTGTGTATGTTTCATGTCACTCTGGCACAGTTAACTACACAGATAGTTGTATGACTTCTAGATCAGTTTAAGATGAAGAGCTGTGCAGGTCTCTGTTGTTGTAGGTTTGTTCACCTGGTAGCAGTGTTGACCATGCCGCTATAGGAGTCATACAGAGAGAAGCCAGACGAGGGAGGGGGAGGGGTTCCGATGGTTCTCTTTAGGAAGGGATCAGACGAAGGAGGAGGAGGGGTTCCGATGGGTCTCTTCAGGAAGGGATCAGACGAGGGAGGGGGAGGGGTTCCGATGGTTCTCTGTAGGAAGGGATCAGATGAGGGAGGGGGAGGGGTTTCGATGGGTCTCTTCAGGAAGGGATCAGCGTTCATGGTCTGCAGGGAGATCTGCTGGAGACTGTCCACAGCTGAGAGGAAACGGGGAGATGCATGTCATATGGCTGCCTTTATCACAATACTCAATTGGTTTGTTTTTATTTGAAAGACTGGATTGATACATGCTTGATTCAGGAAGTTAAAAAGAGTTAATATGCTAGAAGAGGTGGGGAAACAGGTTTGGAGCAGGTATGAGGGGGTTGTGGTAGTGCACTACATAACTCACCATTGTGTGCTATGTGGAGGGGAACACAGTCCCACTCCGGGGGAGGAGAGATGTCCTTCTCCCCTTCTGAGCCGCTGCTGTTCCCCAGCTCCTGCACCACCGGTTCGTTGAACAGGAACTTAGCCAGGAGAGGGGGGCGGAAGTCTTCCAGCTTCACACGAGGCACTGGGGTTTGAGAGGAGGGAACGAGACTCAAACATAACCCTACACAGTCCTGAAAAGGTGTCTCCCAAGTCAGTGGGGAAAAAAGGCAGGTAAAAACCAAACAAGACATTTGCCATGTCAATGTGAGAAAACAGAAAAGTCAAAAGGTCAGTTAGCTGGAAAGGTAGTAACTGACCTCTTGGTTTAGGAGGTATGGGTCTTGTTATGGTTGTTGTTGTTGAGCTGCTGGCCAGGGCCTTGGAATTGAAGCTCTTGCGCTTGTTTTCCAGTGGGGTAACGTATGGGAGCTCCAGTGAGCTGTGGAAAAGCAACATGGAATAAAGTGGTCAATGTCTGGAAGCTCAGTCACGTCTGAATACAAAAGGAATGCTTTATTTGTGAGTGCTGTCCCTTTTTACCACAAGTCAGATTACTCCTAGGCTACAGAGCCCAAAGATGTACAGAACTTACTAAGAGCTGAGCATGTCAGAATTTTGTATCGAGGTCATTGAGAAAAATGTGTACAAGCCGAAATAACCAGAGGAACCCAACTTAAGACTCTGATCGACGACACGGTTTGTGATAGCTGCAGTTGTTTTCTAATCTTCAGCTGTATCTGTAACTTCTGACACTGTCTTGTGTGTATTGTGTATTTTTGGGGTAATATTATGTACACGTTGCTATTGCCCTGTTTTTCCTTCTTGCCAGGTCACCCTCGTAAAATAGGTTTTTAACTTCAAATGGGTCGTACCTGGTTAAATAAAGGTTAAATAAAAATAAACTAAACCCCACCTAGACTTTGCATCCATTTGGCTCTTCTCCTTTGTAATGGCTGCTGGCTTCTTGTTCTTGGACTTTGAGTGAGCTTCAGGAGTATCATATTTCTTCTTCCCTTTGTTGTCCTCCATTATGTCTGGGTTGGAGTTCTCTGTGGTGGTGGAGGAGCTGTCATCGTTGTCCTCCTTCTGTTCCTCTCCTCCCTGAGCTCTTCCCTTGTTCCTCTTCTCCCTCTCTTCCTTCTTCTTCGGGGCCTTGGCTTTGGTCTGCTGCACTTTCCCTTTGGCTGCACTGGCTGGAAGGAGGGAAGAAGATGACAGATTCATTACACTGTGTGAACTGAATCAAATCCTGTCAATAATAGGAGTGTTCGTACTGTGTACCCCTGAATGAGTCAGTTGTTAAATAAGCAGGTAATCACATTTTAAGGGACATCCAAATTCTCAACACAAAAGCATATGTTTATCAGGGTTAATACTAATATCCAGGTAGGTACCTTTGCCATAAACTGCATCCTGATTCCCCCCCTCCTCAGCAGACTCTGGTCTGTCCAGGTCTTTATCCATGGTCTCCACCAGGCTCACATAGTCCGAGTCTTCCGAGCTGTGCCGGCGTGGCCCATCTAGGGGACTTCTTCCTGGGGCTGAAGGACCAGCCTGTGAGGGGTGCTGCTGGTTCTCTGGAGCTGGCTGTGGCTGCTTGGGGCTCCGGGCCTTGCGGCTGGCCTGTTGGCCAGAGGAGGAGGTGCTGTCTGAGACTTTGGAGCCTGGCTGGGAGGGAGGGATCAGGGGTTGTGTGGGGCCTCGGTTGTGGCCTCCTCTGGTGTTCCTGCTAGCAGCCCTGGAGGCAGAGCCTGGCATCCCTCGCAGGGAGTTGTGGTTTGCTTCTCCACCGTACCCATTCATACTGGGAGACAAAATACTGAGAAGTTAGTAATTATACAATAAAATATTTACACACTAAACATCTCCGATCTACTCATCAAACCATTTCAGATACGAACGTCAACATATGTCAGACAAAGTTTACACAAAAACGTACATTCAGAAAACAAACTCACTGTGCATCGCTTTGAAGTCGTACTATTTCCCTGAGGTCAAAGGGCCTTCCTGTCTCCATGGAGGTGCTGGATGTTTCGAAACACATGCGTCTCTTGAACGGCTCCCAGATCCCCAGGGCCTCCAGATAGGCCGCTACAATCACCAGCAAAAACATAGAGCTGGGCACAACAGATAGAGGCAACGTTAGTAATCCTTACAGCCTTAGATACAGGGGAAATATCTGTCCAAGAAATGTAGCTAAATAAATGTATTTTGAACATGTAGAAAGGCTGATATGCCAAGATAATTCATGATATATGGGGTGCAACCTATGAGCCTAGTTCTGGATACTGGGCCTCTGAACTAATCTAGGGAACACACGGTCTCTAGGCGGGGATCCACCCATAGAATGTGTTCTATTTGTGAGGCTCCCCCTCTCACCTCATGATGACAGAGATGATGACATAGAGCTCCAGCTCCCAGTTGGGTCTGGGGAGGACAGCAGCACAGGCGGCCAGCATGTGGTAGGGCAGAGAGGCGTTGAGGGAGAACACAAAGTAAGATCCTCCGGTGGTGATGAACTTTAACTCCCGGATCACCCTGGAGGCTGTGAAGTCTGGCGTGAACCTGAGAGAGATGAAGAGACACGTCAACGTTGGTCATTTCAGTTGGTCATTGGAGATACTAGTGATTAAACAAAGCAAGCACAAAACAATTGTAGTGATTCATGGGATATTTATCTATTAACTTTAAACAACTAGCTATAGGTTTACTTACAATATGACGATTTCTTTCGAAGCATTGGGTTTTAGTGAAAACTCTTGGCAATTAAGGACTTTAAAGCCGAATCCCTCACAGAGACGTCCGTTTATTTCAGTGGATTGAATGTTAATTTCCAGCTGTCCAGTGTTCTCTAACTTAAAGGATTTTCTCAGAGTGACGTTCGGCTCCTTCGACTTCATTTCTGAAACAAGGTTCACAAAGTTAATTAGTCACATACCTCTGACAACTTCCTCTTTCATTCATATCTATTTTTAGCTGCAGAGGCTTGTGTGTCTAGAGATCAAATATATAATTTACACAAATACACAAGCATAAACAAACTATCAAAAGGGCTCTGCAAGACTATTCTCGGAGTTCAACCCGCCGATAAGTAATGGTTTCCTGTCTGTGGATGCAGGACATCTATAACAAACTGGATTCTAGACCACTCACTGTCTGTGGATGCAGGACATTATAACAAACTGGATTCTAGACCACTCACTGTCTGTGCAGTCCTTCAGTAGAGACTCAGTCATCTTGAACCTGAGGAATCCCCCTGGTCCCGGGGCCTTGCCCCCTACCTTCAGCCTTTCATAGCTGCCCTGACCCTGCACCACCAGGAACTCCATCACCGTCAGGTTGTTCCTGTAGAGACAGAGAGACATACACAGTTAACAATCAACAGAACAATAAACAGCAGTTTATATTTTATTCACACAAACCATATGATTCAAATTGCAATGCATTCATCCACACAACCACCGATATGGCCAAGTCGAGGCTGTAAAAGATATATGGTCTGACTGCTGACTTCTCTCTGTAACCCTGTAGCTACTACAGCACCTGGGAGACTATATTCCTCTTCTGCCCGTCCTCCTCAGTCCAACAGAGATATTCATAGCTCAACGTCTCAAATCAGCACCCTGCCCTCAGAGGTGCAGATTTTAAGAAGCAACATCAAAGCTTGCCGGAACTTCAGAGTGATCCTGACCTCAAGCAGTTAGCATAAACGGCAGGTAGCCTAGTGGTTAGAGTGTTGGGCCAGTAACCGAAAGGTTGGTAGATCGAATACCTGAGCTGCCAAGGTAAAAATCTGTCGTTCTGCCCCTGAACAAGGCAGTTAACCCACTGTTCCTAGGCCATCATTGTAAATAAGAATGTGTTATTAACTGACTTGCCTCGTTAAATAAAATGAAAAATAAATAAACACTGTACATTAAAATGGCACACTATCCCCTATATAGTGCACTACATTTGACCACAAACCCCATAGACCCTGGTCAAAAGTAGTACACAATATAGGGAACAGGATGCCATTTATGACACAAACCAGAGACTTATGTAAGTGGACAACTGGTTAAGTCCTACAGGCTATAGGGTTAACATGCCTTAGCATTAGCAGAGAGGAAACCGTGTGGTTGCTGACGGGGGAGAATTTCAAGCGTAGCGACCTCACTTCCTCTGGCTGCAGCATTAGGTTGTAAACGTAGGGTTGTGTCGTCGAGCCCTCGGCGAAGCCTGCGCTGCCTCTGACCACAGGCGTCTGCAAAGGGGAAGGAGAGAGTCAAGTCTCAAACATGGTATTGTATTTGATCAACTGGCACGACACAGGACTAAAAGACAGAGCAAAGTAAACTCACATGGTTTCTGTGTACCTGGAACTCCATTGTGTCGGGGGTGAAGTGTGGGAGCCTCTCCAGGGGAAACCTGGCGTGAAAGAAGAATAAGACCGTAGAATTACTTCTAGAATTATTTTCCATTCATTCTAACTCTATGGTGGAGAAACCCCATCAGTGTGACATGAAACAGCTTGCCAAAAGGGGTGACAGACAAAATGACTATTAGCAAACTACAAGTGCATATTGAAGGCTACTCACATTTGTGCCAGTTTGTGGGTGACAGCCGGGAGGTTGGGATAGAGGGCTAATGGCAGGACTTGGACATAGACAGGAACGTCAGCTGGGTTCTCCAAGACAACCTCTATCTCCTGGCAACAGAAGACTGCTGGTTAGAACAGAAGGCTCAATACAGTAGCATGTACAGGACCCAAATTTGTTCTTGACCATGTGACTTGACCAGGACAACTCTTGGCTCTAGTTATAGCCTTAGTTTAGAGTTTCTCTGGTCACATGGTCAGGGAACCCCCCCCTGGGCCTGCCAATCTATCCTGAACAAAAATCTAAACGCAACATGTAAAGTGCTGGTACAATGTTTCATGAGCTGAAATAAAAGATCCCAGAAATGTTCCATATGCACAAAAAGCCATCCTCCCCAAAACCCATTGGAGGAGGTTTGGCTTTCTCATCCAATGGGTTTTGAGAGGATGTGAGGAGTATGCAATTGAGATCTTCCCATAGAATTGATGTTAATGAATCCACCTCACCGATGAGCTGGTGAGGCTGGTGAGAGGGAACAGGACCTGCTGGGAAGAGTTCATGATAGAAGGCCACTTCAGCTGAGCTGACACTCTGGTCTCAATGTTTTTCTGGAGGTCAGCGTTGGCCTCAAACACCGCCTCCGCCATGTGTCCTGAACTCTCCTTCAGTGCTTTCCATCGCCGACGGAGCATTTGATACAAATCTACGTCCACATCCCACATATCCTCCTGCATTGACAGCCCAGGCGGTCTGCTCTCAGCTGAAAGTTTAAGATGTTTTAATGAAGAACAAGTTCGCTAGGTACAGCAGCAAACTAAACAGAAACCATTAAAGAATAACGGCAATAACCAAAAAGACTCACATTTCAGAACAAACGGTACTCCCACATAACAGTGGTCGCCACACTGCAAGCTGGCGTCAAAATAAATCTTGGCGACCTTCGACTTGCGTTTGGGTTCCAGCTCGTCCCGGTTGTTCTTCAGTCTCCTGTAGTAGAAACGTGAGTCCTCAGTCAGAGAGTGGATCTGCTGTAGGGTCACCTTCTGAGAGAAGGAGCTCACCATGCTTAGACTCTGCTGCACTACTTTACCCTGGGAGGGACAGAAAACACGTAGAAAATAGCAGAGGCAAAATACAAAAATGTTTGATACACTCAAAACAATATAGCAATCTACGACAAGTAAAATATAGTTAGTCTAACCGGAAAAGATGGCGGGAGGACAATGTGTTTGGGATAGCTGGTCAAAGTGCCCACTGCAACAACTGCTTTCACTGGTATCGTTAATATCTGTTTACAGAAGAGGAATGAAGATCACTGACAATTCTTAAACATCACACAGGAGCAATGAACAAATTGATGCATTTTATGTATTGATTTTCGTTTATGTGTGTTTCCTTTATTTAACCAGAGAAGTTACGTTGAGATTGACATCTCCATTTCAAGTGAGCCCCGGCCAAATAGAACAATTTCACAAAAGTAAAACGTATATAGTTGCCGTAGCAACTCAAATAGCAGGACTTAGTGACAGTAGCACTTCAACGGGCCAGTTGACAGGTATACCTGGTAGTCTGTTGTGATGTGGATAGCTCCGTCATAGGCCCCCTCCAGGTCTTTAGCCACCAGGGTGACCCGGAAGGCAGCGTAGTAGCCCGAGGCTAGGATCACCTGCAGGTGGAACAACAGAGCCGTCAGTCAGCCTCCTGATTTCCATCTACTTTACCTACTGCTCTCAGACACAAGGCCACTTTGTTGGTGTTTCCTAGCAGATGAACACAGCATTCTGTAGTCATCTATACACACCTCCTTTCTACTCCATCTGTACAGGACCATGAGAGTGCTCACATACAAAATATGTAGGGGTGGCAGGTAGCCTAGTGGTTAAGAGGTTGGGCCAGTAACAGAAAGGTTGCTGGTTTGAATCCCCGACTAAGTGAAAAAAAGTGATTGTCCCACCAAGCTATGTTAAGATGAATGCCTGAGTCACTCTGGATAATACTAAAATGTTTAAAAAATAAACTAATATTTCAAGGAAAAGAAAATGGAGAGAACATATATTTCATTGCAGGCTTAAATGACCTCCATTATCTCCAACCAAGTACCGCTAGATTCAGCCAGTCCAGGGACAGTAGTAGTTGTGATGCTGTTACCGTTTTGTGAGGAGAAGCTGAGGCGCTGTGTAGCTCTCTGGTCTTGGTCAGCACTGTGGTTCTGTTGCCTCTCTCGATCTTCAACAGCTCCACACTCAGACTCTCTCCTGTCAGCAGCCATGGCCGGATCACCAGCTGTACGAGTGAGTGAGTGAGAAAATGACTCGTCTCCTTTTCCGTCACACTAATCCAATCTGTTTTCAAACAAGTTGGAGAGATACTAGGTAGCCACCTCTAGTGAAGCATTAGTTACCCATGGTTACGCATGCATTCAAAAAGAGCTGTACTGCTTTATTATGGGATGTCTACAGAGCAGAGGGGTGTTGAGGGTGAGCCCACCTCGATGGGGTTGCTGTTGACAACCACAAACAGGATGCTGCTGGTGTCTGTCGCGCTGAGGACACCAAAGTCCAGGAAGTTCTCTTGCAGACTGGGCGGCAGGACAAAGGGCTGTTGAGAGGATGGGAGGAAGAGAAAAATGAGACTATATTGTTATGATATGGGGGCCAGGTTAGTATTAGGACATGCACCAACACCCCTATCCAGGGAACACTTCCACACACGATTCCTCCAGGGGGTAGCAGGAACCTTGTTCAGCCAGGTTGATATGCACATCAGGTGATCGTCAGTCAGTGTCCCAGCTTGCAAGACGTGAGGCTGCTGGTTGGTTTGGTGGCCATGAGGCTTTCGTTTTGATTTGAAATCATTCGTTTAGGTATAACTGTTCAGAATTTTCCTTTTTGCACATATGTATGTTTAGTCACCATCTGAACAAATGATAATCTGCCTGGACTGGCGACCAAGAGGTCAAGGTCTAGTTATGGGTTTCGTAACAATATGCATTTGCAGGTGTTTCCCCCACAATGTACTTGAGTGTGTGAAGGATTTAATTTGTGTGTGTACACTATTTCCCCAGTGTGTGTGTGTGTGGCAGTACCTCCAGGAATCCAGTGTAGGCGCGGACGGGGAGGTGGAACTTGGAGGCGTTGGTGACCAGCAGGATGTTGCTGTCGATGTGATTGGAGGGCCGGACAGGCTGGAAGTGGAGGGAGAAGATGTAACGAGACTCCTGAGGGGGGATCAACACCGGCTCACTGAAGTTCTGCACCTGAGGAGGAGAACACGGGACCGTTCATATATACGCTGCCTCCTTAGGACACACTCAGAGGACAACAGAGCAGTTCAACACGTTTAATACTTGACAAACCAAAGTCCCCCCAGGGATCAATAAAGTAGCTAGTTCTTATCTTAAGACTTGAGGACCGTGATTAGTAATTGATTGAAGTTGGTTGTATTTAAGCTGGGTTGGAACAAAAGCCTGCAAGCTTTGAGTTGGCTGACAGCAACAGGCCTCTGGAACACGATACAGTTCATAACAGTTACTCACTAAGAACATGGTCTTGGCTTCATCTGGAAGGGACACGTCATGGATGCGGATGGCAAAGTGGAAGGTGTTGGTGAGGTGGATGGGTTTGACCACTGGCTCTAGAACACTGTCTCTAATGTGGAACAACGTGACTGTATGGTCAAACCCCAAATACCTGTCACACAGATGGAGAGGAGAGTTAGTGGAGACGTTTCAAATGTTCAGAAATTGTGTAATGGTGATTCGTTAAAGTAAAAAAATAAATAAAAAAATACTTCTCTTTTCACTGGTTAAATAAAATACTTGTCATTGTTATTGGTAAAGGAAACAGAAAAACCTACCCGTCTAGAACCTCAGCTAGGTATGGGATTTCAAGTTTGGAGTAGCTTTTCTCTTTCGCTTTTACTGTTATTTTACCAGAGGACTGGGAAGCTTTTTGAACTTTCGATGCTGGAAATCAAAAAAACAAAACCGTGTCAAAACAGGTTGGAACAAAAAGGCAGAGGTGCAATATGCAGGAGAATTCCAGAAGGTATGGGGAGTACTGAGCAATATAGCTCACTTACCATCAAAACTAATACTAGCGACTTTGGTGTATCTATGTTCTCCAGCTTTTAGCGTGACGGCCTTGAAGTCTATTGTGATGGCATCGTTTGACGGCGTCGCTCGAACACTCATTATTTGCACATCTTTTGCTCCGGAATTGAGAAGATGCAAATTCAACTGCTTTGGTCGATCTGTAAAACATTTAAACAGAAAATACAATAAACAACTCATCAAATCACCCAAGAATCATTTTGAAAAGTCCAAATCACTCAAATATTTCACAAAAGCCTGACCCATTGGAGAATGAGGGTATAAAGGTGTTGTGAACACAGCACACCTTGTGAGCGTAGCGTTCCAAAGTCCAACATTTCTATTGAGGAGTAGATTCCTGGTGCTGAGGACAAAGACACACAGGAACAGGAGACGTTTCAATCAGCCAGTCACAGATACAAGTATAGAAGTATTACTATTGGAAATGTATGGTGAGGCGTTGCTATTGGAAACATTGTTATTGGAAACGTATGGTGAGGCGTTGCTATTGGAAACATTGTTATTGGAAACGTATGGTGAGGCGTTGCTATTGGAAACATTGTTATTGGAAACGTATGGTGAGGCGTTGCTATTGGAAACATTGTTATTGGAAACGTATGGTGAGGCGTTGCTATTGGAAACATTGTTATTGGAAACGTATGGTGAGGCGTTGCTATTGGAAATGTACCCGAGGTGACCTCCACCTCTACAGGCAGGATGATGAACTCGTCCTGGTTGGAGGCGTTTGTTTTGATTCTGATGAAGGCCGTGTGGTTGTCTGCGTCTCTCGACGAGAAACTGGCTCTCATCACCCCCTTCGTCTCAAACGGGGGAATCTCCTGACAACCACACAGGAAGAAAGAACAGAAAAGACATTCTATTCAGGGGTCAAGTAATTCCATTCTGGTCAGGTATTTGTCTCAATTCCAATTCTAATGGTGTAGAAGTAACAGGATAATAATCTAAAAGCCCCCGACTGTCCTGATCTATACACACCCACAGATGGTGCGTTCCTCCCTGCTGCCCTGTGGGGAGCTCCAGGTGCAGGTCTCCTCCACTAGAGTACATCTCCACTACCTGCAGTGGCTCACTGTGTGGGTTGTGGATGTTTATGAGTGGAGAGAAGCTGCTGTTGACTGGGACTCGGGCCCCGATGAACGGCCGCAGCCTGTAGGGGTTGGGGATGCCCACACCAAACACCTGCAGGGGATAAGACAACAACAACATAAGACTCATGATCTACAGCAGGGAACTACTTGATCTACAGCAGGGACCTACAACAGGGACTAAGACTGAGGAGGCAAGGGAGAAAACCAGCAGAAAATGCAATCCACAAAGGATCCTTATATTCAGTGTTCAGAACACACCTCCAGTATACAAACATATTACAGAATTATTATACATAGTGACACATTATATAAACATACACACCTGACATGTAAACACTCCATGATGAATTATTAGTATAGATATGACATATGATTCCGTAAACATATGTATTCATACACACCTGATATGTAAACACTCCATGATGCGAGGTATTAATAAATAAAGTATTCTCTACATTTCCTACTACTCGAGCGAGGAAGACCACATCAAACGACGTATTCCCCCCTGGTGGAATTATCTACAGGGAGAGAAGAGAAGGGATGGGGTGAATTAACTCGAGAGAAAGAATACGACAATTATCCAATCAAAAGATTGGAATCAAAAGGTCGAGCTACTTTTGGAACTGTAAATGTAACCAACCAATTAAGGTCAGTCTTGGGTGTGATAAAGCAGTAAACATGAAGATTCTTGTCATGATGCGATATCGTTTTAGAAGATACTGGATGACAGCCAGACATAAACAAATCGCTTTAACAATAAAAATGTTTAAATACCAGGGGGAAAGAGGGCGTTTTTGCTCCAGCCAACATTCTTCCTTATTTGACTTGATTTTCCTGCTCTACTCTCAGGACTCAAACATGCTGAGCAGCACAGTCACACCATTCACCATCTCCTCTGCTCAGGAGTGCACTGGATTCAGAGCTGTCATGAGTTTCACAATTCAGTTAAAAGGCCCAACATGGCGGAATGTTGACAGTTGTTTTTCAAAAAGTACAAAACCAGCACATGATACCCATAACAGCCGGGTCACATGGTCAGACTGACAGGCAGGGGAATCGGAATGGCCGGATAAATGAGCCTCTGTCCACCGACAAACACAGGGCTTAGTCTTTCAGCTTTTGAACAAGCCGTGCGTATGCCTGTAGAACAGGAGACGTCGGCTGTGTCCCAAACCAAAAGAAAGCTTGCTGCCTACCTGCCTGCTCCAAAAGGACCTATGTAGGTAGCACTTTCCTCAGTAGGTAACTGACATTTAAGATGAAATTGGTAGGCAGCATTTTAAGGTGCCTTGGGATTGTGACACGCCAATTTTGACATCCTGCCTTGAAATGCTGCATCTTTGTGGAATGGGACACAGCAATAGGGTTATACTTATTAGCTACTCACCCTGTTTTGAAAGAATGATGCATGAAAATGTGCAGTTGTTGCTGATATAGATATCAAGCTTATTTCCTCTGCACTAGGATTGTGCAAATAAACTTTCTCCATTTTTGGCATTCCAACAGGCCTGGGAACAGGAAGAGAAACAGTGTTGTGAAAGCTGTCGCACATATAGCTGTCAGAAACACAGCCGTCAGAAACATATAGGCCTAATAGGGTCAAATGGAGTCTCAAAAAAAATCTGGTTGATTTCCATTTCCTTGTCTCTCCTAACAGATGTTGATAAAACGATCATGCTCCAGGAGGCCTCTTCTCTTAACTGTGGAAATACCCAGCAGATAAGAGCACGTTTAAAAAGTATCAATGCCAAGTTGTCAAATGATCTGAGAGGGTGATGCACAGAATGTACATCTCAACAGCCTGACAGGAAGAAAATAAACAGAGTAGTTGATGGTTGAATTTGTCCCATTTCACACATGTACAAGTCTATATTATCAAATTGTATTGGTTGCATACACATATTTAGCAGATGTTATTGCGGGTGTAGCGAAATGCTTGTTAAACTAGGGCAGAGCGATATGGCCAAAATGTTTCACATTTTTGACAGTATATAATGTTTTTGATTAATAAAAGTTCTACATTTGCTTTATGAGTAGTGTGACACCCTACGGTGGCAACACATACATTCTAAATGATTTCTCCATTCTGATTGTTTTATACTGTTCAATTCAACTTCAACCTAAAATTATTTCCTGCATTTCCACCAATTTCCGCATTTCCTGGACTCATTTGAGATAATTTCCACACTGCCATGACATGGGCAAAAATACTAGGCCTTATTTTTAACCAAATGTTGCAATTGTGATTTAGATCAAAACACTTGGGTAAACTTTTGGAATCATGGAAATATTTATTATAATTCTATAGTTAGAATATAAATAATAGTGGGCACTTTGAACACAGTGTTGTTTGACATGACACTAAATGAAAATGCCATGGACAAGTTATTGTGACAGGGTAGGAACCAAAGTGATGGTCAGTGTTTCCTAGGGGAACCTATAATCTTTGGCTACATTAAATCTGTATTCATATAGCCAACATATTCATTATTAGCCTATTCCTCTTTGATTCAGAAGATACTGTTGCACAAACAACATGCTGATTTAAGCCTCCACCAGTACTGGTATCAGGCTGTATTAGCTAGCTACGTTTGCTCTGACTCAGTACTTTTATTAGCTGGCTAACACGATTTAGCTTAAGTTGCTAAGAAAATACAAACTAGCTGTTTGCAGATGTAAGAAACAAACAAATAATGTAATTATAGAACGCTTGTGGATTTATATTCAAATCAGTGGCAACATCGTCATCAACATTGTTGCGTATGCTGCGTTGACCATGCAGACTGAACGAAAGTGTCGTGGTCAAGCAACAAATGAGCTCCTTGAGTGACAGGGAGTGGGACTAGGTCTGTGTGGAAAGCAGCATGGAGAGAGAGAGAGGAGAGGGATGACTCAAGTAGAGGAGTAAACTATAAAAATGGACGTCACACACACACGGCGTATCACATTTAACAAACCAAACATTCAAATAGTTATAGAAGGTAACGTAAGAACCCAAACCGGTCCGTGCATAAATACCTGTATATAGTAAAATACAGTCTACCGCCCAGCCCTATGTTAAACACGTGTGAATTGGAAATGTGTTTCTGTTACATATCCCAACTCTCCCCGAGACACCCCCGGAGAGTGGGGTGAGACACCCTCGGAGAGTGGGGTCACGGCCAGGGTCTGCCATTATCAACAGCGACCCAGGAGCAATTAGAGTTAAGTGCCTTGCTCAAGGGCACAGACAGATGGTTCACCTTGTTGGCTTGGGTATTCGACCTAGCTACCTTCACGGTTACTGGCCCAACGCTCTAAGCGCTAGGATACTTGCAGGTGTATCTGTAGGTGGAGGAAGTTAACTCACTGTTCATGGAAGTCCAGCATTGGCGGCTCAAAGCGTATGGGCCTGCTGTTCCCTCTCTGTAAGGGTGAGCTGTGGGAGAAAAAAAGAGGAACCATAGTGAGGAAGAGAGGGGAAACAAGGACGACTTTTCATCCATGCTGCAGTCCTACTTCCTATTGTGTAACATGTAAAAAAATATATATAAAAAAAATAAAAGTTTGTGTGTGTAAAGCATATCAGGTTAACATGTAAAAGCTCAGGGCAACCGCCAAAACAAGACAGGAAACCTGCCAAACCTGCTTTGCAAAAACAAGTGATCTACTGCAAGGTTGTTTCCCCTATATCATTTTGACTGACTATGACTACATAGTAATTTCCACAAAAAATAGTTTTTGCAAAGATAATTGAAGTCAGAGATATGCATTAAGACAGATGTCATTGCATGTGTATTCAGCGCAGACAAACAAGATCTTTCCATGAGAAACAAGGCACCCAAAAGGGAAACCGCTCCCTGCACACGCCACAGACAGTAGGACTTCACTGAACAACACGTATAAGCCGACAGCACACAGGCAAGTCATAAAAAGGTGTCGCTGTGGATCCATGACCAATGTTATGAAACGTCAGGAACAACAAGGAATATATGTTTTATTATAAGGCCTACACTTGGAATACAAATGAATTCTATGAAGTCATAGTTGTACATTAGAACTTAGTTGTGCTCCTACTGTGGTCCTGTGTGTTCTAAGAGAGAGAGGTGGAAAAGAACTGCACATGCTCTTAATGTCGCTATGGGAGATTGACCTTCAGCTGGGTAAATCACACACACCCCGCTGTCTGTGTGTGTGTTTACAGAGGAGCTCTACAACCAACCAGACCTCTCTCAGAATGACTCCTCCACTCCTGCATTTTGCAGCGTTTATAACTGTGTTTGAACACACATTTGCAGGTGGCGAACAATGCAGACGGTGTTCAGCTTATATTAATTGTAGATCATATTATTTATAATGTAAACAGAGGTAGATTCCCTGTAATTTCCCCCCTATAGCTTCAGAGTACAAACAAGGCCACATCATGCGTTGTTTAATGGTCATAATGGGCCACTGACTGACTGAAAAAGGCCACCGTGTAACAGCCAATCAAACACTCTAAATTCTTGAGGTTTCAAAATGCAAATACATTGCTTTTCTGCATGGCGTGCATTGGCCAACTTCTGATGTAGACTGAATGTTTTTTTAAGCAATGTCAGCAGCTAGATAGATGGGAGGCTTGGCGGTGTTAGTTCGCCGTGGGTGGAGGAGAGGTGCGAAGTTTAGACTATAAAAAAAGGAACAGATGCATCGTCAGTCAGCATCGTGACTAAAAAGCCACAAGCCATTTCCTGTTCTAACTAAGCAACGCAAAAGTCTCTTCTGCATATTATATAGATTGTCTAGAGAACTTTAAACCTGCTGAATGCTGGCCAGGGGATAAAGTGAATCTGATAATGAATCTTCTGCATATTGTAGAGATTGTCTAGAGAACATTAAACCTGCTGAATGCTGGCCAGGGGATAAAGTGAATCTGATAATGAATCTTCTGCATATTGTAGAGATTGTCTAGAGAACATTAAACCTGCTGAATGCTGGCCAGGGGATAAAGTGAATCTGATAATGAATCTTCTGCATATTGTAGAGATTGTCTAGAGAACATTAAACCTGCTGAATGCTGGCCAGGGGATAAAGTGAATCTGATAATGAATCTTCTGCATATTGTAGAGATTGTCTAGAGAACATTAAACCTGCTGAATGCTGGCCAGGGGATAAAGTGAATCTGATAATGAATCTTCTGCATATTGTAGAGATTGTCTAGAGAACATTAAACCTGCTGAATGCTGGCCAGGGGATAAAGTGAATCTGATAATGAATCTTCTGCATATTGTAGAGATTGTCTAGAGAACATTAAACCTGCTGAATGCTGGCCAGGGGATAAAGTGAATCTGATAATGAATCTTCTGCATATTGTAGAGATTGTCTAGAGAACATTAAACCTGCTGAATGCTGGCCAGGGGATAAAGTGAATCTGATAATGAATCTTCTGCATATTGTAGAGATTGTCTAGAGAACATTAAACCTGCTGAATGCTGGCCAGGGGATAAAGTGAATCTGATAATGAATCTTCTGCATATTGTAGAGATTGTCTAGAGAACATTAAACCTGCTGAATGCTGGCCAGGGGATAAAGTGAATCTGATAATGAATCTTCTGCATATTGTAGAGATTGTCTAGAGAACATTAAACCTGCTGAATGCTGGCCAGGGGATAAAGTGAATCTGATAATGAATCTTCTGCATATTGTAGAGATTGTCTAGAGAACATTAAACCTGCTGAATGCTGGCCAGGGGATAAAGTGAATCTGATAATGAATCTTCTGCATATTGTAGAGATTGTCTAGAGAACATTAAACCTGCTGAATGCTGGCCAGGGGATAAAGTGAATCTGATAATGAATCTTCTGCATATTGTAGAGATTGTCTAGAGAACATTAAACCTGCTGAATGCTGGCCAGGGGATAAAGTGAATCTGATAATGAATCTTCTGCATATTGTAGAGATTGTCTAGAGAACATTAAACCTGCTGAATGCTGGCCAGGGGATAAAGTGAATCTGATAATGAATCTTCTGCATATTGTAGAGATTGTCTAGAGAACATTAAACCTGCTGAATGCTGGCCAGGGGATAAAGTGAATCTGATAATGAATCTTCTGCATATTGTAGAGATTGTCTAGAGAACATTAAACCTGCTGAATGCTGGCCAGGGGATAAAGTGAATCTGATAATGAATCTTCTGCATATTGTAGAGATTGTCTAGAGAACATTAAACCTGCTGAATGCTGGCCAGGGGATAAAGTGAATCTGATAATGAATCTTCTGCATATTATAGAGATTGTCTAGAGAACATTAAACCTGCTGAATGCTGGCCAGGGGATAAAGTGAATCTGATAATGAATCTTCTGCATATTGTAGAGATTGTCTAGAGAACATTAAACCTGCTGAATGCTGGCCAGGGGATAAAGTGAATCTGATAATGAATCTTCTGCATATTGTAGAGATTGTCTAGAGAACATTAAACCTGCTGAATGCTGGCCAGGGGATAAAGTGAATCTGATAATGAATCTTCTGCATATTGTAGAGATTGTCTAGAGAACATTAAACCTGCTGAATGCTGGCCAGGGGATAAAGTGAATCTGATAATGAATCTTCTGCATATTGTAGAGATTGTCTAGAGAACATTAAACCTGCTGAATGCTGGCCAGGGGATAAAGTGAATCTGATAATGAATCTTCTGCATATTGTAGAGAAAGGTAAAAGAAACCTAATGAAACTGGCTGCTAGCCAGAAGAGGTGTAACCATGATAGACACCTATTGCATTATATATAATAACTGGTGTGACACCTAAGCAACGGAGAGACAAAAATAAAAACTGAGAAAGGCTAATATAAAATTAACCACGTGTTACTAAGTATAATCTTGGCCTCTACACGATGCTGACTAGACAATGAATAACTACTATTTACAAGCTGAACACAACTGGTCATTTGGAGAGAAAATACATGTTATTGCATGCTTTTGTGGTCAATCAGTCCTTGGTGTTGTGGACAGAAACCTCAAGTCAAAGTGAAAGGAAAATTGCCAGGCTTGCATATTTAACTTGTCTAGTTAAATAAAAGTTAACCATGACTTAATCGAAACTGATCTAAATAGCCAAAGCAGAACTTTGCTAAATTGCTAAATCTGTAGTGCTGGAAAAGTTGTGTCTTGATAAACCATTTGTGAGAAAATCTTCAGAGATTAATGACAAAGAACAAACACAGCATCTCAGCTGTTAGAAACAGTAGACCAGACACTCCGTTGTAGTACGGCTGCAGCCGTACCAGACAATAACCACAACATAAGGCTCTTAGCACCGCCTGCATCCTCATACACACATGCTGCCCTGGAGTCTGGACATTGACCTTCATTATCAAGTCAGACTTTAAAAAGGCACATGCACACAATAACTAACAGCGTACATTTCCGCTACAAACTCCATTCACCACCTTGCTTTCCATTTGTATTGATCTCTCAATTGAATTCCTTGCTCTTCAAGCAGAGAGACCATTCAGTGCCATTCCATTTCATTTTATAATTAAATTAATTTCTATACCTTTGGGACATCACTTCCTTCAACTGGGTTATACCAACTTCCTCCAATCTAAGCACTGGTTTAACCCAACACTTCTAGATAAGAGAGCTATAAACGTAATTGCCCTTACGGATGTTTACACAAACAATGGAGTGGAATCAAGTCAACTAAGAGGACAAAGGTGAACAGAGAGGGAGGCGTGAGGGGGCTCCATTGGCATCGATATGAGCGGTTGCTCTTACGGTCTATCAGAATGAATACATAAAAATAAAAATGTTGGTCCCATGTTTCATGAGCTGAAATAAAAGATCCTAGAAATGTTCCAAAAAGCTTATTTCTTTCAAATTGTGTGCACAAATTAGTTTACATCCCTGTTAGTGAGCATTTCTCCTTTTCCAAAATATTCCATCCACCTGACGTATATCAAGAAGCTCATTAAAGAGAATGATCATTACACAGGTGCACCTTGTGCTGGGAACAATAAAAAGGCCACTCTAAAACGTGTAGTGTGTCACACAACACCCCAGACGTCTCAAGTTGAGGTAGCATGAAATTGGCATGCTGACTGCAGGAATGTCCACCAGAGCTGTTGCCAGAGAATTTAATGTTAATTTCTCTACCATAAGCGGCCTCCAACGTCGTTTTGAAGAATTTGGCAGTACGTCCAACAAGCCTCACAACTGCATCCCCAGTCTGGTGAAATCCATATATTTGGTCCAAATACATTTATTTCAATTGACCGATTTCCTTAAATGAACTGTAAGTTAGTAAAATATGAATGTTGTGTATTGTTCCATTGTCATATAATTGGTACATTAACTATCAACATAGGATTAAAAATAGTTATCCAGATTGCATTTTGGCAACATGTGTGTGTGTGAGAGATATATATATATATATATATATATATATGCATACATACACACACACACACACACACACACACACATACATACATACATACACACACACAGTGGGGCAAAAAAGTATTTAGTCAGCCACCAATTGTGCAAGTTCTCACACTTAAAAAGATGAGAGAGGCCTGTAATTTTCATCATAGGTACACTTCAAAAATGAGGGGGAAGAAATCCAGAAAAATCACATTGTAGGATTTTTAATTAATTTATTTCCAAATTATGGTGGAAAATAAGTATTTGGTCAATAACAAAAGCAATGGACATTAGACCGCAATGTCTCTGTGAGACGCAAAGTAGGTGAACGGATGATCTCCGCTAGAGGTCAACCGATTAATCGGAATGGCCGATTAATTAGGGCCGATTTCAAGTTTTCATAACAAATCAGAAAACTGTATTTTTGGACACAGATTTGGCAGATAAAAAAATAAAAATTGTAACTTAAAATTTTAAATTAAAACCTTTATTTAACCTTTATTTCATCTTTATTTAACTAGGCCAGGTCACAATTGTAAATGAGAACTTGTTCTCAACTTGCCTACCTGGTTAAATAAATAAAGGTGAAATAGGCAAGTCAGTTAAGAACACATTCTTATTTTCAATGACGGCCTAGGGACAGTGGGTTAACTGCCTCGTTCAGGGGCAGAACGACAGATTTTTACCTTGTCAGCTCGGGGGATTCAATCTTGCAACCTTACAGTTAACTAGTCCAATACTCTGACCACCTGATTACTTTGCACTCCACGAGGAGACTGCCTGTTACGTGAATGCAGTAAGCCACGGTAAGCTGCTAGCTAGCATTAAACTTATCTTATTAAAAACAATCAATCATAATCATTAGTTAACTACACATGGTTGATGATATTACTAGTTTTTCTAGCGTGTCCTGCGTTGCATATAATTGATGATGTGCGTATCGTTGCTCCAATGTGTACCTAACCATAAACATCAATGCCTAAGTATATATTTTTAAACCTGCATATTTAGCTAAAAGAAATCCAGGTTAGCAGGCAATATTAACCAGGTGAAATTGTGTCACTTCTCTTGCGTTCATTGCACGCAGAGTCAGTGTATATGCAACAGTTTGGGCTGCCTAATTTGCCAGAATTTTACGTAATTATGACATAACATTGAAGGTTGTGCAATATAACAGGAATATTTAGACTTATGGATGTCACCGTTAGATGAAATACGGAACCGTTCCGTATTTTACAGAAAGAATAAACGTCTTATTTTGAGATGATAATTTCCAGATTCGACCATATTAATGACCTAAGGCTCGTATTTCTGTGTGTTATTATGTTATAACTAAGTCCATGATTTGATAGAGCAGTCTGACTGAGCGATGGTAGGCAGCAGCAGGCTCGTAAGCATTCATTCAAACAGCACATTTGTGCATTTTGCCAGCAGCTCTGCTGTTTATGACTTCAAGCCTATCAACTCCCGAGATTAGGCTGGTGTAACCGATGTGAAATGGCTAGCTAATTAGCGGGATGCGCGCTAATAGCGTTTCAAACGTCACTCGCTCTGAGACTTGGAGTGGATGTTCCCCTTGCTCTGCGATTGGTAACGCTGCATCGAGGGTGGCTGTTGTCGATGTGTTCCTGGTTCGAGCCCAGGTAGGAGCGAGGAGAGGGACGGAAGCTATACTGTTACACTGGCAATACTAAAGTGCCAATAAGAACATCCAATAGTCAAAGGTTAATGAAATACAAATGGTATAGAGAGAAATAGTCCTATAATTCCTATAACAACTTACAACCTAAAACTTCTTACCCGGGAATATTGAAGACTCATGTTAAAAGGAACCACCAGCTTTCATATGTTCTCATGTTCTGAGCAAGGAACTTAAACGTTAGCTTTCTTACATGGCACATATTGCACTCTTACTTTCTTCTCCAACACTTTGTTTTTGCAATATTTCAACCAAATTGAAAATGTTTCATTATTTATTTGAGGCTAAATTGTTTGTTATTGATGTATTATATTAAGTTAAAATAAGTGTTCATTCAGTATTGTTGTAATTGTCATTATTACAAAAAATATAAAAATAGAACAGCCAATTAATCGGTATCGGCTTTTTTGGTCCTCCAATAATCAGTATCGGCGTTGAAAAATCATAATCGGTCGACCTCTAATCTCCGCATATGTGGTTCCCACCTTGAAGCATGGAGGTGGTGGTGTGATGGTGCTTTGTTGGTGACACTGATTTATTAAAAATTCAAGGCACACTTAACCAATATGTCTACCACAGCATTCTGCAGCGATACAACATCCCATCTGGTTTGCGCTTAGTGGGACTATCATTTGTTTTTCAACAGGACAATGACCTAAAACACACCTCCAGGCTGTATAAGGGCTATTTGACCATGGAGCGCGATGGTGCTGCATCAAATGACCTGGCCTCCACAATCACCCGATCTCAACCCAAATGAGTACTGCAGAGTGAAAGAAAAGCAGCCAACAAGTGCTCAGCATATGTGGGAACACCTTCAAGACTGTTGAAAAAACATTCCAGTTGAAGCTGGTTGAGAGAATGCCAAGAGTGTGCAAAGCTGTCATCAAGGCAAGGGGTGGCTACTTTGAAGAATCTCAAATATATTTAGATTATTTTCACACTTTTTTTGGTTACTACATGATTTCACATTATTTCATAGTTTTGACATTCTCTATTATTCTACAAAATAGTAAATACTGAGAGGAGATCCCTCTGTGAAACTTACTAAAACTCACATGATCCCATCTACCATAATAGTCTGTCCGTTTCAGAGCAGATGAAAGAGAGTGAAAAGGGTGGAGCGAGACACTCAGACTAAATAGATTAATTTTAAGGAGCCACTAAAGCCCTGGAGAGAAGCACTCAAATATCGTAACCAAGGCCTGTGCTTTAGCTATTTTTACACAAATAGATTTTTACACCAAAACAGACCTAGGGCACACACACAACGTAATGGGAAAGAAACCCTGCTGATGTTGACAATCGCCCCGATGACGTGCTGCACTGTGGCCTTCCACCCCATCCATGTTTTCTGATGTGGTTCTCATGATGATTTGACCGACTTATTATGTCACGCCACATGTACTTCTGCCTGATGGGCGTGTGCCGCCTGATGGGCGTGTGCCGCCTGATGGGCGTGTGCCGCCTGTGTGGAGTGCACTGTGCAGATTGAGTTACTTTGTGACCCTAGCACAGAAACACACAGATTGCCAAACAATCCCTGGAAAGCCTGTTTAGTTCACCTGTGTGTGTGTTTACTTAAGGAAAGAGACAGGCCTCTGATCTGGAGGAACCTCATTGGCTGAGGGTGACGGTTAACCTGGCCTGAGGAATGTAAGGCAGGACACACACTGATTATTCAAGAGGATTAACATGTTTCAGACCGGTTCTTCTAAATGCCACCAAGGTTAAGTGTAGCGAACTGCCACCTAGTTTGGCTGAAAGCTTCACAACCGAGGTCTAAAAGGGGTAACGTATTCACAGGGTGAGACTTTATGGAATCCACTTCTCTCTTTTCACGATGATGTCTGTCCACATGCTATGTAAACCCAGTCCCCTCCCGATGTGATCCTAACACTGCCTTGATGCAGGGGGGCTCTGACTGAGCCTCCTGAAAACTCTTAACATCCCTCCACTGTCTCCATAGTGACTAGGACACACACAGACCCACACCCTCCCGTTGTCTACCTCCAGCTCCACCTCCCAGCAGCCAGCCCCACCTCCAAGAGCATGACTATGTTGATGGAAATGAGAACAAGGTGTGGCAAACAGTGGATCAGTCTCCTACGAAGCAAAGCCGCTACATATGGAATTGGCTAGCAGCCATAGATAAGCTGAGTAGAGATGTGATTCTAATGCCAGGGTTTACCCTCCTATTTAGAGTCTATCTATCTAGGTGCGACTGGTGTTACATAAGGACGTTTAATGAATGAATTGTTTACAGTCATTGTGGCCTGCAACAACAGAACAACAGTTCTCTCAGAGGTGCATTCAGGTGCATAAAGATAAAATATATACATCATACCTTTTTTGATTATATGAACCCAGGTGAAGGTCAGGCTCTATCTGTAAAACAAAGAAAAATCCATGTGAAGTAACCATCAGATGAGCAGCAGGCGATCTTCATAGCTCTAGTCTGACATGACATGGCTCAAAACATAGGAACAAAAAGAAAGTTATCCCACCCCTAATGATATCATCAGAACAAACAAACCAGGTCTAGATGCAGAAAGTCATAGGCAAATAAGTAAGACGTGCTGGTGCATGCAAATGTGAGCAGTTCTGACATGATGATGTCGTTTTATTTTATAACAGCAGTCAAACGGATGTGTTTCCACCACAAAGGTGGAACACCCATCAATTGAACACAACACTGGTGCCCAATTTGCATTGGATTCAGAATGTGCTGTATTAACTCTATATTCACCTCACTGCTAATTGAAAAATCATATTTTGCACTACAGTGATTCAAGCATCAAAACCAGCAAAAGATTAACGTCTCTGACTATGGACCTCCTTCAATCAAACCGGCCTTGGCCATATTTATGCAGCATCTCTATTTACACAACTACTGCCCTTGTTCATCTAGGACCATTTAACATGTGAAGTGGTGGCAGTCTACCTGTTGTTTCTTACCATTCCCTCAACTTTTTTGCAATTCTAGGCCTATTTGATCATAGATAAAGAGGGGATGTTTATATACTATGCAAACACTCCACAGGGGGTTTAAATGAGTTGAGCCCTCAACTGCTCTGTTAAGGCCAATCAGCACAGGCAGGCGAGGTGCGCAGGTGAACAGAGGTGGAGAGAGGAGGGGTGACTGACTTTCAGAGCAGTGACATGTGGGATGGACAGTGTTCTGACCCCGCCGGGCCGACCAGAGCTAGCTAGCCTCTATAACAGTGACATGTTTGTAAACTATGATATCTGAGTAGTATCACTGTCAATAATGTCCTTTTGGACATCTCACAGAAGTCCGCTCTGTCGTTTGTCTTGTCTGAAACAGTGAACAGCACACGACCAAGAAACCTGATAAAGGCTAAACACAGACTACTTGGGTAAAAATACATATAGCAGAGAAAGTGAAAGTTACAGCTTTGAGAAGATACTGATCTCATGTTAATTTTTACAGCGATTATACTTGATTTCACAGGCTGCTATTCACCTCGTGTTTACTGAGTAACTACATAGTAGCGGGATAGTGTGTTAAGCTGTGCATGTTGCATAGGGAGGGTCATGAGCCTTTCTGTGGTCGCTAGGAGGGGAGTGTAAGGAAACAATGTCTTACCTGCAAGAGGCCTCCCTCACCAAAGTGAAGTACCTCTAAGATTGTGTCTGATTGGATGAATGCTGTGGAGACACAATTTGTCAACAGTTATTAAAAGACCCCTCCATAATTACATTCTGCAGGAAGTGGCAGAGTTGACTTGACAACCGTAAACAGAGCAGAAAACAGATGAAAATATCCATGTCTCTGCTATTGGTAGGGTGTGTTAAGTGTGCATATAGGTCCCCATTTTCAGTGCATTCCTTAAACATGTCATGATTATGTTCAGCAATGCAGGAAACAGCCATACTTTAGACAGGAAGCATTTCAACCGTGGCATTTAAACTCAACCCACCACTGCTTCACACATTGAAACTGCTGGTGGAAACAGTTCTCCTTTTCACCCTAGCTATAGGCTGCATTTTTATTTTTCAAAGTTACAGTTAATTGGATATGGAAAGGTGTACTAGCAGACGAATGCTTCCCTAAACAACTGTAGCCATCTAGCTAGCTACTGTGTTGTTGAATCCCAGTGAGGAATGGGCTTAATTCTGACTGTATGAAACATAACGTTACGAGAATGGCTAACGTTAGCTTCTTAGCAAAGCAAACCACTAAGAAAAAACGCAAACCTGGTAAATGAGTACACCTATGATGAGTATGCATTTCGTTGCACTGTACTCCAGTCCATGATGTATATAATGTGTAGCTTATATGTAAATGACAAATAAATTAACTTGAACTTGTCGGTCTTGACAAACTAAAAATACCACTTATTTCCTGGTTTAAAAGAACAGCTAAACCAGTGTGACAAGCACTAACGTTAGCTAGTGAAGGTTGATTACAAGTTACTCAGGACTAGCGATAGATATCCAAAATGATTACGTTAGCTAGCTAAGTTCAGGATATTTAGTGAAACATGACTGGAACTAGCAAAACAATTGAGCTAACTACGTTAGTTAGCTAACGTTACCGCTTGAAATCTCAAGGGCCACTTTAGCTAGCTTGGCTAACGACGTTACCGATACGTTAAAGAAGCGACTGGACTGGTTAGGAATGTGTGAATATATTAGCTAGCTAGTTTGGTCATAATGCAACCAAGTATTACATTTAGCTATTGAGCCATGTCCTTTACTAAGCCAGTCCAAATACAAGCCGACACCCCCTCAATCACTGGACACTTTTGCTCTAGTCTTGAACACAGGCTAACGTTAGGTCGTTAACGGTAGCTAAGCTTGCTAGCTAGCAATAGTACACTTGCTGGCTAAATGTAGTGGAAAAAATGACAACTAAAAATACAAACCTTGTTTATTTGCCTGAGCTATATGAAAAAGTGCAAAAAATAAAACCCGAAGATATCCGAAACAAGACGTTTTTCCCTTCACTGGCAAGTGGAGGAAACTCGGTGTTCTTTCTGCTTGCGCCATTCTTCTGCTCTGACTGCATCACTATGACCGTGTGCTCCTAGCTATAAACATTGAGCGCAAGAACTGGCAAGCAGTGACACGAGGAAACTTTGTGGACACTGTGAACGGTGCAGTTGGCACTTGGCAACAGCACAAGAGCAAGTACTTTGGTCTTTGACACTCGACCTTATCACACGTTTTAGTGTTTTTACATCCTTCATTTCTATTTTCTATTTCAAATGCAACAGACATAAAAGTTATGTTCCATGTTCATACATATTTTTTATCAGCAGTTCCAGCCTTCATAGATTTCTCTCTTATTTATTATAGCAGTTAAATGTTTAACGTTTAGTTAAGACTAGACAGGCGCTATGTATAACGTGTCTTTATTCTCTTAGCAGCCACCATCTCTATCAGTTCACATGACAGACAGGAATTTATAGACACAGGTTAGGCATTACTAATCAATTATGAATATCTGATTATCATCCTTACGCTTTAATTTTCATTAAATTGTTGGGTGAAGATCAAGTGGAATAATACATTTAAACTCCAGAGGGCAGCAATGCTACATCATTTCCCAAACAAATTTCAATATCCCAAAATAAAATTAGCGAGAATGGGGGAAAACACACTCACAATATATTTGTATGACCCAAATGACACCATAACCCAATGACACCATCAAATCCAAGTTATAATGTATGACAGACTTTAATACACTAAAGTAAATGTACCTCATATCATTTGTGACTCCTTCCCTGAGTTTATTTGAAGGGAGCAACAATCAGCATGCAGACATTCAATTTGTTTTGCTGATATATGGCCAATTGTTTTCCGTGCAAGGTCCATATGCCCTAGTGCTGGGTCATAGGGGAGATAATACAGGCCCCCCAGGACACAATGGTGTTCCTCTAGCTTGACAACTGCACAGTTAGTAGGGCAGATCAGGGACCCAGTGGTGTGAATGGAGTGAAGCGAAAGATGGTTAAGCAATTAGAAATGCACATGGGTTTAGCAATTATTGTTGCGTTTACCCACAACACAATAGAATAAACAACTGCCTGGAGTCCAGTGGAAGTTGCTGAAGGGAGGACGGCTCATAACAATGGTTGGAATTGAGTGACTGGTTTGATACCATTCCATTCCAGCCATTATGCTCCATTCCAGCTATTATTATGAGCCGTCGTCCTCTCAGCAGCCTCCACTGCTGGAGACACAGGATGGTGATGGGTTAGGCTTTACTGCACAGGGCAAGTAGATAACAGATTATGTAGATAACAGATTATGAATTTGATTGATCCTCAGTGGAAAAAAGGTCAAATGTTTTGTTCATCATAATAATTTATATTTTGTTCATCATAATAATTTGTATTATGCCACAAATGGCAGTCCTGTGAGGGAAAAGAACTCGTTGATGAAAGGTCAAAGGAGAATGGCAAGAATCGTGCAAGCTTACAGGCGGGCCACAAACAGGCAAATAAAGGCGCAGTACAGGCATCTCGGAACGCACAAATCCTCTGTTCTTGTCACACACCTGGTTCCACTCCTATCAGCTAAAAACAAGAAGAAGCAGACCCAGTGGGCACGCTATCAACAACACTGGACAATTGAGGAGTGGAAAAGCATTGCCTGGTCCGACAAATCCCAGTTCCTGTTGCGTCATGCTGATTGCAGAATCAGGATTTGGCGAAAAGCAGCAAGAGTTCATCACCCATCCTGCCTGGTGTCAACATTACAGGCTGGTGGCAGTGGTGTAATGGTTTGGGGAATGTCTTCCTGGCACACGTTAGGTCCCATTGAGCAACGTTTCCATGCCCCAAAGAATTCAGGCCTTTCTGGAGGCAGAGAGGTCCAACCCAGTACTAAATGGGTGTACCTAATAAACTGAAATAAATGGAAATACTAGGAAATGCTCCAGGTCATACTAGGAAATGCTCCAGGTCATACTAGGAAATGCTCCAGGACAGCAGTGTATGATTTGAATTGGCCTGTTTATTCTAGCACAAAGAGATTTTTAATTGATCCCTCAGCACATTGACGCCTAGGATGGAGTGATTCATTGGTATCATGGTTACACACACAATCTCACAAGATCAGTGATTTCTCATGTGAGAGAAAAGGAAGTGTCTCCTCCATATTAGGATACATTTGGATATCTTGATCAACTGTATTGTGGGAGACCCTGAAAAACACCCTGAAGACTCTTCTTGTTAACTTCTTCCCAGCTGACTGCAGTTGTCATTGCCTCTCTTGTGAACGTCCAAATACCATCAAAAGATTAGAGGCAATCTCATTTGTAAGTACTAATCCCACAGTGCCAGTGACTGCAGTCTGGCCAAACGGAGGCTTTTGGAGTACACAAGGTTCAAACGTAAAGGCAAATAAAACACAAACAAAAAGACTTCAATACAATTTCAGTCTATGGACTCTGAAGCTCCATCTATGCCTCTAATATTACATCAGTGTAGATTTAGTCTACTACTTGAAGAGGGTGCCTGGTACGAATGCATGTCCCCCAGTCGCCAATCACTTTTCTGGCCCTTTATCTAACGTTGTATGGCCAGTAAACACCTACATCTCACAACCAACAGGACAGGTCATGCAGTTTCTGGAATTGTTGTTGGACAGAAATAACCTTTTATTAATGACTGTTAATTCAATGTTTATTTCTGAGCCCTTGATAAGTATTTATAGCTGTGGTAGTGGAGAAACACTGTCTGAACAACTAATTAATTGCTTTACTCTCACATTCATTCAAATCAAATCAAATCAAATGTTATTTGTCACATACACATGGTTAGCAGATGTTAATGCGAGTGTAGCGAAATGCTTGTGCTTCTAGTTCCGACAATGCAGTAATAACCAACAAGTAATCTAGCTAACAATTCCAAAACTACTACCTTATAGACACAAGTGTAAGGGGATAAAGAATATGTACATAAAGATATATGAATGAGTGATGGTACAGAGCGGCATAGGCAAGATACAGTAGATGGTATTGAGTACAGTATGTACATATGAGATGAGTATGTAAACAAAGTGGCATAGTTAAAGTGGCTAGTGATACATGTATTACATAAAGATGCAGTAGATGATATAGAGTACAGTATATACGTATACATATGAGATGAATAATGTAGGGTATGTAAACATTATATTAGGTAGCACTGTTTAAAGTGGCTAGTGATATATTTTACATAATTTCCCATCAATTCCCATTATTAAAGTGGCTGGAGTTGAGTCAGTGTGTTGGCAGCAGCCACTCAATGTTAGTGGTGGCTGTTTAACAGTCTGATGGCCTTGAGATAGAAGCTGTGGTGCCTCTGCGGTTCCTTAAGTCCATCATGACAAGAACTGACTTAACACTTGGACCAGGGAAACACATTAGTGGATCTAGGGACATGTTGGAGTCTTAAATCTAAGATTAGAGCTTCTGTTCTATAGATGGAGGACGGAGGATTTCCCCTGTGTCTTCTCCACTTTTCCCAGGTGGGTGGGGCCTCTGTGGCCATCCAGTAGAGTAGCCTAGTGGGTGAGACATTCTGAACATCGGTGACATCTCACAGCAGCTCATGGCCCAGGCTGTGCTGAAGGAAAGAAGAGAGCCAACCGTGTCCTACCAAGCTAAGGGCAGAAAAGGGCACTTGGCTCTTCCTGTATTTGTAAACTGTAGGTAAACTACCTGCCTGATACGACACAACACCAATCACCCAGTCCTAAATCAACACCTACCCACTACTCACAAGACACTTGTGTAGATATGAATGGAGTGGATAGTTGTCTGGAATATTATAATATTTTCACCTTGCCCTCTGATAGGCTAGGTGGAATTTACGCCATATTTCGACCACTTATCCAATCCGTAAGGGGACGTTTCTTGTTATCTGCTATTATGCAGGTGAGGAGCAACACATAGCACCTCTTTCAGTCCCAATGGAGGAGCAATGTTGCTAAGTGGGAGTCTAGGGATTCATTTTCAAGAAGGCAGGGAGAGGGGGTGAGTATGAGCTACGCTCTACATTTCTAATGGACTATGATCTTTTTAGCCTCTTTAAGCCCCAGTTCATCTCATCCTTCTGACTCCTGCTTTATTATTCACTGGAGCCAAAGAGTAAATCCTTCTTCCTTCTTTATATGCTCTCATGACCATGTACTTATGGCAGGCTGGTCTGAACCTTGTTTAGTCGAACCTGGCGGAAGAGCTGACATCTGGTCCAAGGGTGACTGACATTAGGGCCCATTGCAAGGACTCTGTTGCACAACATTATTTATTTCAGGCAACATCTAATGATAAATGATAGGACTTCACCACCTGAACAAGTACTATCTTACCTAACTGTAGGCTAATGGCAAAAATTCCGAAACTAAATGAATACTGCCCTTATGTGGTAGTCGTTAAAAGTTGTAGAAAATTCACTTCGCAACAAGCGGTGGCGCTCACAGACCCCTCCCTTCTCTCTTTTCTTCCCCCCAAGCAGTTAATGACTGTTCATGAAGGTGACGGAAGTGCGTTACGGTTTAAAGAAGGCTGCTTGGGTAATAAAGGACACAGAGGGAGCTGTCCGTTGGCCTGGGTGCTGAAATATAATTCCAAGTCGTTGTGTCCAATAGTATAACATTTGAAAGTAATGTAAGGCCGTGTCTAAAGAGGAATTACTGATTGGAAAACGTTTGTGTAGCCTAGGAAGCAAAGGAGGAAAACATGGGATTATATCACATCGAGAGTTCCTTTGACGAAGACATTTGGTTGAGGACTATCCTTCCCTAAACTATATCCAGGTACATTTAGACTAGACATTTGCACAAATTGTGTGGTAGTCTAAAGAAAGAACCAATTTTCCGTATTGTTGCAAATAATATAGAATTCATCAAATGTTATAGCTAGATAAAATGTTTTCGTATAGCCTACATTTAATCGGGACCAACAATAAAGGATAGATCCAAGCAGCTATGGCTACTTGGCAAGGCAATTCGTGAGGACGTTCTGATTAGATCACATTTAAGCAGACTACTGTGTTAAAAAAAAGGATGAACTAAACAACTAAATTAAATCACAATGAATTAACTCAAAGTTTGAAAAGTAATAAAAAAAATTACAACTAGGATGTAGGCCTTATTCTAACTTTTTTGACAGATTTTAATTATTATCACCAGCTGCTGAAATAGTTTATAATCAACCATAAAGACATGTTAAATTATAGATACATTGGAAACATTGGAAACATCAAACATTCTGAAAGGGGAAAAGTCAATCAATTGGATTTAATTCGGTCTCCTTCGTAATTCTTAACAGTAGAGATGTAGCCTACCCGAAAGTGTTGTAAAATGTGTGGATTAATTAATTAATTAATTATTCCTTGCATGCAGGTTGTAAAATGTTAGATTGAATGCGTGTTAATCCGTTATTTGACATTTTAAAAATAAGCACGAATACATATTCCATTTCAATATTTTTTGTCTTTGATTTCAAATAAAACATGTTGCGCAGAATAATACAATCATGCCTTACTAACGTATCTGTATTCTTTCTCTAATCTCGTGTTTCATTTAGTTGTTCAATTTGAGGTTCAGACAGGGCCATTCAAAGACATCACACAAGGCATACTATGGGCAGGTCATGTCAATACACCAAATCATTTGCATGTAACGCTTTGGAAAGCAAAGCATTACTTCAGTGCGAGTCTATTATGCACTTGTTGTGTGGTTGTGGACCAACAAGTAAAATCGTATTTTTTTTAGATCACATTTTAGTTTTTTATTGTTGTTATTAAGCAAATGTCTTCGTCAGTGCACGTCCAACACACATTCATCGATACAATGTAGATTCATAAAAATCGTGAATCAGTCTATATGAAGTGAGATTGTTAAAACCATAGTTAAGTCTGATAAAATCCCTTCTAAATCCACAGTGAGACATGTGGTTCACCATCCCTTAAAATCCCTATTCATACTTCTCCCCTCTAGGAGAGTCACAGAGTCATCCTAGACCTAGAGTTGTCCTATAATAGATAGTTGAATCATAGTCGTACACTTTATACGTTTGTGATACATTACTATAAAATGTGGGTGTACACAACTACTGATATGAACATTGTTGCCTCAATGTCTAGGCTTCAACATTGAAATGTCTCTGTTATAGTTGTAGGTATATTTCATATTTAACAAACAGTTGTTCTGACTTGTGAGACTGTGAACAATGTAAATAATCAAACCCTATCTGTATCCTACTCTAACGTATCCTCACTATTCTGTTCTGTTCACAGCAGTCCACCAGCCTGATGCATTGGGGACCATAGAGTGAACCAAGATGCCTAAGATCAGCACGGAGCAGTCTTATCCCAGCCACGGCCGCTGTTCGGTAAACACCCCCGACAACCTGGACCAGATTGAGAGTGGCAGCAGGTAAGACATTTACAGGATTTTACCAGCTTGGGTTTAGTTTAGGATTTGAAAGCTTTTACTTTGAAGAGCCAACAACACACAGACTCCATTTTTGAATGCCAGTAAGCATTCTGTGTGATCATGATTTATTGCAGTGTAGTGACACTCCAAACACAGGAAACACAAACGTTGACACGTCCCAAGCTAGTACAATTTCAGTGTATATTTTTAGCCTGGTGGAGGCCTCACTCTCTTCCTGGTGTCCTCTCTACGCTGCAGCCACGAGGACCAACTAGACCCCTCCTTCACAGGGACAGGAGGCATGTCCAGGTCAGTGCAGATGTCTTTTTTCCATATAATTATTTACATTTATGCTCATTTTGAGGACTACAATGAAAATAAGTCAATAGACTTTAATGTGTTTTTTATTCTTCATAATTTATAATGTGTGTATAGTTGTTTCTCATTGTTTTATAATGCATGTATAGTTGTTTTCTAAATATTTGAATATCATTTGAACAACATTACAATGAATGTCTCTCAGGCTGTCTCGCTTCATGGTGTTGGTGAAGGGCTGGTCATCTCACAGTAGTCAGCCCTCAGATGCCCTTCCTTTAGATTCAACCATGAAGTCACACACAGAGTTCAGAGAGGCCTGGAGAGCAGAGAGCATGTCCAACACCAGACTCTCTGACCAAGTCCGCAGGAGGAAGTGAGTCCCTGTGTGTGTGTGTGTGTGTGTGTGTGTGTGTGTGTGTGTGTGTGTGTGTGTGTGTGTGTGTGTGTGTGTGTGTGTGTGTGTGTGTGTTTCGCTCAATTTCTCTTTCTCTCGTGTTGCAATTATTATGACTTAGAAATGAAATAGCTGCTTAGATTTGAAGCTAACACGTGTATTTATATATTTGTTCAAGCAATGGTCAATGGCCCCTTGCAGCATACAATATGAACAACTGCAACAACAAGGATGAGTAAGTGGACCAACTATAGCATTCAGATAGTATTCAGACACCTTGACTTTTTCCACATTTTGTTACGTTAAAACTTTTTATTCTAAAATTAATGTTGTTTTTTCCCCCTCATCAATCTACACACAATACCCCATAATGACAAGGCAAAAAAAGGTTTTTAGACATTGTTGCTGATTGATAACATTTTTTTTTTAAATATAACATTTACATAAGTATTCAGAAACTTTCATTTACTATGTAGGTAGTAACTAATCTAATCAAATCAAATGTTATTGATCACACACATATTTAGCAGATGTTATTGCGGGTGTAAATAAATAGCTGTATATGGTTTTGTTCCCCCCCTGTCACTCTCCAAAGTATTTTGTGTTTCATAATTGTGATCAGACACATTTGTTTTTATAAATGTCATACTGGATGACAAAGAATGACAAATTACAAAGAAATATCAGGAGAAAGCCAAGAGACCTGTCACTACTCTTTTGACCCGACAGTAGCATGCTGCCCCCCTCTGGTCTTGATAAATCATTGCACATAGTTTCATGCAATGGAAAATCTAATTGAAACCAAATAACACCCTCCATGAACATTACAATCCAATATCACCAAACAAATCTGTAAGAGTGACGTTAGTTCAGTTGATTAGCCTGATCCACCATCCAGACTGCTGAGCTTTTGTTTCTTTTCACTTCATATCAGTGGAGGCTGGTGGGAGGAGCTATAGGAGGACGGGCTCATTTTAATGGCTGGAAGGGAATAAATGGAACGGTATCCAAAACATCAAACATATGGAAACCACATGTTTAACTCCATTCCATTTATTCCCTTCCAGCCATTACAATGAGCACGTCCTCTCCTCCCACCAGCCCCCGCTGCTTCATATAGAAAAACAGAGAGTAAGCTTGCGAGATCAGGATGGTGAAACGAGGCTTGGTTGAGTACACCTGCTATAGATAATCCTCTTATTTTCCCCTTGTATAATAGTGTGCTGTGCTGTAGTTAGTACCTGCTTCATTGAGATTGATAAAACGATATGTGGGAAAATAATGTGTTCAGCAAAAAAGACGAGAAGAAGGATGAGAAGAAACCGGATCCCCCGAAGCCACCTGATAAGAAACCAGATGAGAAGAAGCCGGATCCCCCGTAAGTACATTCAGATTCTATGGTTATATGGAAGTCTTATATGTATAAACAAAAACAAATGATTATAAGTGAACAGGAAAAAGCTTTGTATTTTATGTTTATTTCAGTAAAGAAGTGTGGATCATTGACCCCGCCACAGATATGTACTACCAATGGCTGACAATAGTAGCTGTCCCAGCATTCTACAACTTAATGCTTCTGGTGCCAAGGTGTGTGCTGTTTTAGAATTCCAGTTTTAGAGTTTCCCAAGATATTGTTGAGTAATTGTGAATGATCAATACTCTTGTGTTTCTGCTTATCTCCCAGAGCTAGTTTCAATGACCTGCAGGCCAACTATGTAATGCTGTGGATGGTTCTCGACTACACTTCAGATGTCATCTATTACATTGACACGTTTGTGAGATCTAGGACAGGTAAAACCATTCTTGTTTAGGGTTGTTGAAATTATTTCTACATAACATAGCCTTGTTCAACAATTTAGTATTTGCGATAAAGCTTTGAAATGGCATCAACAGGTTTCCTGGAACAAGGATTGCTCGTAAAGGACCCAGTGAAACTAAAAGAACACTACCGAGCCCAGAAGCAATTTAAATATGACATCATATCGATGATACCTACCGATCTTGCCTTCATTCCATATGGTTACAACAATCCAGAGTTCAGATTCAACCGCCTCGGCAAGATGGCGCGCCTCTTTGAGTTCTTCGACCGAACGGAAACCAGGACAAACTACCCCAACATTTTCAGAATCGGCAACCTTGTGCTTTACATCCTGATCATCATCCACTGGAACGCTTGCGTCTTCTACGCCCTCTCCAAACTCCTGGGCTTCGGCTCAGACACCTGGGTGTACCCAAACATCACTGACCCCGAGATGGGCCAGCTGTCCAGGAAGTACGTCTACTGCCTCTACTGGTCCACCCTGACCCTGACCACCATTGGAGAGACCCCGCCCCCTGTCAGAGACATCGAGTACCTGTTTGTAGTCGCCGACTTCCTCACGGGCGTGCTGATTTTTGCCACCATTGTTGGTAACGTTGGCGCCATGATCTCCAACATGAACGCGGCACGTGCCGAGTTCCAGGCCAAGATCGACTCCATCAAGCAGTACATGGAGTTTCGTAAGGTCTCCAAGGTCCTGGAGGCCAGGGTGGTCAAGTGGTTTGACTACCTGTGGACGGAGAAGAAGACCTGCGATGAGAAGGAGGTTCTGAAGAACCTGCCGGACAAGCTGAAGGCTGAGATTGCCATCAACGTCCACATGGAGACACTGAGGAAAGTGCGTATCTTCCAGGATTGCGAAGCCGGCCTGCTGATCGAGCTTGTGCTCAAGCTGCAGCCGCAGGTCTTCAGCCCCGGAGACTACATCTGTAAGAAGGGCGACATTGGCCGAGAGATGTACATCATCAAAGAAGGGAAGCTGGCTGTGGTGGCGGACGACGGGGTAACACAGTGGTGTGTGCTGAGCGATGGGGCGTACTTCGGAGATCTTAGTATCCTGGGCATCAAGGGCAGTAAGGCTGGCAACAGAAGAACAGCCAACATCAGGAGCGTGGGTTACTCTGACCTCTTCGCCCTGTCTAAAGACGACCTGATGGATGCTCTCACTGAGTACCCTGACGCCAAGTACGCTCTGGAAGAGAAAGGCAAGGCCATCTTGATGAAAGACAACCTCATTGATGAGGAATTGGGAAACAAGGCCGACCCCAAAGAAATGGAGAACAAAGTCCTTACAATGGAGACCAACATGGAGGTCATGACAATCAAGTTCACCAGAATGATTGCAGAGTGGGCAACATACCAGGCCAAGGTCAAGCAGCGCATCAGCAACATGGAGGCCAGGGTCAAACCCCTCAGGCAGGGGGATGGATGAGGTGATGAAGGACAAATAATCACATGCAGAATATCAACTCCACATATTTAACAGACACGGACATTAAATGTAAATCTATAACCCATACTCACAATTTAGATCTGGTTAGATCTAAATAGCTTTCCATCCAAGTGGATTATAACCATAAACTGTATTGTTGACTAGTCAAAAGCAGTGAAGGCTGGTGGGAGGAGCTATAGGAGGATGGGCTCATTGTAATGGTTGCAATGGAATAAATGGAACGCAGTCAAACATGTGGTTTCCATATGTTTGATACCATTAAATGTTTTGCATTCTAACCATTACGATGAGCCAGTCCTCCTATAGCTCCTCCCACCAGCCTCCACTGGTCAAAAGTATACCTAGATTCAAACATAAACTCAGCCAAAAAAGAAAGTCCTCTCACTGTCAACTGCGTTTAAGGCAAACTTAACATGTGTAAATATTTGTGTGAACATAAGACTCAACAACTGAGACATAAACTGAACAAGTTCCACAGACATGTGACTAACAGAAATTGAATAATGTGTCCCTGAACAAAGGGGGGGGTCAGAATCAAAAGTAACAGTCAGTATCTGGTGTGGCCACCAGCTGCATTATGTACCGCAGTGCATCTCCTCCTCATGGACTGCACCAGGTTTGCCAGTTCTTGCGATGAGATGTTACCCCACTCTTCCACCAAGGCACCTTCCCGGACATTTCTGGCGAGAATGGCCCTACCCCACACCTTCCGATCCAACAGGTCCCAGATGTGCTCAATGGGATTGAGATCCGGGCTCTTCGCTGGCCATGGCAGAACACTGAAATTCCTGTCTTGCAGGAAATCATGCACAGAACGAGCAGTATGGCTGGTGGCATTGTCATGTTGGAGAGCCATGTCAGAATGAGCCTGCAGGAAGGGTACCACATGAGGGAGGAGGGTGTCTTCCTTGTAACGCACAGCGTTGAGATTGCCAGCAATGACAACAAGCTCAGTCCGATGATGCTGTGACACACCGCACCAGACCATGACAGACCCTCAACCTCCAAATCGATCCCGTTCCAGAGTACAGGCCACGGTGTAACGCTCATTCCTTCGACCATAAACGCGAATCCGACCAGCACCCCTGGTGAGACAAAACCGCGACTCGTCAGTGAAGAACACTTTTTGCCAGTCCTGTTTGGTCCAGTGACGGTGGGTTTGTGCCCATAGGCGACGTTGGACGACGTTGTTGTCAATTTATTGCCCTGGCCACATCAGCAGTCCTCATTCCTCATGCCTCCTTGCAGCATGCCTAAGGCACTTTCACACATATGAGCAGGGACCCTGGGCAACTTTCTTTTGGTGTTTTTCAGAGTCAGTAGAAAGGCCTCTTTAGTGTCTTAAGTTTTCATAACTGTGACCTTAATTGCCTACCGTCTGTAAGCTGTTAGTGTCTTAACGACCGTTCCACAGGTGCATGTTCATTAATTGTTTATGGTTCACTGAACAAGAATGGGAAACAGTGTTAAAAACCTTTACAATGAAGATCTGTGAAGTTATTTGGATTTTTACAAATGATCTTTGAAAGACAGGGTCCTGAAAAAGGGACGTTTCTTTTTTTGCTGAGTTTAGTTATTTGTCCTGCTTGTTTGATAGGCTTAAAGTGATACCAAAATGTTTTTATTTTGTAATAAATATATTATCCAAAATTGGTCTGTATTTGAATCCAAAAGATACTGGTAGTTGAATGTTGCTGCTGGTGTGCTTTTGAAATGTCTTGGTCAGTTGAAATGGACATTATCTGAAAATAATTGGATGTTTTTGGCTTACTATCATTTCCAAGTCATTTCCACTTAAACTCAGATTGTACTGTACTTGTTAAAACTAAGAAGCTTAAAAACGGTCAAATCAAACATATTTATTTGAACTTTCAGTGATATGTTCTCTTTTCAGAGGTAGAACAACTCGGCTCTTTTAAGCCAATCGACTGAATGTATGTTGAATAAATTAACATGTCTTGGTTAACTTCACTGGGGTACGAGACAGTAAAAAAGTGGAAGAGTACTTCAGAATCATAAATGACACAATCCTCAAAAGTCTTACAAATCCATCTGTTCGCATATGTTTAAATGAACTCTTCACCAAGTACAAGTTGGAAAAAAGCAGTCACTTTTATTTAGCATGTTTTCACAACACTTGATTTGAAGCCTTTTTATCAATTACATTTTTTTTAAAAGGTAACAGTTAACTCAAACCAACCTATAAACTGACTGCTTCAATTCCAAGATCAGGGTGAACGTTGTCCATTCTCTGGGCCCTGGAGTCCTTTTAAATGTACAGGCGAGCAGCAACTTCAGCAGTACAAAACAGAGATACAGATGAATGAGGTACAGCAGAAACCCAAAGAAGCGATGGAGGAAGGGAAGGCTCAGGGCACAATATCTGAAATGTATTTGTTGGGGCAGGTTCTTCACAAGCAGCCCTGAGCACCGTTGAAAAGTGACATTACTGCGAGCTGGCTGACTGAAAGACGGCATCAGGATTCAGGATCCATTGACATTCCTAAGCAGTGATTACATCCCTATGGAATTGTCCAGAAACTAAAAAGACAAAGAAACAAATCAACTGTTTACTGTGCCAGTGCTGAAGGAATTTTCACAGCTAGCTTTTCCAAATCGAAAATTAACCATTTAAAAAAAGGTCTGTCGTAAGTTATTTTCGACACAGAGACAAATCTTCTAGATCGCTCCAGGATCACTGGAGAGCAAAGATTTGTCAGTAACACTTGGCAAATGTCTGTAGACATTTCATTTAGTACAAAATGCCTTGATTTTAAAAGGAAGATAAACCTGGGACATTTTTGGGGTTGGTCTTCTAGAAGTGTAGACAACCAGAATAAATGCTATTCTGATGATATAAATGTACTGAGGATTACAATATAATACCGGTTAGACACGGGCAACAAAGGAAGACTTCAGAAATTATTTTTTTTGAGAACAATCATGTAATTGTAGCCAAAAAATTATAATTCTGAAAATGTCTAAGTGCACTTACAACAGCTCCGACAAAGTTTCAGTCTACTCTCAGTGCTCCAATGGCGAAAATAATGTATGTGTCCCAAATGGCACCCTAATGGGCCCTAGTCAACAGTAGAACACTAGATGGGGAATAGGGTGTCATTCAGGACAGATGCTCAAGGTAAACATTTTCTGAAGATGCTGTCTGAATGAAATTACTTTCCAAGTTCCAAACACTTCCATGACAAATGGAGTCTGGTTCGATTGGCTAAATAATATGGAAGGTGTGTGTGGGTGGTGTGGGTGGGGGGGGGGGTAGGACATCATATACACACGGTTCCCTCGTCACATCAGCTTCTGACTGCAGCGATGCAACCGAACGATCGCAAAGTAACAGACTGCAAAGAGGACTGCAATGCATGAATGGATGCAGCCTTTTCTGTCTCACAAATGGTAAAATGTTTCTACATCGTCATTGTCACAATCCAGATTATTAAATAATCCCAGCCCTCCCCTTTCCCAACAAAAAAAGGTGTTTTCCAGTCAAGAATCAAAATAACCGATTTCAACCTTAAAATAAATATTAAGGGGGAAAACAATCCCCTGTACATAAAATAAAATAAGATAAAGGATACGTTCAGAACACATTCACACGTGGGAAATGAAACGTACTTTAGATCACATGAAGTTCAATGAAGCTGCTCCAAGAGATCGGGACGCTGGCACAGACAAACTCCACTACTAGAGTGCGCTACCTTTAGATTAACCATTGTGTTGATTTTCGGCTTTTCTCATCTCGTATCTTGAACGATTTTGTGTTGGTTGGTCATCTTTCGCTTATTTTTTCTGATATGGGGGAAGGAGGGAGATTGTGAAAAGGAGTCCTCTTTCAGTGTGGCAGCCATGGCCTCAGAGCATCCCAAACCCTTTGGCATAGAGGATGGCTTTGAGCAGTCTCTCTCTCAGCTTCTCCTTGGTGTCGTACTCCGGGAGCAGCAGCACGTTGAAGCAGGTGTGAGATGTGGGTAACCTGCAGAAAGGGGCAGAGGAGAGGGAAGGGGTCAAAGGCCATTCCAATTGTTAAGGTCAACAGGCCATTCATTTGGAATGGGATTACCTTGAAGTTCCACTGTAATCTGAAGCCAATTCATCAATTTCCCCTCAAACCAAATGCATGCAAAGTACATGGTTATTTTTATTCATTTATATATACACACAGTTGAACACATTTGCTAGTTGCATGTTTCCAACGTGATGTGAGTGAGCAATGTGGGCTGCAGACGGAAAACATCCTCACCTGTCTGTGTCGGGGCCGTTCTTGGCGATGATCATCTTGAGCTTTCCCAGGCCTCCGACAGGGGCTCTGTCTGTGCCCGTGGTGAACTGCAGGAACAGCCTCTTCTGCTCCTCAGCAAACGAGTGCAGCGTCTCCCAGAACTCCCTGGTGGGTCAAGTACAGACAAGGCTTTATATTAGTGTCCTATTCTGGGTTTTTGGTCACTGTCCCTGATGTCAGCAGCAGATCAAACTGCTGAATTTCAAAATGGTTAGACTGTCCTTTCTGCAGTCAAGTCCCTTTTGAAGTAATGGTCCATCACCTCCACACACACACACACACACACACCCTAAAATAAAACAATTCCTTACTTAATGATGCGTGAATCTCTGCTGTAGCCGCCATCATATTCTGTCGTTTCTTCAAGTGCTTGAAAGTCTAGGTTCTGTGTGTGATATACACATTATGGAGAGTTAAAAATCACATTTAAAAAACACAAAAAAATAAATACAAATGACTAAATTCTCTTTTCTACAGCTTACCCTGCTTCCACAGATGAGCAGCTCGATTTCCTCCGGCCGGAATAGATATTTCAGCGGGGACTCGTTGGTGACCATGTGAAAACCTCTTCTGAAGGCTTTGAACTGCTTCTCAACACTCTTATTCAGCATGTACTCCGCATACTGAGCTACAAACTCCTGTCGACCACAAGATGAAACAACGGCATGATTCTCTGGACGGAACACTACCTCATACTCTATTCAACCCCACTGGTCAAATAAGCTACATCTAAAATAGAAAAACCCTAATAATTAAAATGTCTAAAAGCATGATTTTGAGTGAAATAATTTTCTACACAAATTCTTGAAACTCACTTTTCTGTTCTCGTTGGTGACTGGAATTTGATCGCCATTTTCCCTTAAGTCGTACATGAGGGGGTTTCCGAACAGGTCCGTCTGGGATATCTGGAAGGTGATCATCATGTCCTCCTCCACACTACCCTCGTACTCTGACAGCTCCTTCAGACTCTGGTACAGAACCTGCACAGAGAACAGGACACAGGGGAGAGCAGACAGAAACACCTTATCAATAACACCATTTCAATGGTATTTATCTGTTAAGGTCTAGATTGCCCTGAAATAAATTGCTAAGTAAAATGTAATGTAACACCATAGGAGTCTACAGCCATGTCGGATCACAAAGGTTTAAATCCCACTCTGGAGATGAATATCATTAAGCTAATTGTATTAATAAACAGGACTTCAAATACTAACCGGATTGGAGTCTGCGAGGTCCCGGAAGGTTCCTTTCTTGCCCATGAGCTTTCTGTAGACCACCATGGGGAAGTGAACGTCCAGGATGCAGTTGTTGTAAATGGCCAGGCCAAGGACGATGCCGATCAGCGTGAACTGACCCTCGTTTTCAAACGACGACGGGTTGAACCAGAACATCTTGGTGCGCTCGTCGTACGCAAACATTCCTGAGTAGAAGGACAAGGAACCACCTTTACAATATACAACACAAACCAACCACATCCACTGCAGTAACGACGAGGACCTTTATAAAACACAACAGCAACACAAATCAACCACATCCACTGCAGTAACGACGAGGACCTTTATAAAACACAACAGCAACACAAACCAACCACATCCACTGCAGTAACGACGAGGACCTTTATAAAACACAACAGCAACACAAACCAACCACATCCACTGCAGTAACGACGAGGACCTTTATAAAACACAACAGCAACACAAATCAACCACATCCAATCCCAGTCTCACAGTGACGGGTCAGCAACGTATCGACCGACTGACGACTTGGGTTCTCACCAATATCTGGGTTGAAGATCTCCTCCACGACGAGCTGAAAGAACTCTTTGGAAACCCCTCCTTCATCTACACCTTGTTCTCCTTCAAACTCCACATACAGCTGCTTCTTCAAGTCTGCAGGATTCTCCATGGCGATCATCTCAAGCTAACAGGAAAAATAGAAGTAAAAGAATGATCTAATACTAGTGTGAGGAATATAGTGGACACTCTCTCCAGTCAGTACAAACACCACTCCAATGCTTTTAAATCCTTGAGGGGGAGTAGACGAAACAAGTGCACACTTTGGGGTGGGAGAAACTAAACAGGGCCTTGGACTTACCCTGACGAGGGCATCATCGATGATGTGGTCTCGGCGTACTTTAAGCCTCAGGTAGGGGTTGAGCTGTTGTCCCTGCACCAGGCTGTAGAGTACTGTGATGCGTCGCTCGCTGTACATGCGGATGCGGTTGTCGTAGTACAGGCCCAGGTTCTTGGTCACGGCGTTGAGGATGAACGGACACGTCATGAAGGAGAACTTGTTCTCCGTCTCCACTTTAAAGAACGTGTAGTCCTTGTCCATCTCTAGGACTTCATTCAGGGGCTCGTTGACAAACTCCTCAAAGGGGATGAGGGGCCGCCGGCTGTCGGAAGTCCGGATGGTAAGCTCAGTCTCCAGGGGGTCCACCCGGGGGCCCTTCTTGTTTCTCCTCTCCTCCCCTAGCAGCTCCTGCAGCGTCAACTCGCTGGACTCAGGAATGGGCTCCTCGTCCTCCTCTTCGTTGTGCTCCGTGTCCACCTCCCCTCCCATGACATTTGCATAGTAGACTATCTTCAAGCACTTGGTGGCTGCCACCACTGCATCGTCGTCGTTCACCAGGTTGCGGCTGTTGAACTCATTGCTGACCACCTTAGTAATTAAAATAACAATACATTTCATTTGTATAGTGCTTTTCATTACAGAGGAATCTCATAGCTCTATGTAGGCTGAAAAAAAAGAAAAGACAAAATACCAAAAATAATCTAGCTACCTTGTAGGTGATGAGCTGCTGGAAGGTCTCCATTATGCGGTGGATCTGCTCAGCACTGTAGTGAGACCACAGGCGGGCCAGCTTGGCCAGCGCGGGTAGGGGCAGCTTGCTCATGGCCCTGCAGAACTGGGGCAGGGCGATCTCCAGGTAGTCTGGGCTGTGGAGGTTACTGTTCTCCATCACCACCACAAACAAGTTCAGGTAGTTGGGGTCCCGGGAGTAGACGTTGTGGTACGTCAGGTCACATTCCACGTTGGGCGACAGGTAGACCAGTGCGTTGAGGAAGGCAGTTTCGATATTACCGTTGGACAGCAGTCTCTGGTAGACCCTCCTGACAGCGTCGATGTCCACAGAAACCTCATCAGGACCCAGCTTCCCCACATCATTGTCCCCTGATGCAGCGCCGTCTAACCGGGAAGAGGAACCGGGCGAGTCCTCCTCCATAGCAGGAGCGGAGCAGGCGGCCGCTTCCTCCTCGTCCTCGTCTTTGTCCTCGTCCTTGCTCTGGAGGGACTTGAGCTCCTCCTTGGTGGGTGGTTTGGACCGGCGGAAGCTCTGCACCAGGCCCTCTGCGCTGGAGAACACCCGTCCTATGACCCGGATCAGAGGGGAGTAGTCCTCCTTCTCTCCACAGATGTGTAGGATCTCATACACTTTATCCTCTGTTAGGTAATTCACATCTGGAAAACATCAATGTAATACAGTTAATTAAGCAGCATATGTAATATCCAGTTATGGCTAAAAACAGTTTCAGTTAAGACCAACAGTCTGATTCTGAAATTCTGCACTACAATTGAAACACTCCGAAAGGTATTGATGCACGAATGAGTCACTTATGCCAACACACCTTTGAAGTCGTCCCTTACACAATGGTTCATAGTGGTGCCTTTCTTGGAGGGGTGTGGGTCGCACAGTTTGGCATTGATCTTGTACAGCTCCAGGGCCTTGACGGCGGCTGCATTGTTGTCCAAGCGGTGGGAGCCCCTGGACGAGGAGCACCACGCGTTCGAGCAGGAGTCATTCCCACAGCCCTCCGTTAACTGGTGGTAGTAGCGCTCTATTAGATGCTTGGCGGCTGCTCGCTTCCTGAATTGGAGGCCGTTCAGATTGGAAGCATGGAGAGTTATGAAACTGGCTGCGAGTCTCAATCAAAACAGCACTGAAATCAGTCTTATCAACATCCAAAGTGGTAAACATAAAAAAAAACTTTAAAAAACAAAGGAAACTTAATGTCATTTATAAATATCAATGCGGTCTTCATTGGAAATTAGATAAGCCGCTAAACATTTAAGAACGAAAACATTCATTTTCATTGGGAACTTGTGGACTCAGCATCCACTGTGTGTGCCTGCTGCAGTCAGCAGACCATGCAGGAGGGATTGTGTGTGGAAGCCAAAGAGGAAAATTATTAATATGAAGGTGCATAGATGGTGACACTTTGACAAAATGACTGGACATTCATTGGTTAGTGAAAGGAGGGTAATATTAAATATTAGCATTCCATAGATAGTCAATTAACATGTTCTGAGGTAGGTGACTAAATTAACTTACTGTACTGTAGCTAGCTACTGTATGTTAATCACTGAATGACATGACTGACAACTTAAAATAAACTTACATTCGGCTTGCTTCCGTGTTTTCTATGTCAGACTCCTCTTGTATTCTAAACAAACAAATACATCAATAGCTTAGGTCAGGAATATGTAGCTAAATATGTTGACAGAACCATCTAGCCTACCTACTACAGCTAGCTACAGCAGAGAAATTAACCAACTTATCTAGCGAGTGAAACGATTTTTACTAGTGTAGCGTTAGCTAACTAGCTAGTTAAGACAGCCACAACAACTAACAGTAAGTGAACGCTAGTTAATCTTATGTTAATGTAAACAAATTTCTAACTGATGATGAAATGTCTACAGGAACAGCGAATATAAATCTGCAAAGACCGATACAAGTAGCTAACGTTGGCCAGCTAGCTAACGCAGACAGAGTGATGACCGTGCAGCTTGCTTGCTAAGTAGCTAGTCGTTCAGGCGATAATGTTTTAGGTAACATAGTTACAATTCAGCAATACATCGTCGTAACTGTACGTTAACGTGAAATCAGAACAGCAAACAAACTAGCTACCTAAAAGTTATGTTAATAACTAGCTAAGTAGCATTTCTAGTTAGCCAACTAGCGGTTGCTAAATGCACTTTTCAGGCCTAGCCTAGCTGGAGGGCAACATTAACTAGCTGCCTACATACCTGGAAATCTGCAGGAATGTTGCACTTTTACTTCATTTTACATGCCAGTTACATAGCTAGCTAGCCAGAAACCATAAGTTGGGAATCATTTTATTGCAACGATACAGAAACATGCACCCTTCCCCAAACCACGACACTCTATTTATCTCCATGCCGACCTGTCGTATCCTCCTGCAGGGGATGTCTCGGCCTGTGGTAGCGCACACTCACAATCCCTCTCGTCGGAATTCATACGAGACGTTCTCCCGCAGTTGCCCGTGATCCTGTGTAACTGTATGAATTAACACTTTCTCCACAGTTTGGATAAATGTTCAGCAAATCGTTATGTTACTGCTCAAGGCTCTTGACGGTGATGGGCGATTTTATTGAATAAGGAACTTCATTTAAGGCCTATTTCATGCTCTAGTCTCTGTTTGGTGTTTACAGCCATCTTGACTTCAACAACCCGAACAGGGGACACGTCCCAGAATGCAATGTTGCGGTAGGAATATTTTGTTCAAAAACCTTTTCCCTCACTTTTGAGCTCAGTTCAGTCATTGAGCTACTGCAAAAAACAGTGAAGCCTTTGTATGTCTGTTACAAACGCCTCCAAAATACATAGCTATCCCTTAAAATTGTGGCTATCAAGTGTTCCTTGAGTCAGGCAAATGTGGTTCTGCTACTGTTCACTACACCGGTGTCAGAAGTGGGATACATGTACTATCGTTTTCATTCTTAAACGTCTAAGCTGGGAGGACCCCTTTAGCTATATAATATTTTTGTTTAATTATTTGATAAAATATTGAATTGGCCTTTACTACTATAGCCTATAGAAACGCAATGAATAACACATGCATAAATGGCAATTATTATTATTTTTTTAATCATAAGTAATAAGGTTTTGAAGTGTCTGTCCTATATCTAAGAGATATAAGAAAACTCAGGAAATATATACATTTTTTTTACTCTAGGGTATAACCAGTGACGTTGAGACTTGTGCCCTTCCACAAATCCAGTTTCTTTTTTATTTCCATATTATTGTTACATTGATACAGCCAGGCCTAATTCCATACATTACCACTGTAAATGATCTGTACTTTCTCAAGTAGGCCTAAATGACATGCAATTAAAGATGTAATCCATAACATTTGTTCTCTAAGGGAATTGATCATCACGTTTACAGGAGTCACACTATATATTATCACATGTTCATAGTTGGGCCAAATGTAAATAGTCTTCATTTCTGGAATGAGGTCTTGCAAAGGGACGTGTATCTTGAAAAGATTAAGAAACATAAAACACAAGATGTTAGTTGTTGATTTGACCTGTGATGATTACTGTAATTACAATTACGATATTAATGAATGCTTAAACCTACTGGAACCTACTTTTGCCTGAGATGAGCCCCATCACGTAAGAAAACACCACACAAGGGCAGTTGCAGCATAAAGACAGTAACCCCTGGAAAGAAAATAATGATTTAAAAGTGACCTGTCTGCTTCAGAGATACGCTGCAGTTCTGACTTTTCTTTAAATAGCTACATTATGGCAGATATCTCCCCAACACTAGACAACAAGATATTTCATTAGCACTGAACAAAAACATAAACGCAACATATAGTGTTGGTCCAATGTTTCATGAGCTGAAATAAAAGATCCCAGAAATGTTCCATATGCACAAAAAGCTTATTTCTCTCAGATTTTGTGCACAAATGTGTTGACATCCCAGTTAGTGAGCATTTCTCCATTGCCAAGATAATCCATCCACCTGACAGGTGTGGCATGTCAAGAAGCTGATTAAAAAGCATGATCATTACACAGATGCACCTTGTGCCGGGGACAATAAAACACCACTTTAAAATGTGCAGTTTTATCACATAACACAATGCCCCAGATGTCTCAAGTTTTGAGGGAGTGTGTAATTGTCATGCTGACTGCAGGAATGTCCACCAGAGCTGTTGCCAAAGAGTTGAATGTTCATTTCTCTACCAAAAGCCACCTCAAATGTTGTTTTAGAGAATTTGGCAGTACGTCCAACTGGCCTAACAACCGCAGACTACGTGTAACCACACAAGCCCAGAACCTCCACATCCGGCATCTTCACCTGAGGGATCGTCTGAAACCAGCCACCCAGGCAGCTGAGGAAACTGTGGGTTTGCACAACCAAAGAATTTCTCAGGGAAGCTCATCTGCGTGCTCGTCGTCCTCACCAGGGTCTTGGCCTTACTGCAATTCAGCGTCGTAAACGACTTCAGAGTGCCCCATGGTGGCGGTGGGGTTATGGTATGGGCAGGCATAAGCTATGGACAATGAACACAATTGCATTTTATCGATGGCAATTTTAATGCACAAATATATCGTGAGGTGATCCTGAGGCCCATTTTGTGCCGTTCATCCACCGCCATCGTGTTTCAGCATAATGCACTGCCCCATTTCGCAAGGATCTGGACACAATTCCTGGAAGCTGAAAATGGCCCAGTTTTTCCATGGCCTGCATACTCACCAGACATTGAGCATGTTTGGGGGGGCTGGATCAACATGTACAACAGCGTGTTCCAGTTCCAACAAATATCCAGCAACTTCGCACAGAGGAGAGGGACAACATTCCACAGACCACGATCAACAGCCTAATCAACTCTATGTGAAGGAGATGTGTCACGCTACATGAGGCAAATGGTGGCCACACCAGATTTGACTGGTTTTCTGATCCACGCCCCTACCTCTTTTTTTAATGGTATCTGTGACCAACCATCCATAGATGATTGTTTAATGAATTTATTTCAATTTACTTATTTCCTTATATGAACTGGAAATCAGTAAAAATCTTTGAAATTGTTGCACGTTACGTTTATATTCATCTGCTAGTCGACCAGGATCTGCTGAAACCGCCAGCCAGCCAGGTTCTGGTAGTTTCTACTACCTGCCTGGGCTTCCTCTCAGTGCTGAGCTTCCTCTCAGTGCTGAGCTTCCTCTCAGTGCTGAGCTACCTATCGGTCCCGAGTTACCTCTGTCCCGAGCTGTCCCTCTGTCCCATGTTATCATTGTGGTGGGTAACCTATTTAGGGACGTTTAGGAGGGGGATTAAAACTGTCATGGAGTGGGGTCCACGTCCAGCGCCAGAGCCGCCACCGCGGACAGATGCCCACCCAGACCCTCCCCTATAGGTTCAGGTTTTGCGGCCGGAGTCCGCACCTTGGGGGGGGGGGTACTGTCACGCCCTGACCATAGTTTACTTTGTATTTTCTATGTTTTGATTGGTTTTTCAGTATAGTAGTTGCTGATGTATGGTTACTTTTCCTCATACCATGGCAGCGTTTAGAATCCAAGCTAGACAGTCACAATTTCTGGCCTGTAAAAAAAGGAGAGGAAAAATGAATACCGTACATCAAATAGAGAAATACTGTATTCAAAATGATGATTAATTGATACCATACCACAGGATCTATGTCAAACTTCTGCCTAATATTTCTGACTGCTGCATCTTTGTGAGGACAGTCCAGTAGTCCCTGGCTCTCATGGAACAGACAGTCCACTGTGTCAAACTTCTGCCTAATATTTCTGACTGCTGCATCATTGCGAGGACAGTCCAGTAGTCCCTGGCTCTCATGGAACAGACAGTCCACTGTGTCAAACTTCTGCGTAATATTTCTGACTGCTGCATCATTGCGAGGACAGTCCAGTAGTCCCAGGCTCTCATGGAACAGACAGTCCACTGTGTCAAACTTCTGCGTAATATTTCTGACTGCTGCATCATTGCGAGGACAGTCCAGTAGTCCCAGGCTCTCATGGAACAGACAGTCCACTGTGAGTATTACATCACTTCTGGTCACTAGTCTGCTGCTGTAAGGTACAGTGTAGTCTGGGTTGAAGGTGTGATGCAGCACTACCAGAATGACATCTTTACCCACTGTCAAGAAAGAGAATGTGGGAATACTCAAATAAACAATGTAGTAATGTAATTCATGCCTTTGGTACATTTTGAGTAAATCTGGTGTGGAAAGAGAATATCTGGTATAGAGGGAAATAACATTGTTTAGGAAGTCATATTTGGGATGAGTTACTGTACTTGGAATCTGTTGCAGTGCTGCTTCAATATCAGTCCCGGCGCGGGAGACGATGGGACAGAAAGCCATGATGACATCACTCTCCACTGGAGACTTGACTTCCGTAAAACATCTTGTGGTGTTGTTGAGTTGTCTCATAAACTGAATATGAGAATCCAAAGTATTGCCAGTCTCAACTGTGTAGTACTTCATATTGTGTGCCACTGATTTTAAACAGACAACAAAGAGGAAGGTCAAAAAGGTCGTTGATAAAAGTATTCATGTTTTTGTTAATTGGAACAATGTTCATAGTTCAGCCAGATATAAGAGCATTGTAGGTTTAACCATTTACTTTATAGTGCACCCCTTCATCAAAATATTACATTATACATAAGAGCCCTGTTGAAAATGACCTTTGCGTTCAATCATGGATCTAAAGGAAGTGAATGAACAGACAAATGGGTTTATTAGTCTAGATAGATACATTCAGGATAGGAGAACTACAACCAGTGTGCAAACCATGAAGATAAAATATATTTCTCTACAGTGCAAACTGTGTACAGCAGCATGAGGCTATATCACATTCTAAACATGCACTTTTTTGCTCTAGTCTTTCACAGTATCCGCTCTAGAGTACTTCACCACCTCACTCCTTCCACTGGACCACATGATTTCTTGGAATTAGAAAGTGAAAGTAATGTGTTATTGTAAATGGACTTACTGACTCAGTTCTATTCTACATTCATAGAATTACTCATGTAAAAAACATTCCATTAAATTCTGCACTACCAGTTTCTACTGAAACATGTGTACCGTTTTATTCCTGTTGTAGACAGAATATTAAATGATCACAAAACCTTTCACGACACCCACCCAACTGTAAATGATAGTTATGATGTTCATATTGAACATGAATTTTAAATGAAATGAGGAAAGTAGACTTACTCTGCAGCTGTAGGATTATTTTCTGTTGACTGTATTGCAGTTGTGGTTTGAAGTGATCTGTTTTAATAGCAAAGAGAAAGTGAAACTAAACAGCGTGAGATAATAAGGGGAGGTGGCCATTTTTTCAGAAAGTCACAAATGCTGAGTTTACACAGGCAGATGCATTCAGATTTTCTTCCACTAATTGGTCTTTTGACCAATCACATCAGATCTTTTCACAACAGATCTTTTTCAGAGCTGATCGGAAAAAAAGATCAGAATTGGGCTGCCTGTGTGAACGAAACCATCTAGGCAATCTATAGTTCAAACAACAAAGTGGACACCACTGATTTGGTAAACAGCTGAGGAATGGGGCTGGAAAAATGTAACCACACTCACATTTATAGACAGAGCTATGGATGCACCACCATCCATGATATCAAAATGATAGTTTTAGACAAGGTTGGAGGCTATGCAGTCTTTGTTTACAATTACACATTTAAAAACAATGGAATAAAACAGGCTTATATTTTGGGTTCTGATGGGGTTGACAGTTGAAGTAATCTCATAGTGCAATTAGAATTATACATCATCAATCATAGTGCAATTACATACATTATACAGTAAGTTGCATAAATACAAAGCAAGTGCCATGGTCCCATGTATCTGGCATGATACCAAACCAGATAGCCAATTACCATATGAGCAGCAACTAGCCAACCCCTTTCATTACACTAATGTGCAAACACCTCTGTACAATAAAGCATATTACACTAGGAACAGTAACAAAACTACAGTATTTTATGTTTAACAATTTGTTTATGACACACAAGCAACCTAATACAGCTGACGGCATACATGAAAGGCAATTTGTGAGTAAATGCAACCAACTAACATTGATAAGTAAGCAATTCTATCAATAAGATTATCATCACTAGCTTTAGCTGCTTCTCTGCGTGCAGAACAACTCTACTTGTTTCCGTAGTCTAAGTACCAGAAAGTTCCACTAGGGGGCGATAAACACCATGAAACACAATGAAAAGCCATTTTAACCACCAGTAATTAAAATAATCTGTTCCCGTCTAAATTGATGGCAGCACAAAACGTGTGTAAACAATGGTGGAAAACGTTTTAAACTCCAGTCCATGGGCTGACCTGGCTTTGCTCAGACTGTATGTATGACTTTGCTCAATGTATCACTTCTCAAGATATGACGCAGACAAGAGGCGCATGGTTCGGTTCTCAGAATATTTCATAACAAAAGGTGCAGGTCAAAGGCAGGCATAGGTTCGTAGTCCAAGGCAGAGTCAAAAAGGGACACAGCGGCAGGCAGGCAGGTCTTAAACAGGAAGACTAGAAAACATGACCTGACAAAACAAGATGAACTGGCAACAAACAGAAAACACAGGTATAAATACACAGGGGATAATGGGGAAAAAATAGGAGACACCTGGTGGGGAGTGGGGACAAGGACAAGGCAGGTGAAACAGATCCGGTTGTGACACAATGACTGTATCTGTGACTTGGTTTTACTCAATGACTATTTATTACTTGGCTTTCCTCAATGACTAGATGATTTGGCTTTGCTCAATGACTGTATATATGACTCGGCTTTGCTCAATGACTGTATATATGACTCGGCTTTGCTCAATGACTACCTACCAAAGGTTGCACTGTGTTCTTTACAATGGAGAAAAACATCTATTATTGAAGATGCCCAATCTTCAGAGATAACATTAGAACATGAAGAAAAAGATACTGGTGTCCATCTGTGGCCATGCTTTTCCCTAAATGATTATGACAAGTCCAGCTCCAGAATAGCCTAATCTTTTGAATACGGTGTAGTAAAAAAACAGCAACAACAGATAACATTAACTAGCTAGGTAGCTACACTAACAGCTGTCAGTTACCTATTTGTTGATGTATGTCCACTCCACATGGAAAAATCACCAGTCACCACATTTCTTCCCACCCACAATTCGTGAATATGTAAGCCTGTAAATTGTCTGGTCATATTTCGGAGGTGGATCCAAAACAAGAATTTCCTGCAGTAGGCAGGAATTACTTCGAAATGAGGGCAGCATTGTCCTCTGGTGGGTTCTTTAATATAAGGTCAAGTACAGGTGGGCCAACGGCCAAAATAAAGGAAACACTAACATAAAGTGTCTTAACAGGGCGTTGGGACACCACAAGCCAGCAGAACCGTTTCATTGCGCCTTGGCATAGATTGTACAATTGTCTGGAACTCTTTCGGAGGAATGCGACACCATTCTTTGGGGAGCAATTCCATGATTTGGTGTTTTGTTGATGGAACACTGCTCAAGCGCCACTCCAGAATCTCCCATAAGTGTCCAATTGGGTTGAGCCTGGTGACTGAGACCGACACAAATACCCTTTAAACCCACTATAATCCTTCGAGACCTCTCTTTCAAAGCAGAATATATATGTAAATAATGAAGAGATGTTCTTGTCTCCGCCCTAACAATGGGAGTCGATGTCCCAAAGGTGAGAAGGCAGGAGGTCTGCTTAATAAACAGAATGTAGTATTCCCACATGGGATTGGACCCTTTCACTTCGCCTCTTCCTCTCTGTTCAAAGTCACTGAGATCTCTTCTTCTATCCATGGTAGCCAAAACAATGGGCAACTGGGCATTTCTACACATGACCCTAAGCATGATGGGATGTTAATTGCTTAATTAACTCAGGAACCACACCTGTGTGGAAGCACCTGCTTTTAATATACTTTGTATCCATCTTTACTCAAGTGTTTCCTTTATTTTGAGAGTTACATGCACATAACAGTTTATACAAGACTATCCCTCAGTTGTTGGTGATCCTGTGTATCAGACATCTGTATGAATGTACACTTCCTACTCAGGCTGTGTAACATTTCAGCAAAATGGTATGTTACTGCTGAACACTTATTGAACGAGGAACTTCATTTCAACGGCAATTCCTCCACATATTCATAATCACCAAACCAAATCGCTTTGTGCACGGGGGCATTGTCATGCTGAAATAGGAAAGGGCCTTCCCCAAACTGTTGCCACAAAGTACAGAATCGTCTAGAATATCATTGTATGCTGTAGCGTTAAGATTTCCCTTCACTGGAACTAGGGGGCATAGCGCGACCCATGAAAAACAGCCCCAGACCATTATTCCTCCTCCACCAAACTTTACAGTTGGCACTATGCATTGGGGCAGGTAGCTTTCTCCTGGCATCTGCCAAACCCAGATTCGTCCGTCGGACTACCAGATGGTGAAGCATGATTCATCACTCCAGAGAACGCCTTTCCACTGCTCCAAAGTACAAATGGCAGCGAGCTTTACACCACTCCAGCTGATGCTTGGCATTGCGCATTGTGCTCTTAGGCTTCTGTGTGGCTGTTCGGTCATTGAAACCCATTTCATGGAGCTCCCAACAAACAGTTATTGTGTTGCTTCCAGAGGCCGTTTGAAATTCAGTAGTGAGTGTTGCAACCGAGGACAGAGGGGTTTTTACGCGCTACAGGCTTCAGCCCTTGGCAGTCCCATTCTGTGAGCTTGTGTGGCCTACCTCTTCAAGGCTGAGGCGTTGTTGCTCCTGGATGTTTCCACTTCACAATAACCGCACTTACAGTTGACCAGGGCAGAAATTTTACGAATTGATTTGTTGGAAAGGTGGCATCCTATGATGGTGCCATGTTGAAAGTCACTGAGGTCTTCAGTAAGGCCAATCTACAGCCAATGTTTTCCCATGGAGATTGCATGGCTGTGTGCTTGATTTTATACACCTGTCAGCAAAGGATGTGGCTGAAATAGCCGAATCCACTCACCTGAAATGGTGTCCACATACTTTTGGATATATAGTGATTGTTGACACTGGTATTGTGCTTGTATTGTGCTGAAAATTAGGTTGATAAGTGGTGGAGTGGCCCTTTAAGGATTTTATTGAATAAGGAACTTAATTTAAGGCCTATTTCATGCTCTCTTCTCCATTTGGTGTTTACAGCCACCTTGACTTCAACAATCTGACCAGGGGACACAAACCAGAATGCAATGTTTTGTTCAAATGCCTTTTCCCTCACCGTCTGTAACTCTGTGTTGTTTGTGTCGCACTGCTTTGCTTGATCTTGGCCAGGTCGCAGTTGTAAATGAGAACTTGTTCTCAACTGGCCTACCTGGTTAAATAAAGGTGTTCTCAACTGGCCTACCTGGTTAAATAAAGGTGTTCTCAACTGGCCTACCTGGTTAAATAAAGGTGTTCTCAACTGGCCTACCTGGTTAAATAAAGGTGTTCTCAACTGGCCTACCTGGTTAAATAAAGGTGTTCTCAACTGGCCTACCTGGTTAAATAAAGGTGTTCTCAACTGGCCTACCTGGTTAAATAAAGGTGTTCTCAACTGGCCTACCTGGTTAAATAAAGGTGTTCTCAACTGGCCTACCTGGTTAAATAAAGGTGTTCTCAACTGGCCTACCTGGTTAAATAAAGGTGTTCTCAACTGGCCTACCTGGTTAAATAAAGGTGTTCTCAACTGGCCTACCTGGTTAAATAAAGGTGTTCTCAACTGGCCTACCTGGTTAAATAAAGGTGTTCTCAACTGGCCTACCTGGTTAAATAAAGGTGTTCTCAACTGGCCTACCTGGTTAAATAAAGGTGTTCTCAACTGGCCTACCTGGTTAGGTGTTCTCAACTGGCCTACCTGGTTAAATAAAGGTGTTCTCAACTGGCCTACCTGGTTAAATAAAGGTGTTCTCAACTGGCCTACCTGGTTAAATAAAGGTGTTCTCAACTGGCCTACCTGGTTAAATAAAGGTGTTCTCAACTGGCCTACCTGGTTAAATAAAGGTGTTCTCAACTGGCCTACCTGGTTAAATAAAGGTGAAAAAAAAGAAAAATGTTTAGCTTAGCTCAGCTTAGTCATCGAACTATTGGAAAAAGTCAAGCCTTTGTATGCCTGTTCCAAACTCCTCGAAAAGAGAAAGCTATCCGTATTGAGTTTGTGGTTAGCAAGTTTTTCTTGCGTCAAGCAACCCAGGTTACCCCCCACTGTTTGCTACACTGGTGTCAGAAGTATGATGTATGTGCAAACTAGCAGTGATGTTGAGATGCATCCCCTTCCACAGATCCTGTTTCTTCTTTATTATTTTCCATTCATTTTTATTAAAATGTTTAATATCGGCCCCAATTTCTATACATTACACCTGCAAGTGCTCTTAACATCAAAAGTAAAGACATTTTCTTAAGTAGGCCATAAAATTAAAGATGGAATCCATAAAAACAATTAGCATGTCTTCATTGTTGGTACAAAAGTGGAACTGCTTTCATCACTTCTGGAACGAGGTCTTGAAGAGGGATGTGGATCTTGAAAAGATTAGAAAACATGAATCACAACATGTTAGTGGTCCTGATTTGACCTGTGATGGTTATTCTAATTACAATGACCACATGAATGACAACCTACAACCTACTTTGAACCTACTGGAACCTAATTATTGTCACAGAAGCGCCGCTTCACATATGAAAGCCATGTACAGAGGTAGCTGTAGACTGAAGACACTGTGTACTGGAAAGAGAAAAATGACTTGTGTGAGATCCACAGCAGTACTGACTCTTGTTTGACAGCTCCATTATGACAGTTTCACTTCTATTTTCCTTTTTTAAGTGTCTCCCTGAAGAGGCACATGATTGATGATGTATCATTTCATCATTTGGCAAATATTTTAAATAGCACTATATACTGTACCAACTCCATGATAGAAAGGTGTTCCTCATGTTTGGTATACTAAGTGTATACAGATGTATAATCTTAATTTGAGCCAGTTTACTACATCAGGAAAATAATTCTGCAGCAACAGGAAATGTGAATTGTTATGTGGATTATAGTTCATGGACATTTTTATAGGGGTTGATATTCTTTGTTAGGGCAAATCAAGACTGAAACTTCATAGTGGAAATTACAAACTTTAGAAGCCTTTTTAAAATGCAAATACACTACTAGTTTGCATTTCAGCAACAAAAGAGTGATCAAATGAAGATCCTACATCTGTAGTTATATCATTTGCAATGATTTGACAAACCATTATATTGCTCCGAATCACAGATAGACTGCCAGAACGAGGCCTTGTAGAGGGACGTGGATCTTGAAAAGATTAGGAAACATAAAACACAAGATGTTGGTGCTGATTTGACCTGTGATGATTACTGTATCACATTGACCACATGAATGACCACACAATAGAACCTACTGTGAATGAAAACGTAGTTGTAGCCTGAAGACACTGCCCACTGGAAAGAGAATAATGGCTTGTGTCAGATCCAAAACAGTTCTGACTGTTGTTTAACAGCTCCATTAATTCATTTATTACAAATTGACTGATTTCCTTATATGATCTGTGACTCAGTCAAATCTTTGAAATTGTTGCATGTTGTGTTTATATTTTTGTTCATTATAGCAGTTGATGATCTATAGTTACTTTTATAATTTGCAATAATTTGACATACCATGACACCGTTTAGAATCCAAGCTAGAAAGCCACAACTTCTGGTCTGTAAAATAAAGGAGAGGAAGAATGAGTACATCAAATACAGAGATACTGTATTCAAAATGATGATTAATTGACATCATACATTGTAAAGCTTCTGCTTAATCTTTTTGATTGTGGCATCATTGTGAGGACAGTCCAGTAGTCCCTGGCTCTCATGGAACAGACAGTCCACTGTGTCAAACTTCTGCCTAATATTTCTGACTGCTGCATCATTGTGAGGACAGTCCAGTAGTCCCAGTCTCTCATGGAACAGACAGTCCACTGTGAGTATTACATCACTTCTGGTCACTAGTCCGCTGCTGTAAGGTACAGTGTAGTCTGGGTTGAAGGTGTGATGCAGCACTACCAGAATGACATCTTTACCCACTGTCAAGAAAGAGAATGTGGGAATACTCAAATAAACAATGTCAAAATTAAACCCTTAAGCCTCTCAAATAAACAATTTAGTCATGTCATTCATGCCGTTGGTACATTTGAGGAAAACTGGTGTGGAAAGAGAATATCTAGTATAGAAGGAAATAACATTGTTTAGGAAGTCATATTTGGGATGAGTTACTGTACTTGGAATCTGTTGCAGTGCTGCTTCAATATCAGTTCCGGCGCGGGAGACGATGGGAGAGAAAGCCATGATGACATCACTCTCCACTGGAGACTTGACTTCCGTAAAACATCTTGTGGTGTTGTTGAGTCGTCTCATAAACTGAATATGAGTTTCCAAAGTATTGCCAGTCTCAACTGTGTAGCACTTCATCTTGTGTGCCACTGATTTAAGGTCAGAAAGGTCATTGATAAATGTTAATGTTTTTGTTAATTGGCACAATGGACAGTTGGTTCATAGTTCAGCCAGCTATAAGAGCATTGTAGGTTTAACCATTTACTTTATAGTGCACCCCTTCATCAAAATATTACATTATACATAAGAGCCCTGTTGAAAATTACCTTTGTGTTCCAACATGGATCTATAGAAAGTGAAAGAACAGACAAAGAGGTTTATTAGTCTAGATAGATACATTCAGGATAGGAAAACATGTACAACAACCAGTGTGCAAACCATCTGTCTTATATATTTCTTAATTCCATTATTTTACTTTTTGATTGTAGTGAATTGTTAGATATTACTAGATTAGATAACACAAGCATTTCGCTACACCTGCAATAACATCTGCTAAATATATGTATGCAACCAATAAAATTTGATTTGATCTTTCTCCGTGGTGCGAACTGCATACATTAGCGTGAAGCTATTTCACATTCTAAACTTTCACTTTCACTCTCTTATCTTTCACAGTATCCGGCTCTAGAGTACTTCACCACCTCAGTCCTTCCACTGGACCACATGATTTCTTGGAATTAGACAGTGAAAGTAATGTGTTATTGTAAATGTACTTACTGCCTCTGTTCTATTCTACATTCATAGAATTACTCACCTAAAAAACATTGCATTCAATTCTGCACTACCAGTTTCCACATAACCAAGTGTACTGTTTTATTCCTGCTGTAGATGTAATTTAATATCTATCACAAAACCTTTCACGACACCCACCCAACTGTAAATGATAGCTATGGTGTTCATATTGAAAATGAATTGTCAAATGAAATGAGGAAAATAGACTTACCCTGCAGCTATGGGACTCTTTTCTGTTGACTGTACTGCAGTTGTGGCTTAAAGTGATTTGTTCTAATAGCTAAGAGAAAGTGAAACTAAACAGCATGAGATAATAAGAGGAGGGGGCAATTTTTTCAGAAAGTCACAAATGCTGAGTTTACACAGGCAGCTGCGTTCTGATTTTTCTTCCGCTAATTGGTCTTTTGACCAATCACATCATATCTTTTTCAGAGCTGATCTGATTGGTCAGAAGACCAATTGGTGAAAAAAAATATAAGAATTGGGCTGCCTGTGTGAATGCAACCATCTAGGCAATCTACAGTTCAAACAACAAAGTGAGCACAACTGATTTGGTAAACAGCTGAGGAATGGGGCTGGAAAAATGTAACCACACTCACATTTATAGACAGAGCTATGGATGCACCACCATCCATGATATAGAAATGATAGTTTTAGACAAGGTTGGAGGCTATGCAGTCTTTGTTTACAATTACACATTTAAAAACAATGTAATAAAACAAGGTTATATTTTGGGTTCTGATGGGGTTGACAGTTGAAGTAATCTCATAGTGCAATTAGAATTTATAGTCTTTAAGAATCAATGGATGTATGTATATATCATTAATTCAAAAGTCCAAAAATGTATGTACCAATAGCAGATTGCCGCTTTAATAAGGTGCATAACAGTAGTTAGACCAAGCACGATTTCAATTTGTTTGCTCGCCTCAATTGCTTAAAAATCTGTCCTCTCGTCCCCTTCACCTGCACTGATTGAAAAGACTTGACAGGTGAAACAACATGGTGGAAGCTCATCTTTAGTCTATTGACTTATGCATCCCTGCGCATTGACTCAGTACCGGTAGTCCCTGTATAAAGCCTCGTTATTGATATTTTATTGTATTACTTTTTATTGAATTTTTTACTTTTTTTATTTGGTAAATAATATTTTAACTATTTCTTGAACTGCATTGTTGGTCAAGGGCTCATAAGTAAGCATTTCACGGTAAGGTCTACTACACCAGTTGTGCTCCGCACATGTGACCCCAAAAAATTATTTGATAGAACATTTGATTTGATAGTGACACTGGCCGTCTCCACTCCTGGCACCCGTGGTAGAATATCATTAGGTTGAAATGTAGAATTAATGCCACGTTTAAAACAACTCAGAGCTTGGAACTCGGAAGTCTCAGACTTCAGTGCATTCTAAACAACGGTTAATCAGAAAATAAATGGGGGGGGAAAATTGTTTGAATGGTCATTTAATTCTTCCAATTCGGGAACTCGGGCCCATTTCTAAAGCTCCGACCTTCTGACCTGAGGATCACTGACATCATGGTTTATTTTTTCGAATTGCCAGTTGTTTTGAACGCAGCATATTTTCAAACAGAGATCATAATTAATGTTCTATAACGTGCAGCCCCACCCCATAGGGGAGCTCTGCTCTGAGGTGGTTTCCCCTGCTGCCTAGGCAGCGAATAGCCTGAGAGAAAATTATGCACCCAACTGCAGCCAATGGGAGTACAGGTGTCCCTATATAAGGGGATGCTTCCCCTCAATCAGCCTCCCATTATCTTCAGCGACTGGACTGAAGAAGCCGAGAAGAGAATGGAGAAGATAAGTCTCAGGACGAACCTGCTGTCGATCTCCAAGTCTCGACGTAGTCCTTCTAAATGAGCATACTATTTCCACCCAACCCAAAAGCTCTTTTATGAGCTCAGTGTCGCTGCTCCACTATGGCGACTGTAGACTCACACAACTTATGTTTTGTGTGCCTAGGATCACAGTGTAACAGTATAACTTTAGACCGTCCCCTCGCCCATACCCGGGCGCGAACCAGGGACCCTCTGCACACATTAACAACCGTCACCCACGAAGCATCGTTACCCATCGCTCCACAAAAACCGCGGCCCTTGCAGAGCAAGGGGAACTACTACTTCAAGGTCTCAGAGCAAGTGACGTCACCGATTGAAGCGCTGTTTAGCGCGCACCGCTAATTAAGCTAGCCGTTTCACATTCGTTACAACAGCATGCTAGGGGCGGCCTCACAGATCCCCCGGAATGCCCTAGCATGTTGCCTCTAGAGAAGACGAAGATATTGGGAAGTGTTTGGATTTTTCTCTCGAACCCCCCCTCCCAATGGAGAGTGCAAGGTTTTTCTCATCCTTGGGCGAGGAAGAGACGGGCTCTGAAATTTCAGCAGCCCCCTCCTACGCAACAGCCTCTCTGCGCTCTGATTTTCCAGGGCTCATTGAGCGAGCTGGCTGGAGATCACGCTGCCCTCCATTCTCTCCAACCCGGAAGTAGATATGATGGAGGGCTGCCCCTACTCTAGACCAAAAAGGGCGGTGGTGCCACTGGGAGCCGGCAAAAAGCTTTACACCCCATTCACCAGAGTGGACGGCAGACAACCCCAGGGGATCCCCAGGCTCGAGGACACCATGGCTGCGTACCTCGCCCTAGTACGAGCTCCTGGCCGTCACCCAGAAAACCAACTCTACCTACAACAAAGGACCGGCTCACAGCTCAGCTGGTAGAGAAGTCCTTTGCACTAGAGGTCCAGGCTGTAGCAGCAGCTAATAATATTGCCCTTCTGGCAGCCTCTCTGTCCCTTCATACCATGGGTAACACTGAGCTGTCAGGAGAGGAGATATAAGAGGCGTCAAGAATTTCCGGCGCCATACTTCATCTACCGCAGGCGCCGGCTGTGTGTGTGGGAAGGTCCATGGCCACTTCGGTGGTCGCGGAGTGACACCTCTAGCTGTCTTTGACAAAGCCGCCCTGCAGAACGCCCCCACGACAGAGCGTTTTGGGAAGACAGAGGAAGCAGCTATCTAGACAACTGCCATTGGCAGGAGGGTCTAGATCACTTCCCAGAGAGGCACCCAGCTTCACTCTCTAGTAGACCTGGGTCTACAGCCAGACGGATAGCCCGTCGAACCGCAGCACCTCGGTGGGCCTTATGGGCCCCGCACCTCCGGCACCTTCCACCTCTCCTGCAGCACCAGAGAGAGCAGCCGCTCCACAACCTATATTCGCCCTACTTCCTAGTACCAAAAAAGATGGGGGGAATGAGGCCAATATTGGATCTACGCAGTCTCAACGAGAGCGTAGCCAAACGGCCCTTTCGAATGCTTACGACAAAACGTCTGCTGGAATGTGTCCACACCAAAGACTTTTGTATAAGCATAGACCTAAAGGACACGTTCTTCCATGTGCCGCTAATCCGCGTCACCGGAAGTCCCTGCGTTTTGCCTTCCAAGCATCCCGGTGTCGCCCCTTTACTATTGACAATGAGATTGGTGTTTTGCGGGTAGCATTTAATGAAGCTGCCATTTGAGGACTTGTGAGGCGTCTGTTTCTCAAACTAGCCACTTTAATGTACTTGTCCTCTTGCTCAGTTGTGCACCAGGGCCTCCCACTCCTCTTTCTATTCTGGTTAGGGCCAGTTTGCACTGTTCTGTGAAGGGAGTAGTACACAGCGTTGTACGAGATCTTCAGTTTCTTGGTAATTTCTTGCTTGGAAGAGCCTTCATTTCTCAGAACAAGAATAGTCTGACGAGTTTCAGAAGAAAGTTCTTTGTTTCTGGCCATTTTGAGCCTGTAATCGAACCCACAAATGCTGTTGCTCCAGATACTCAACTAGTCTAAAGAAGGCCAGTTTTATTGCTTCTTTAATCAGAACAACAGTTTTCAGCTGTACAAACATAATTGAAAAAGGGTTTTCTAATGATCAATTAGCCTTTTAAAATGATAAACTTGGATTAGCTAACACAACGTGCCATTGGAACACAGGAGTGATGGTTGCTGATAATGGGACACTGTATACCTAAACTCAGCAAAAAAAGAAACATCCCTTTTTCAGGACCCTGTCTTTCAAAGATAATTTGTAAAAATCCAAAGAACTTCACAGATCGTCATTGTAAATGGTTTAAACACTGTTTCCCATGCTTGTTCAATGAATCATAAACAATAAATGAACATGCACCTGTGGAACGATCGTTAAGACTAACAGCTTACAAACGGTAGGCAATTAAGGCCACAGTTATGAAAACTTAGGACACTAAAGAGGCCTTTCTACTGACTCTGAAAAACACCAAAAGAAAGATGCCCAGGGTCCCTGCTCACCTGTGTGAGCGTTCCTTAGGCATGCTGCAAGGAGGCATGAGGACTGCAGATGTGGCCAGGGCAATAAATTGCAATGTCCGTACTGTGAAACGCCTAGGACAGCGCTACAGGGAGACAGGACGGACAGCTGATCGTCCTCACTGTGGCAGGCCATGTGTAACAACACCTGCACAGGATCGGTACATCCAAACATCACACCTGCGGGACAAGTACAGGATGGCAACAACAACTGCCCGAGTTACACCAGGAACGCACAATCCCTCCATCTGTGCTCAGACTGTCCGCAATAGGCTGAGAGAGGCTGGACTGAGGGCTTGTAGGTCTGTTGTAAGGCAGGTCCTCACCAGACATCACTGTCAACAACGTCGCCTATGGGCACAAACCCACCGTTGCTGGACCAGACAGGACTGGCAAAAAGTGCTCTTCACTGAAGAGTCGCGGTTTTGTTTCACCAGGGGTGTTGGTCGGATTCGTGTTTATCGTGGGAGGAATGAGCGTTTCACTGAGGCTTGTACTCTGGAGCGGGATCGATTTGGAGGTGGAGGGTCCGTCATGGTCTGGGGCGGTGTGTCACAGCATCATCGGACTGAGCTTGTTGTCATTGCAGGTAATCTCAACGCTGTGCGTTACAGGGAAGACATCTTCCTCCCTCATGTGGTACCCTTCCTGCAGGCATGACAATGCCACCAGCCATACTGCTCGTTCTGTGCATGACAGGAATGTCAGTGTTCTTCCATGGCCAGCGAAGAGCCCGGATCTCAATCCCAATGAGCACGTCTGGGACCTGTTGGATCGGAGGGTTAGAGCTAATTCCATTCCCCCCAGAAATGTCCGGGAACTTGCAGGTGCCTTGGTGGAAGAGTGGGGTAACATCTCACAGCAAGAACTGGCAAATCTGTATCTCCTCCATGAGGAGGAGATACACTGCAGTACTTAATGCAGCTGGTGGCCACACCAGATACTGACTGTTACTTTTGATTCTGACCCCCCCTTTGTTCAGGGACACATTATTCAATTTCTGTTAGTCACATGTCTGTGGAACTTGTTCAGTTTGTCTCAGTTGTTGAATCTTAAGTTCATACAAATATTTACACGTTAAGTTTGCCTTAAATAAAACACAGTGAGAGGACATTTATTGTTTGCAGAGTTTATAAGACTTGGCTGTGCTCAATGACATATATATATATATATATACACATATATATAAATAACTTGGCTTTGCTCAATGTATCACCACTCAGGATATGACCCAGATGCAGACACAGGAGGCAGATGGTTCGGTTCTCAGAATATTTATTATAACCAAGGGGCATCCAAAGGGGCAGGCAGAGGTTCGTAGTCCAAGGCAGAGTCAAAAAGGGACAGAACTGCAGGCAGGAAGGTTGGGAACCAGGAAGACTAGAAAACAAGCACTAGAGAAAACAGGAAACACACTGGTAAGACCTCGCAAAACAAGACAAACTGGCAACAGACAAAAAGAAGACGTCGGTATAAATACACAGGGGATAATGGGGAAAAATAGGAGACACCTGGTGGGGGGTGGAGACAAGCACAAGACAGCTGAAACTGATCAGGGTGTGACACAATGACTACATACGACTAAATTCATATATATATATGACTTGGTTCTGCACATTGACCATTTCTGACTTGGCTTTGCTCAATGACTACCTACCAAAGGTTGCATTGTGTTCTTTACAATGGAGAAAAACATCTCTCATTGAAGATGCCCAAACTGTGGAGATAACAATAGAATGTGAAGTTAAAGTTACTGGTTTCCATCTGTGGCAATGCCTTTCCCTAAATGTTTATGACAACTATAGTTCCAGAATAGCCTAATCTTTTGAATACGGTGTAGTTAAAAAAAACAGCAACATAACTTTAACATTAGCTTAGCAAGGTAGCTACACTGACAGCGGTCAGTTACCTATTTGTTGATGTTTGTCCACTCCACGTGGAAATCACCATGACGTTCCTTCCCACCCGCAGTTCATGAATATGTAGGTCTACATGTAGTCTGTGTCATTATTCAGAGATGGAACCTAAACAAGCATTTCCACTCTTAAGCAGGAATTACATTGAAATAAGGGTGGCATTCCCCTCTGGTGGGTCCTTTAATATAAGGTCAGGTACAGGTGGCTAACTGCCAAAATAAAGGAAACACCAACATAAAGTATCTGAATAGGGCGTAGCTTCGTACACCTTGGCATAGATTGTAGAAGAGTCTGGAACTCTTTTGGAGGAATGCCATCATTTTGTTGATGGTGGTGGAAAACCCTTCTCAGGCGCCGCTCCAGAATCTCACATAAGTGTCCAATAGGGTTGAGCCTGGTGACTGAGACAGACACACATAACTTTTAAACACCCTATGCTCCTTTCAGACTTCTCTTTCAAAGCAGAATATAATGAAGAGATGTTGTCTCCACCCTAACAATGGGAGTCGATGTCCCAAAGGTGAGAAGGCAGGAGGTCTGCTTAATAAACAGAATGTCGTATTCCCACATGGACAGATTTTGATGGGATTGGACCATTTCTCTTCGCTTCTTCCTCTCTGATCAAAATCACTGAGATCTCTTCTTCTAGCCATGGAAGCCAAAATAATGGGCAACTGGGCATTTCTACGCATGACCCTAAGCATGATGGGATGTTAATTGCTTAATTAACTCAGGAACCACACCTGTGTGGAAGCACCTGTTTTCAATATACTTTATATCCATCGGTTACTCAAGTGTTTCCTTTATTTTGAGAGTTACATGCACATAACAGTTCATACAAGACTATCACTCAGTTGTTGGTGATCCTGTGTATCAGACATCTGTATGAACGTACACTTCCATTTCAGGCTGGATAACATTTCTGCAAAACATTATGTTACTGCTGAACAGTCTTATTGAACAAGGAACTTCATTTAAAGGACAATTCCTCCACATATTCATCGTCACCAAACCAGCATGTTTCTATGATCTGTGGTTACAAAGATAAGATCCTAAAAAAATGCTTGTCAATGACATCACAGGGTAGAGTTAAAAACAGTGATTTTTAAAACCGGCAGTGAGTTTCTAGCCCAAGGAAGGGTATTTTCACTGCAAATCTCAGTGTTTGAAAATGTGTTTTTAAAATGTACTTTGATGTCATCGGGTAGAACTTAACATATGTTAACACTGGTATTGAGCTTTGTATTGTGCTGGAAATAATGAAAATTAGGTTGAAAAGTGGTGGAGTTGCC